>NW_008824986.1:2051681-2056067 GCF_000699105.1 Pygoscelis adeliae | reverse complement strand
CCTTAGTCTCCTCAGTATGCTGAACTGCAGCCTCGTTTTAACATTGTACCCAGTGATCACATGGACTTGTTCTTTGTGTGATGCTTTACGAAATACTTGTCTGAACCACAAACACTTTGCCCTACTCCACTTATGTAACCACATTCAGAAATAGCTTTATGGCTTATGTGATAAAAACAGCTCTTCAGAAAGCTATATTAATAACTATTTTCTGTTCTTGCTAATCCTAGAAGAAAATCTACCAAACAAGCAAAAAACTCCAAGATTATATTCTCTATACAACTGTGTATTTCCACTTATGTCAGAGATTCCTGTTCTTTCTAAGAAGTTTGGTATAACACCTTCAGTCTATGTACGATGACGTTAAAATTTTCACAGCAATGTTAACTTAGTCTTGTTGGTTTGTGTGTAAATTTATATAAGCGTATATATGCACACTAAACAACACATTTAGAAAGACAAAGACTGAAGTATGAGCACAACTCACAGAAAACATTTTGGGGCTGTGGGAACCCTAACTTCCATATTTTCTTATTTAAAATGTGTTTTTGAATATAACTCCTTAAAATGACCAGTCCAAACACATGCAGTCAGCCTGCACAGTTCCTAGCCAGAGACTGTTGCGTTAGCATGGAAACACTAATAACTCTTGTGGCTTCCGTGGACAAAGAAGCAGCCATCAGTAATGACAGCCCAGTGTTGATAGTGCAGCTATATGCATTTGTTCTGACAAACTGCTACTTTTATTTTATACCTTTTTCTGTGTGTGCGCACATACATCCAGAGTCACATGCACTCAAGAAATGTCAAAGAAAACCTGTCCGTGATTAACGTCAAAGTAGCCCCATGAGATGCATTCCTTCCTCTATCATATTTTCTACTGCAAGCAGATGTATGAAAAGGAAGAACTGCTCATATTTCTTAATGAAGTAAAGTTTGTAAGAAGTTAGTATCTTCAGCACATCAGTCAGGAAAAAAATGATACACTGTGCTCACAGAAAACTTTTTCAGATCTAAAACAGAAGCAAGAAACATTAGGTTAATTACAGTTTGAAAATAATTGCTCTAAGTTTAATTTATGATGTTAGTTGGTTAGACAACTTAAGACAAACCTGTACCTTGGAGTAGAGGTAATAAAAGATGTTAACTGTCTCTATCAGCATTGTTTGGTTTCATCTGTAGGCCATCATGGCTACAGCAACCCTATACTATTAATTTCTTATTACATACCACAACTTCTTTTGGGCAGCAATGAATCTGAAAAAAAAAAACCAGTAAAAAATTGCTGACTAAACTCAACTATCTATAAACAATACTGGACTCTTCCATTAGCTTGCAGTATTTCATTGCCTCTTAACTCCACTCTGTTGCATTTTGTTCTGGAGTCAATACCTTACTCATTAATGTCATGCCTTGAAAATGTAATGGTAATGCCTTCCTAGCCCCATTACTTCCCTCTGCCAGAGAGCACCATATGATGAAAAACTCACTTCAGGGACCGAGCAATGATTCCTCAATCTTTAATGATACAGTTGAGGATGTATTAAAAGTATAAAAGTACAATACTGCCTTTTTAATTTGAAACAGTATTCTTGTCATTAGCAATTTTCATTTCCAAAACCTGCTTTCAACACAGCCACCAGAAAATTGAACTAAAGAAAAATTTGATCTAGACATTAGTTACATCATTCTGAAAAAAGTCATCACGTTCACGCTTTGTAGGTCTAATGAAACATGCATGTAGCTCAATAAAGTTGAAGACTCTGTACAACTAAGATAGTCCAGTGGCAGATTTATGTACTGTCATAAAAGAATGTGTTGGTAAGCTGCTTCACAGGGCAGTAAATAACTTGTCTGCTGACTTCCAGATTACGCAGATTGAACAGTTTTGTATGTGGGAGCAGATGCAGGCCCCTTACTTTTTCTTCCCTTGTTCTTTATTATGTTGCACTTAACAAATAAAAGGTGTTGGCTCTTCCAAAAGCCCTCTTCCAATTTTTAGTCTTCTAGACTACTGCTTTCAGTTGCTATCTGACTCTGAGAAGTCTTAACACTTTTCATCCCCACTCATTTTATTCTAATCCGAGCTCAGAGTTGCCCTCTCAGAGTAAAAATTCTTCACGAACTTACTGCTTCTAGCTTCTGAGATAACCAATTTGTGAGTCACTTCACCTACTCTGTCCATCAGCCCTGTTGCCCTCTAAATATACATAACACTTGAAAAATGGCTTATCTTTACAAAGGGAATAACAGTGCTCAAAAGTGCTCAAATATGGTAAATGAGAAACATGTATGCAAAACAGTGTATTTAGCTTTATAATTATGCTGTCATATAAGCAATATCCAGAAATAATTACATAATTTTTGAGAGGGTCATTACACAATAAACAGTAACACGTTTAAACAGGCAGAAATTAGACTCTCTTTATCATACTTGCTATATTGCCCTGGCCTTTATTCATGTGACAAATAATTAGTTGATTGATGATGGAAAGGGAAGGAGGCAAAGAGATTACTCCTAGCTTAATTAATCCTTAATTAGCCTCCACATTTCCAAAGGCCACACAGCATGTGAAATCCCTGAAAACAATTTCATTCTTAAAAGAATTACATATAGTATCTTCAGGTCCTACTGGAAAATTCGGAGACTCAAGGTAATCCTTTCTCAGTAGGTGCAATTTTTTTGCCACAGATTTTGCTCTCTCCTGTCAAGAACTACCTAAACAACATGAAGGAAATTATCAAATCTCTCAAAGAAATGGAAGGAAAACAAAACTTCAAATATGTTCTTCAGTACATTGCTGGCAACGAAGTATTTAGGTCTGAATTCCTTAATTTACGGGAGACTCTAGAACCAAAATATGACTGCAGTCCATTTTGGTGACATGGCTGCTGCTTAAAACATAGTAGTCACTCCCTGATTTTTACTTGCTTCTTCATTCCTAAAAACACATAGGCTTTTTGTCAGTATCAAGGGTAAAAGACTGATGGCTTAACTTTCCCTTAGAACACTATAATCAGCTCTCACCACCTAAAGGGAAAAATGATAGCTTTGGTTGGTCAGAAATCAGAGAATCTCCGGTTTTACACTGGCTTAACTGAGATTAGAATTTGATCTATTGAAGTGATTTGTTGAGACATGCTGTGTGAAAGAAAAAAAGCTCAACAAGATGAAACTTTATAAGGCTGTTTGCTGATCACCAGCTGTTGGCCAGCCCACAGAGCAAACAAAGCCAACTAAGAAAGTGGATGATACCATCTAGCGGCTGGCTCCCACCCATTGGCGCATGTCTCGCACACTTCTACAGACCTGCAACCTCCAAAACTCCCGCTTGGCAAAGCTGTACTCGTACATTTGAAGAAAGTATCAGAGAGCAGACCGTCCCTGCCAGAGTGGAGGGAAAGTGTTAAAGGTAAGGAAGGCATCTTGAAGAGGGGACCCAGCAATCTAAGCTCCCTGTGAACACTCCTGTTACCGTGTAATTATCGGCACTGCTCCAAAGCTGTGTGGAAGGAACAGCCCTGCAGCATCAGAGAAGAAGGAAGGAGTGGAAGGAGGACTCGGTTTCCAGTAAAGAGAGTTCATTCATCAAAGTCCTTTCCTCCCTACTCTGAGCTCTCTGCCTTTTCCTACCATAGCTAATCTTTACTAGACCTGACCCTACAGCAACCCCCCAAAAAAAAGATTTTAGATTAAGAGACCGATACACAACATCTACCATTACAGTAACAAAATCAGGTATTATCAGGGTGTTTATTCCACCATGGCAATTTCCAACTTTTTTTACTTCATGGCTGCCATGTTTTCCCCCTTTCACCCCCAAGTCTTACAGACCCGTGTTTCCTCAAAACTCCCCTGTAACCTCTCAAACTTTGGCCACTTCCACCTCCTTGGTCTCCTGAAGAAATCAGAAGACTTTGCCAGCTAAAATTCTGTGCTGCCTCTCCATCTTTGCTCCTTACTATTTGGGAACTGCTGGTCGAGAGCATAATCAGCAGTATGATGGAATGGCTAAATGATCAGGGATGTAAGTCCCAGTGATTTGGGATCTTTGCTGGTTCTTTAATTAACTTTCTATAAGATTTCAGACGACACATTTTCTGAACCTTGTTTCTTCAGCAAATGGAATATATCTAAGGATAGGCTATGTCCTTATTTACTATTCACCAGTTTCTGAAATTCTATTTAAAAAATAAGAATTGCACTTTTGGAATTGCTCAAGTATTTCTCTTCCAAACCACAGACCATTTCCTTCCTATAGCAAAGCAACAAAACCCATCGTAATAGCACTATCTGACAGATTAAAGTGGGATTCTGAAGATCCAAGCTTGCCACAGAAGTAGAATAAAACATAAGCCTGTTCTCAGAGATGTCAGTGCCCTTCA
>NW_008824986.1:2029591-2051662 GCF_000699105.1 Pygoscelis adeliae | reverse complement strand
CTCTGGACTTACAAACTGCATAAATCCAGGTCTGAGCAAACTCATTTCGTTACTGCTACAGGCCTACATATGGTAATACAAATTTCCCCACAAGACAGTTTATAATGACTTAAGCAAGATATTCTTGCAGCTGTTCGTGCTAGTGTAGCTAGGCAGCGTCTGCTACCAGAAAAGTCCATTCAGGTGTAACCATAGTGGTCACCATGCCCAGGATAAACATTGGTTTGGTGTCAAAAACTGAAGCTGGCTGTTGGTCTGAAGCTTCACATGTCACAGCAAGAGACATTTGGTCAAATGCCTCTCGGTCTAGACAAGAGACATCCTCATGCAAAACAGAGTAGTAATGAGAGGTTTCTAATTGAGTTCAGGGGATTAGGAGGAGGCTCATAATCACATCAAACTATCTGGAAATGGTCATTTATGTAGGAATATACTGGTTTTCTTGCATCATCTGTTTAATCTTCTAAAGATTTAAATGTGATATGTTTTGCTTTCTCAGTTACACCAGCTAGAAATCTGGTCAAGTTTTAACCTGAAGGTAAATTACTCTGAAAACATTTCACTTTCTTCCTAGCTTTCTCTTTTAGTAGGTATAGTTTTCCTTATTTAATTCTGAATTGAAATATATAGCACTATTCATTTCTATAATTAGCAGGTGAGTAATATTTGAACACAAAATCCTCAAAAATGTGGCATATCTTAATGATCTTTTTTGATGAACAGGGTGCAACAGTATAGTTCTTTCATAGGGACTTAGTGGAATTACATGTTTGATTGTTTAGCTGCCTTTGAAAAAACTCAGTTTCATTAGTTACATTCTGCAAACTTAAGATGCAGTGAGAATCTGTGTCTGCAGACTAAATTCAGACTGTTTCAATATGTCCTAGTCTACGTAGGTTTTTTTATTTTCACTCATTTTAGAATTAGTCTAATGACTAGACGCAAACGACTGCAAATACCACAGAACACGACTCGTCTTGTTCAGAACCGTGCCTCTCTCACTCTGCAGGAATACAGGATATCAAGCTTTGAGCAGAGGCTGATGAATGAAATAGAATTTCGCCTTGAACGTACCCCAGTGGAGGAATCAGACGATGAAGTCCAACACGAGGAAATCCCTACAGGCAAATACATAGCACCAATCTTTGATAAGAGACTCAAGCATTTTCGGGTAATGGAAGGATCTCCTATTACATTCACTTGCAAAATAGTTGGAATACCTGTTCCCAAGGTAGGTCATTCTCACTGTTAGCGGTAAAGGAATAAAAATCAACTACACGCTATTTTCTATACATCCCTCTGGAAAGTCTCACTCCTAAGAACATGTCTCTGTGGAGAGAGCTCTAAAACAAATTATCCCCCCCCAGCTTTCTAAAATAACAATATCTGCTCCTGAGCATGTGTCAGGCCTTGATGAGTATATGCACTGCCTCACAACCACCTGACTCCAAGAGAAATAGAACTTCATAAACCCCCAAAAATTAACTTCTTAGAAAGATGAGAACTGATCTGAGATAACCAGTAATGTGTCTATAGCCAAGAAAAGAGAACCTGACAGGCCCAGCTATGTGAAGGAGATATGCAGCTTTCTGAGTTCAACCTGGAATAATTCTATTTCACATTGTAACTGATCTGCAAATTTTATAATATTCTAAAATTTTTACTAGCAATTGGTCAACTTATGTCATGTTCTTATCTACATTTTTTCTAGTCACTATTCCACTACAGAGCAAGTGTTAAGTCACTGGGGGGGTCTGATCACTACAGGTATACTGGTTCAAGGATGGCAAGCAGATTTCAAAGAAAAATACGCATTTCAAAATGAACAGAGAAGAAGATGGAACATGTTCTTTACATATTGAAGCTTCTACTAATGATGATGATGGCAACTATACGATTATGGCTGCAAACCCACAAGTAAGGTGTTTTATTTTCCTCTACAAAAATGCTTCTTTCATCTTTTCCTAATATATGTTAACAGGAACACAGATTGGGCCGCCTAGTCTGACATCGAGTGGTGACTGTATCAAATTTCAGATGCTTCAGAGGATAGGAGAGGAAACCATGTAATGAAGAATGACGAAACTATTCCCCTACTCTTACGCGTCCCAGTCACAATCACTAAAGAAATTTTTTTACCTTAATAACTCCTGCTCCATCTTCTGACACCCCGCCCCAATGCTGATAGATACCTTTTGAGATGAGGTGATAAGACAGACATGGTATTTCAGGCAGAAAGAATAGAGCAAGGGGAAAAAAATTTACACCAAATTTGGAAGTGTTACCAAACACAATTATTCTTTATTTAGGATGCAAAGATGTGGATCTGCAAATAGTCTCATCCCCCAATACCATTCTTCTTCACCCTATGTGCTAGCTTAGCTGTTTATTTAGCAGTACGCTCAAGTATATCAGGCAACTTTTTCCAGTTTAAGTTTTTCCTTTTGTCAGAATTATATTTCAGCCCAACGACTTTTCAGTTTCTGTGTGGCTGCATAAACAAGTATGCTAGTACAAAGATACTAGCAGACAGTACCTGTGGAGACACAGTGGCAGGAACTAACAAGCAGGGATAGACTGGTTTACATAGCACCGCTGCCAAATGCATTGCCACAGCCTTGAAGAGTCTGAGAAACACACTGCTCTAGACACAAAGAAAACCCTGCCTCAACTGCACTCCACTGCATGCTAATAGCATTTGCTTTGAAAAAGTAATATTTACACTATAGTTCAGTTACTTTATAAAAATAAATCCTAATGCATTGTAAATGTTAAATATTTGTACTTTAAAATGAAATGAGCTATTAACCAACTATTAATTCTGTTTCCATTGTGATTTGCAGGGGAGAATCAGTTGTTCAGGCCACCTGATGGTTCAGAGTATCCCTGTTCGGGGCCGAATATCAACAATTCAGCCTCACAGGTAAAAGGAAAGACAAGTCCTTCAGACCCTCTTTATGCTTCTTACCGAAGGCATTCAAAATAACTAGCTACTGTACTTCAATGCACTCTGTACTTCAGTTCTCAACCATAAAATGAAAATAAAAGCAGAAGTTCCCTCCCAACAGGTCACTTCTAGAATGTAACATTTTTGAAGGTCACCTTCAAATACAGGGAAGTTTAAGTGTAAAGCATTATTTCATTTACCTGTTGCAGTGGAGTTAAAGGCAAGGGATGGATTAGCAAGATGAAATTCAGCCAAAAAAGCAAAAAGAAGTAAAGGACAGCCTGGGAATCCTACAATACTACACCATATAGTTAATTTGATAATCTTTCTAAATGGAAAATATGCAAGTATTAAATTACAATCAGTCCATTTCTTTCTGCCCTTCTATTTAACTCAAGCTATCTGTTCATCCTTTTCCACAATTTCTTCCTTTTTTTAAGCATTAGGAAAAAAAAGTTTGACTTCCAAACATATACATGCAATTTTTGTGTTGCAGAACACGACCCCGGGTACCAGAAGGAGACAAAGAGGCAGTTCAGGAACGCTTTTTCAGGCCATACTTTCTACAGGCTCCAGGTGACATGGTAGCACACGAAGGGCGACTTTGTAGGTTGGATTGTAAGGTATTAACTGTTTGCTCTGTCCTTTCTCTACCTCTGTACATGTATTGCTAGGTGTTTTCATGTTCCTTATTGCATGTATGAACACTTTCTGTTAAAGTTTTAATGCTTCATTTTAAGAAATTATTTCTTATTGCCATTGCCTCTGAGCTGATTCAGGGGATTTCTTTTCAACACACACTATATGGAATGAAGAACACAGAAAACACAACCCCAGAAATAGAAGGCTTACTTACAAGGTTGTTCAAATTACTAGATATGTTCACCATGTCCTTTACCAGTCCGAACTCCAGAAGTTCATCTGGGAATGACAGGTCCTTCTGCTCCGTTATCAGATTCTTGAACATAATCCAGAATAGCACAAAACCGTAAGAAAGAGAGGATTCAGCATGTTGTATTCTGTTCAAACAAATGTTCCCATTGTATTGACTGAATTACTGAAGATTAATACTCCCTGAAAAGAGGGAACAGAGCCCAGTTTGTTTTATGCTTCTCCAGCATGCACAGATGCAGAAACATCCCCATTTACAGATTCAAACCCCCACATGAGGGAGTTGTCAGAGATTAGAGTACACGAAGTGAACATCCTGCTATTGAACAGCTTTGAGAAAAACTCATCTGCTCCAACACATTTTGGTAGTCCCTCTATGTCCCAGTAGCACAGCAAAGGTGGTAGTGCTGACACTGACCTCTTCCACGCTCCAGAATGTCTCCTACCCTAAAGAGGGTAGAAGCTCTGAAGCAGAAGTTAATGCCCTGAAGATGAACAAGATTCATTACTACTTAATTTACGATGTAAAGTTTACTAGGGAGCATGCCAAAGAATTTGGTTATTCTTAGCTCTGCTATCCTGGCAGAGCTTGTGAAGCCTTAAAGCATGTCTGGTATTGCACAAACCTGGAAGACAGCAGTCCTCGTTCAGGCAAGTCCCACTTCCCTCTTTCTCTGGTTTGTAGAATATTGTTTGGAAAGCAATATTTTAGACATGAGTGAGTACTTCTATCTATTGGAAAGTTCTTTAAGACTATAATACAGTCTAATAATCCTTCTAAAAAATAATCTATAGTGTTCTAAAGTATGTAAGTTTAACAGCTACAAAGAACTGTATCATTCTTCATCAAAATTTACTAAATACAGTGTCATTTGTATAGAACTCTTTTTCATCTCTATTAAACTCTGTAGTGGTTTAGATCCAGGGTTTTGATTTATACTCAGCATTTAAAAAAAAGAAAACTAGCAGATTACTAGGAGTCTTTTGTGAATCTGATATATAACCAAGTTTCTTCCGTTCTGACTAAGAAAAATGTAGGTATTTCATGCATTTGTTTCTCTTGGGATGTTGTTGCTTGTTTGTTTTCTATTTTTCTCCCTTTTGGAACGAATCAGAAGAAAAACAGAAGCTGAGAAATAAAAAAAAACATCTTTCTGTTCTAGATTCTGACATCATTCAGATGGTATCTGAAAAAAAAGGCTTACCTATGAATTTACTAAAATCTATTTGTCAGTTTGACATTTGTCTCTAGCTGTTTCACTCTCTGTTAGGTGAGTGGGTTACCAACTCCAGACCTGACATGGCTTCTGAACGGCAAACCTGTCCTACCAGATGGCACCCACAAGATGCTGGTCAGAGAGACTGGAGTTCACTCTCTCCTTATTGATCCTCTCTCACAAAATGATGCTGGAACTTATACTTGCCTTGCCACTAATAAAACAGGACAAAATTCATTTAGTCTGGAGCTCACTGTTGTAGGTAAGAACCACTGAAAAACTAGTCACAATGATGAAGTTACTTGTACGTACAGACAAGTATAAATAAATAGTTAATCCATTCATAGTAGGAGAGTTCAACAGCTATAGAACCCATCTGATGGAGGGAAATGAACCTGGTGCTCAGTCGATAGGTACGCTCCTGTTATTAACAGAGGGCTGTAAGAATTCTGTCTCATCATCACTTTACCTCTCGTCTTGGCAAAATGACATTCTTAATTTTCTCCTCAGAAAATGCTTCAGGTTTGACTTCACAGTATATGTTAAGGTCTCCTAGATTTCAGTCCCAATTTTATTAGTTTAAAAATGTTTTTAAATAGAAAAATACAAATCTGAATACTGTTCTTTATAATGCCTTACAAGATGTGAGATATTGAAATTCATAGATCTGGCATTAATTTCCTGCAATGGTAGTATGTTTAGACCATTAGATATGCATACATTCTTTTATGAACATCAGTTCTGCCTATTATTTTCTTTATGTTCCCTTACAGAGGCTATGTCATGGCATTTCACTTTCCTTCCAATATCCCATTAAAAATTCACAACCTATTTTGATATGACAAGAATAATTTTTGGTTGTGTTCTTCCATACTGTTCAAAGTGAAACAAAGAATAAAATATCTGTTGTCCAATAAATCTTTTTCTTTTTCCAGCAAAGGAAGTAAAAAAAGCCCCCATGTTTTTGGAGAAGCTTCAGAACTGTGGTGTTCCTGAAGGGTACCCCGTCAGATTAGAGTGCAGAGTTGTGGGAATGCCACCCCCCATATTTTACTGGAAGAAGGATAATGAGACCATCCCATCAAACAGAGAGAGGATGAGGTACTGTACTGTCATACCCATGCTTGGAGTTTCTTGTGGCTGGACCAATTGTTTCCATGACAACCTGTGTGATAAGTACAGGTGGCGTTCTTCTTACAACAACTTCTTTCACCCACATAAAGTTTTAAAAAGCTGGCTTCACTGTGAGGTGAACAATAGCTGTTTCCTTGGTTCAGAATAAAGGCATGGAGCATAATATGCCACTGCTTCAGAGACTAGTGATAGATAGACCTTTCGGGTCATAGGCCTGATACAGCATATGCATCTTCTTATCAAAGATACTATGATACGATATTTTAATGCATTTTAGCACCTTATTCTCTCTCTAAACCATTTTTTCCTCAGTTTAGTTCTAACTATGGATGAATTCAAACTCAGAACAGTTAGAACATGGTTTTGAATGCCACAGAGTATGGGATAATAGAGAGTTTAGCATATCAGATACAGAGGCTGATAACAAAGTTCAGTCACAAACATAGGCAAAGACTTTGATCCATGCTTACAAAATACAACAATGTTCAGGTTCAGCTCTTGCATTCAAATGCATCACTATTTTTTAGGTTTTGCAAAAGAAAAGTTGATGAAATAATGTGCCTGCCTGTAATTAATGAGAAACTAATTGCTTTCATTTATTTTGTAAAGATTTCTACTTCAGCATAAACCTGATTTTTAATATTTTATTTCACTTGGCTCCAACTAATGATTTGATGCAGTCGTTGGATCTCTGAGATCAACTTCAAGAAGTACTACATTTTCACATGCATACCCTGCGCTCCGCAGCAGCACTTGTTATGAATGCACACCTACCATGAGGAAAAGCTTACTTGAAAAAAATCCTTCAGCGGTCTCCCTGTCCCCACTGAGAGACTGCTGTCCCTCTCCAAAAAGCCCACCTGACTCTGATCTTCTATAGCCTGTAGCCTTTATTCCTCTGCCTCTAGGCAGATTATGCAAGGATTTATTTCAAGTACTGGTACTTTCACAGGAATTATGGTTATATACATGCAAACACTGTAGTTAATGTAAAATGAACAACTGTCCTAAAATGCCTCATTTCCAGTTGTTTCACAGAAGCTTTGAAAACAAGTTTTTGCTTCAGCTCAGCGAAGGAATGACTAAGGGAAACCTCCCACACTTCACAATGCCAGGAGCTAACATCAGGCTTGTAACACCTCTGCTATTTCAGCCAGTCATGACCAGACTGTCTGCTCCTAAGGCTTCAAGTGGTTCTGCACAGATCCACGTCAGCAATGGGCAGCATTGTCCTTGTTTGTCCCTATCTTGCCTCACTATTATCTTCCTGCCTGAAGCCGAGACCTTTTTCGTATCATGATATGGACATGCATGAGCTTCTATACTACTGCACCCCCAGCATAAGGCAAATTATGTAGTGCAGGGAGCAAAGGGTGAATGTTCCCTTTTTTATTAGAGCTGTCAGAAGCACAAAATGTCCTCTTGACCTGAAATTCTGTGGTTTGATGTTTCCTTCCAGTTCATAAGGAAACAAAATCTCAAATTTCAGAACTTCCTGCAACTTCAAGTATTCTGATGTGCTCATCTCCCACCTCTTCCTTTATAATGCGGGAAACACTTGGGTTGATGATAGAAAGGACCAACCACAGCCTAGAGAGCAGAGGAGCCTCAGTTCTCTTATACACTATTGAATAGTTTTTCCCAGAAGTTGCAGCCAGAAAGTCTTGGATCACTGAAGAGCAAAGGAAGAGGAGGGAATAATGAAGCAGGTTTCTTTTAGAGCATTGGCCAAACAAATTGTTAAGATTTTGCTACCCAGGCATTTTCTCATGGAAAAGGGTGCCGTAAGAAAATTTCTGACTCGGTCTGGTTACTGTTGTGAAAAATATCACAACTTTGTACAAATGTTCTTGGTATTTTGTTATGTTATTCTTCCAGCTTCTGAACTAGGAAAAAACACAATATGACCGTGCAGCAGCTTTGCATGGGTTTAGTTCATTGGAATTCAATACACAATTCCAATATTAACACATACAGAGCAACAATTCAGCTCACAGTCACACCATGGCTTTGCACAGCTGAAAGGAGCAAGAACAGATTTCAGCTATTCTGGTTATTGGTTGAGGCCATACTGAAAGTAAATCTATTGACTATAAATGTCTTGGACTGCTACCTCTTTGAGAATAGAAGCTACAACGTATCTATTTCATATTTCATGTACATACTGTAAAATCTCAAAGTTGATATGCTTTTGAGAAATACTAATTCCAAAACACTTGTTTTCCCAGCATGCATCAAGATACTACAGGGTATGTCTGCCTCCTGATTCAACCTGCCAAGAAAGCAGATGCTGGCTGGTATACTTTGTCTGCAAAAAACGAAGTTGGTATTGTCTCTTGTACTGCTAGACTTGACATATACGGTAGGTATTGGCTAGTAAATAAAACAAATCAGAATTTATTTTCTTTGACTGGTCCCAGCCCTCACCTAGTTCTTAGTCCATAAATTGCTGGTTTTGATGTGGATTAGAAATCAGTGTCGCAGCATGGCCACAGCTTAATATGGCCACCAGGAGGAGGTATAATGATACAGCTAAATGGCCAAATTAGCTCTCCTGCATCAGTTTAAAGGCAGGTAAAGAGAAAAAACAGAGGAGTAGTTTTGCACAGTATTCTCTACTCCCATTTTCCACCTTCCAAATTCCCTAGACGCATAAGCATATAACAAACATGTATTCAAGTCGAACCTTAACTCTGTTCCCTCTGACACATGCCTGTGCTACAGCCCTGACCTGAGATGGAACAATAAATTGCACACAAGAAAGCAGACCCCTTCTTCTGTGGAGCATGTATGATGCAAACTATGCCTAATTAATGGAGACTAGTTTGCATCTGTTTGCCTAGGACTTGGAAGGTCTCAGCCCAGTTCAAGAACTACAGCACATCATTTAATTACTCTGTATCTATGCAAGATGTAATAGTTAAGACAATTTATCTAGAGCAAGAGAGTACTTCGATCACTTAAGCAGCATAATAAAACAGAAAACACATTCCACAAACTACTGGATTATAGCCATATCCTCGAAGGGAAAAAAAACACGTTTTCAACCTTGTATTTCTCATTTTTTAAAAAAACTCAATTATCAGGGATAACCACAAGTCACCAGTGCATCTCTGTCAGTTTTCCGCCACCTTGTGGTGACATAGGCAATAGTAATGTAATGTTCAAGAGAGGGCTGGTGAGAGTCTGATTCAAAAAAGGTCACATAAAATGAAAAATAATTCCTTAGGTATCTAAATGTTGCAAGACATAAATTAAATTTTCACATAAAGGATTCAAGGTATAAACAGGAAAAAGATGGAAAGTAAGAAATGCCTCCTGATTCCAACCATGTTTTCTAAAGACTCCACAAGTCTTACCAAAGGGAGTGACAGAAATCATTTTTCTT
The DNA here is from genome assembly GCF_000699105.1 of Pygoscelis adeliae. NCBI lineage: Eukaryota > Metazoa > Chordata > Aves > Sphenisciformes > Spheniscidae > Pygoscelis > Pygoscelis adeliae. The sequence goes on along the minus strand of NW_008824986.1, from coordinate 2,042,085 downwards.
TGTGCTATTTTGAATGGATGGGGTTGGAGGACTGGAAGTGTGGTCTGATATTTGCAATTCCATGTGCAAAGAAAGAAGTACAGTAAATAATTAGTGTATTGTTCAAATAGAAACAAATTGGGGGCTGCACAAAAAAAGGAGGCTCTTTTTCAAATACTTCCAGATAGACAGGGTCAAAATTCAGCATGGAAAGATAATGAACATTTCCTATCGATGCTTAACATGTAGATTGTAGGTCTCCCACACTAAGCTGTTCTCAGAGTATTGTAGGCTGAACTTCTACCCTTTCATTTTAATTGCTGACAGATATGTTTGTCCAGTTTGGGTGCAGACCTGGAGGTTTTGTATAGATAAATACCGGCAAAGATAATATCAATTTCCCCTTTCTGAAGTGTTTTAAGAATGACAGCTGTTAAGTATTATATAATAGCTAAATATTCTTACAAAACTGTAACAGTATTTGTTCATATGGGAACATATTGAATGTTACTTTTAAATTCCTGAATATGTGTCTTTGGATTACACTTCTTTCAGTGTCTTTAAAAAAATCAAGGAAACGTGTTACTAGTTGTAAGTAGTAGAAGGAAATAAAAATTGTGATCACTTCTTTAAAAAAATTCCCTGTATTACTACTTTGAAATTAAATACCACCAAAAAAAAATATCAGGAAGAAAAGTCCCTCAGAGGATGGGGTAGTACAAAAGCAGAGCCATGTCCAGTTTGCTTATCTCTGTTCATGCTATGGTATGTTTTCAGTTTTGATTGCAAGAGCTTTGGAGAAGGCTCCAAAGATTAAATTATTAAATTTTGGACTTGTGAAATCCATGTAAACGTTGCCATTGCATTGAACAGGGATGGAATTCCATCTGTAAGCTTCAGTAAAGATACTCAACATATAAACTACGTAAATGATAATATTTGAAGGAACAGACCCTAAAACAGGGAACAACAATGCTGTGCTCTCTTCAAGGATGTTGGAAGCAACTTTTCAGTTGTGCGCATTGATTTCTGTTGTTTCATTGCTAACTTAATTAGAGGTTTATACAGCCTATTCTGTTTCTGTTGCTTCAGCTCAGTGGCACCGTCAAATTCCACAACCAATAAAGCTTCGACCTGGTGGCAGCCGGTATGCAAACCTTACCGGTCAAGGACTCGACATTTTTTCTGCCTTCCCAACTACTGAAAGCCCTATGCTGTTTTCATCCCCAACCCAAAAGGTGGTGGAGAGTGAAGAACTTTGAAAAACAAACAAACAATTGTTCCAGTTACACCTGCAGAGATACTAGAACTGTGGAGAAAAAAAACAAAAAAAAGAGGTACAAGTCAAGATGCTCAAGGTTTACAAGCAACTTGTTTGTAATTAAGTGTACTGCTGCTGCAAATGTTGCAAGTAACATATCATACAAGACTTTTGCATATTATTTTACTGCAGGATAATTGTGGTATGGAGTGTTGTGCAATAAATTCAGTACTGTGTAGTTTGCTAAGAATTACATAGTAAACATAGTTTTCAGCACTTAAAAGCCAATACCACTTTTACTGCTTGAATTAAAGCTACTGTACTGTAGCAAGCCATGTTAAGGATTGATGATGTTTAGCTGGAATACTGCCAGAGAAAACATTGACATTACAATAACAACAATCCTGAATGAGGGTAAACAACATGACTTTGAATGTAATTCTAAAAAAACATGCCAGATAATCACAAAGCACAAGTTAAAGGGAAAAGATGTAACTCATTTTTATATATTATTATGCCAGATAATCTTAGAATTTTTGAACTCAAAACTAGATAAATATAGTGTTTCATGTAGGTACAGCTGTACACCCTATATATTTATATTTGTGTGTGTGTGTACTCCATGAGCTGTGCACTCATGGTGTAAGGATTCATAAGGTAAGGTACAGGGCACGTGCATAGGACGCTAACATAGGAAACCAAAATTCCCGTTGTCTGAAGCATGTTCTCTAGAGCCCATAGCTGAAACTATTTTCCAGATGTGCTTCCTATTTTTTTCTTTACAATGATAGTGATTCTCTGCCTTTAAACACGGATGATATCAAGCTTGTAACTTCACCATTTTTAAGTGTGAGTCTCTTTTTCCTAATTTTTAACGTGACTAAAAGAAAAGTGCATCTACCACCTAGCTCATTTTTTAACTAACTGAAAAGGAATTATGATCTGGTGGAATTTAAATTTTCACCATCATTTAGGAAATAACCACAAGTGTGGTGTCTACTATAAAGACAGAGAAAATTCTGTTAATATACAAAAGTTATGAACTTAAGCAACAGTTAGGTGCAAAGAGCTAAAAAACCTACTGTAACTAATAGTAGAAATAAATAAGGCAATTTAATGAAAGTGCAACAGAAGGTGTTAAGTGACAACATTTAAGGATTGATTTAAATATATTTAGCATCTATACAGTTGTATTAATACCTCCCAGCACTTAGAATCTGTGACTATCTAAGATGTTTTCCTGCATCTTTAAATTATTGCTATCCCTCTTCTTTGGACATTGTTTTCAAGCAGTTCTTTCTTACTGCTTTCAACATGGCTGGAGAATGCAACAAAGTGCTGATCAAAGTCACAGAGATGAAAAGAAAAATTAACAGATACTTTCATTTTAGACCTTATTTGGATTTTTTCAAAGTTAAAAATGTAACTTAAAAAAATTACATATGCAAAGAAAACAATGAGGAGTTATCTTAAGAACAAAAGGATACTGGATATAGCCAGACACTGAGAAAGAGATAGCCTTTCATTGGGTTTCCTACAAATACAGCTTATGTTGTCTCTAACTGTTGGTTCCCTAAGGGTTTAGAGGAAGTGAATTTCTTGTATTGTTCCACTTCTCACCTGAGTGAAGACCACAAAACAAAACTATCATTATAACTTTCATGCTTTTGTTAGAAATCTCAGGCGATTCACCCCAGACCAGGAAGCTAAAACACATTTTTATCCTGAGAGACAAAAGAAGGTGCAGGTATTTCAGTGGGAAAGCAGAAGTAGCTGTTGCTGCCCTCCTCCCTGGCAAACAAAATAAAACTAATAGCTATTAAAAGTGATGCATTGATTCAAGTGACTTCAGTTATGGGGTGCCCAACTTAAGACACACTGCGGGTCTGATTTTCCAGGATAGAGAATCTACTGCTCCTCTTATATTCATTTATTTTTAGGGTGGCTTAGGGATTCCAAAATTAAACCTAGACTGAGTCAGAGTTGGGCAACCCAAAATTTAAAGTTTCCCATATTAGTTACTACTCTTGGGAAAATAATCCAAGGAAAGTTACTGGATTTTGCTTATTTAATCCAATGCTGTTGGGAAGTGGGAAGAGAGGAAATTAAGACACAAAAGATGAAATTCTACACCCTTCTACAGCCCTGGTCTTCCCATTATTTCATGCCAGAAATGAAAAGTGGATTTTGATCCAAAGTATTCCAAGTTGTATATCGGCCATCAGGCTTTCTACCTAGCATAGGCTTAGTCAAGCGATTGTCTGCTTAGAACTCCCCTGTGGCCCCCTTCCCTGCCTTTGAGTGAGGGGTTGGACCAGATGACCTCCTGAGGTTCCTTCAGACCTAAATCACTCTATACTTCCTAAATTATTTTACTTTCCACTGCCTGTCTGAATATCCTGTGTGGATTAAGTTACCTATTGACTGAGTAGAGACTAAGAATTCAAGCAAGCACAAACTTTTCCTTTTTGACTGGGATATATCCTATTAGGCAATTCTAACTACAAGAGTGATCACTTTAATCAGAGTTCTTTACATAGTTTAGAAGAAAGGAATACTAGTACTTACTGTTAGCAAGTACCTGGTTACCAGTGCTGGAATCACACTTAGTTAATATTACTGACAGTAGCAGCGGTTTTCACATTTTACAACATCAGACAACACACCCAAAAACTCAGTACAAATTAAAAGACAAAGTGCACAGAGAAGATATGTTAACCATATCTCTTCAACCTTTTCTCAGTGATTTCAGTGGAATGTCTCCAAACTAACACCATTATAACCTGAGCTGACAAGCTGAGTGTTAAGTGATACAATGTTTTTTAAAATGTACATTCAGTTCTTTGGAAGTGGGAAGAAGCTACTGCTGACAGATTCATCCCAAAAATCTGTGTAAGAAGGATTAATCCTTAGTCATTCAAGAAGAAGTCCCAGAAGTCTCACTGAGAGGTAGGCTACAGAGAGTGGATCACCAAAATCTGTCAGCTGAACTATAACATTCTCTCCTTGACAGTATTCATTAGCAAAAGGATCAAAACTTTACCCATCACATCTCCCTACATACCGCAGAAGACAGGAATTTCAATTACTTTCAGTGCATCTGATACAAACAAAATCAGAATCTGATCCCAAATGGTCTGTAGTCATTAAATTTTGCTCGTTAACTGCTACAGAACATTTCTCCTCTGCATATACTGAGCCTGTAAAATGAGTATGTAAAGGAAGCTTATGTGAATGGATGTAAATGCTGTTAATTAGTAGTATTGACCTGCTCATCACAAAGAAGGCTTGCTAGAAGAAGACACAAAAATTATGCTTGTGTTGTTAACTGATGGAAAAGCCAAGGGAAAAAGGCTTGTGTAAGCAGCAGAGACAACACTGAGTTGTCACAAAATATGCGATATTATTTGAGTTCATGTCCTGTGAAGAATGGCACTATCTAATCACACTGTGTGAAGATGCACTAGAGACTATGCAACTGTGCTCCCTTCCTGAACAGCTTGGCTGTTCATTGTTTTTGTTTAATTGAATAACCAATTTGACTTCACACTAACATGGTATTTCATTCTCTTATTCAGGGCAGGCTACTGCAACAACAAAAATCAATGTTAGAACTTCCACTGAAGTCAGTGTTAGCTATTATCTTTCAAAAGTCCATTAAAACACCACAATGTGGAGCATAACATTGTATCAGTGAGATACAGAAATGCTCAGTTTTGTAACCTCTCAATGTTTTCTGATTCAGATCTTGTAGGTTTATTTAGTTTCCCGTTTCCTTCTAGTCCTGGTTTTGTATACAATCAGAGGCACAGTATATTTCAAAGAAGAGCAGAAATAACAACTTTTGTATTGCAATTCTAAGAAGCAAAAGTATTATCTTTGCTTTAAAATTTTGGTCCAGCTTGGTGCAAACCCAGTCCTCAGCAGCATCACATAGCAGTTTGCATTGATACTCTTGGACTTCTTGCCTTAAAACAGCTGGATTGAGTTCCTTTGCTTCCGTATCGAAGGTGGAGCATTCCTTCTGAATGCCTCGTGTCTGCTAACATGAGAAGATGAGAGCCCACACTTCAAAATACGAAAAGCCACGTCTGCAGTCTTTATCTTAATATGTAAACAATCGCCAATTCCAACTGTTTACAGTAATCATAGGTACTTCAAAGCAACAAATGTGGAATAAGAATTCCTTTAAGAACTGTGTTCTTAATGCTACCAGGTTTAAAAGCATTAGTTTCTGGAAAATGTCTTCATACAAAATGATTAGCAAGACCTCATGAAATATTTTAACTGTTAAATATTGGAGAAGTGATTCATTGTTAATTGCCTTACTATCTCCAATACAAAGATGTTCACTTTGAGCCTTAAAATTCTATTTTATAATTTTTTCTTGATTAAAGTTGATATTTTTATTTTTTGATCCAAAGTCATTCTCACTGGGAAGAAAAATGTTAATGTCAGTTTTAAAGTATATTTTAAGTGCATATGAAAGGAAAAACCAAACACCTGCCTGTTCAGTAATGTATTTCCCTTCGCCTCACCTAAACTTAAATAAATGCTTCAGAGTTGCATACAAGAGTGTGTCCTTCACGTGTTCAAATAATTGTGAAAGGGTGCAACAAGACCAGAGGTTTCCTCAGAACTTTGCTGTGACAGCTGATTAATGGAATCAGACCTTACATTATTTAGAAGAAAATCATAAAATACTGTCAAGTTATGTACTAGCCATGCTTCTAGCAGTTAGTTGTGAAATATAGTTGTTGCTTTTTTACACAATTCTTAATATCAATTTGCTTTGGTTTTAAATTATGCTTTCTTCTTCTGATAACCTCAATCCCTTCATCAAAGTTTGAAAGAACAAGTTTTCTCAGGGGTACCAGAGCAGAAGCAATTTGCTTTAGGGCAATTTGCATGTTTTAAAGTTCAACAGACTGCCAAATCCTCAGCATCCTGGAGACTTAGTCTCCAAAGCCTATGCTTGAGCATATACTTCTACCTACAGACTGCCATAGCTGAACTCCATCATGTCTCAAAAATTCCTGCAGAATCTGTCTACTACATTGGTTGCCTAGCCCACACACTCCCCCTGAAATACCTGTTTACTGGGTCTAGACCAATGCTCCTAGAAGTCTCTCTGTGCAGTAGGGCACTGGAGACCTGTTACAGAGGACTTATTTTTTCAACCCGTAGCTGCATATCCAGCACTTGAACAAGTGAAAATTGAATGAGGGCCAATCAAACACACAAACCACACTGAATTTCACTCTTCCCTATACAGGTCTTCAACTTGAATGATTTAGCATATTCTTTGTATAAGGGTCCATTAGTAGACTTTGGAAGGGATTTTAAATGAGCAGCAGATGCAAAACCAACACTTGAAGGAAGGTGGATCTTAGAGCTCAGATACAGACGAGAACAGGGAAAAAAAAGGATGCGCCCCATTACATTTGCTGGTACTGATTTTGCTTTCCCATGTAATCGTAACCATGTTTCTCCATTTCTACCTGTCTTGATTTTTATATACTTCTGTGCCTGCTAGGTCAGAGACAATGTTCTTAAGACCATTTTAGCTCAGCTACAGTTCCATGAGCTAAAGCAGTTCCTACACATTTTATGATTTCCTCTGAGCAACACAAGCTGCTTTTATTAATGCCTTTGTATTTCAAGTCCATTATAGATATAAAGAACCATTTATTGCACAATACAAAGAGATCTTGGGCCATATGTGCTGTGAATTTAAGTGGAGTTCTCCATTTATATCGGTGGGAAATTCTGTTGAGAAACTGACCATCCTTTAGGATCATACAATCCGTTAGGAGCAGGCAACATGGTTTTGTAAAGAAATGGAAAAATACTGAAGACATTCTGAAATGTTGGAAAAAAACCGACTATGCACCCCAGGCTGCAGGAAGCCATGCAAAAATGAACTTCTTTTTCCTTGGAGTTACACATGCAGACATTTTAAGGAAATTCTGTGTAAGATGTATTTTGCATGCTAATTTCTGTACAAATGAAAACTGAATTACAAATTAGAAAAAAAATCAGTGGACAATATTAAAATGTACTTTTTGGTAGAAAATATATTTAAATATTATACATGGGGTTGCTTTGGGTTTTTTAAAGCCACATTTTCTTGAAATGTAATTAAAGTTAAAAACATAAAGCATGTTTTAAAAAGCACCCAAGTACCAGGTGAAATCAATGTTTGTTACAAGATATCTGTGTAGAGGAAACACTGGACTGCTTCTTCAATGAATAAACATGTCTTTATTCTCAGTGCATTTGCTTTTTCCCCTGGATATTTTGTAGAGATAGAACAGCTGAACATATTTAGAGCAAAAAGAAGCTGTTTTGTAAATTCTTATTCAATTTTAAAAATCTAGGTAAATTTCATTCCTAAATTACAGAAAACTGCATCCGTATTGCTTAGCTCAAGTATCTGGAAACCGAAGTGTAAGGGTACCCATCTTAAGGCAAAAGCTTATTTTGGAAAATCAAAAATTTTACTGGAAATCGTATTTTTTTAAATTTGTGCCTAGTGAATCACATCACAATAGGGGCTTCCACAAAGATTTCACCAGGGAAGTTCTACTTAACAAGGTATAACAACTTAGCTAAATACTAAAAAAATCTAATGATACTCATGCTTCCTCATGTGAAGAAGTTGTAACGTTATTGACTTTACAAGACTATAACTAAGGTTAGCAACACTTTTACTTTTCAGAATTTGTCCTACAGCACCATTTAGGAATTCCAGTCAAGAACTGAGCTTTGCCCTGTATGTGTGTATAGTACAAGATGGACTGTGCCCTAAATATCTTATGAATGGTGAGATGGAAAATAGAAGTCTAAAGAATTGGAACGAATTAAAGTTGTAAGACATGCGAATACATACCCACTGATGACCTCAATACTTAGACAGGAAGAAAGCACTGGCTTTTCGTTACTAACATACATTTTGGGAACTTGCTACTCTAGTTCCGCTTTCAGCCACTGAAAAGTCACTGCAGTTAAAAATGGCACTACAGTTCCGAGTTCAAAAATAATTCTGTTCACCTTGTCAAAACAGGGTGATATGATTCAAAGAATCATAGAAGCAGAGTATCTATAGCTACTTCAAATAGAAAACCCTGCAGTCTGAACCTTTTAGAAGAATAAAGGTTAATTTCCCACAACTAGTTCATTAAAATTTCACACCGAATTTCAATAGTGAAACACGTATGTGTGTAGCATGCGACAAATATTAATGAAGCAAGCATTTCTCATCCCCAATGTTTTCACGATAATGTGGTTCTAGAATTACAATGTACTGATACTACAAATAGAAGTATTTCAGTTTTGCACTGCTGTTCTGTGGGACAAAAATTTATGAGCAGACAAAACTCAGTCACTAAGAACACACCAAGCTCTGAGCATCTAAGCTTTTGCTTCATTTGGAGGCCCACTGGAAACAATAATTATTTAAGGGGAGGGGGCTTCAAATGCCCATGCCAGTAAAGTCCAATACAGAGAAGGGTCACAGCCATTATCTGACAAGCATCAAATAGCCAGTGGGGAACAAATATTTGGGAGCAATAATCAAACCCAAGTTAAACAGTCAAGCTTACATTTCACAGTGTCACTAAAGTATTTGTAAAGGAAAGCTATGAAAAGAAACCAATGAATTCCTGAATAGTTGCTGAGTTTAAGAAGTCCAAACCAGCATGGATAATATCTGCTTTTCAGACTGCCTTCAGAAAGAATTTTTAATGATTAAACTTCCCCCTCGCACCAATTCACTCCCCAAAAAGCTTTGACAGATCATCAATAGACAGACATCTGTCTATACACTACAAAGAACTTACTCTGCTGCCTTCAGTGCTATAGTAAATTGGAAATCCCAGCTTCCAGCTCAACACGGCACCCACGAAGAAACAAAAATACTACAGTATCATATAAAATCACAATGTTTCCACTATTAATATTACTAATTATTATCAATAGATAAAGACATCAATAAAACATTCACCTCCCACTAGCAAAACCAATTCTAAGAGAATGGGGATTATAATCTTACCATATTGTTCAACAGCAGAGATTGATGCAATGATCTGATTTACAAAGTGTTCACAAGCTATCTACTGCACTAAAGTGCTTTTTAGGACTTCAGTTTCAATTCTTAATAATTTTGGTAACACGATCACAGATATTTTATGTTTTGTGTTGTTTGTTCCTCTTTATGTGAGCTTACTATCATTTAATCATTCACTGCATACTAATCCATTATTTTTATAACTATATCTATCATCATATGCAGTAGATGATAAATTACAACACTGCATGGAAGAAACAAAATCAGAAGAGAAATGGATGTTAAGTACTTTTACATAAGTTGCATATAAACTGCAATGTCATGTCCCACAAAACCAAATTACATGCCAGTAATGCAGAAACACATTAGTACTGTTCTTGCACACTACTCTGGTATTGTATTACCCTTCCCACCTAAGGTTTAGAAGGCTATCTTTCACTAAGCCAAGTTTTTCATGTCATATAATTGCACAATTTATTTGCATCATATTCCCATTTCAGGATGGAAAACTCACTACTGTGCTAGCAGTGCAGGTGAGACAATGTCTGCCCAAAGTTTACAGCTAATAAATTAGTGTAAGATGGCACATCATTTAATTATTTAAGGATTGTATTGATTGTTATTACATACATAATATTGTCACTTAATAATGAGTAATATTGAAACAGTATTAGCTTGGCTATATGATGGACAACAATTAATACTATTCTCTCTATATAAACTTCTGCAAAGAAATCAGTGAATAACATGACTTCATATTCCCAGAAGGCTGAATCCGCTTTCTGTTTGCCGATAAAGATCTAATGCAATTCATAAGAAGCAAAAGCCCACATTTTAATAATTAACACTATTCATTACCTTTAGAGAGGCTAAAATATACATTAAAAACCATTCCTGAATGCTAGCATTTAAAGGAGAGAGTTGCTCAGAATATACAGTGCCTTTTCCACATGTGTTTAACCTAGCCTGAAAGTCTGTCCCAGCAGCTTTCACTCCAGGAACAGTCCAACTCCCACCTCAGGAAATGTACTAGTCTGCATGACGGTGCAGGGCAAAGCATCAGTGAGGGTTCTGAGAGAAGACAGACAGTAAGGTCAGTTCTTTGTATGTAACTGTTCCTGCAGCAGAGTCCCTCTCCTCCAAAACAGGGCTTAGTTCCTATTGATGCTTTTGCTTTTCATTGAAAGCTGCTTAATTGTTGAAAATAACTCCTATCAAAGCTATTCATTTGTCATTTGAAAGAATTCTAAAACATAAGATATGGCAGCAGCCAGCAGGGAACACGCCAGCCTTCCCTGCTGGAAACCCACCAACAGCTGTTTTAGGACAGCAGCTCCTTTTCTCCTTCTCCCTCATGGCTAACACTAGCAAGGGCTTGTTTCTGGAAATAGGCATCAGCAGAAGTACCCTTCAGCTTCATAGTCTGCTGCCATCACAACAGACATTGGCAGTCAAACTTTTGCGGACCCTACATCCTGCTACAAACACATCTGCTTCTCCAGCTGTCCTGCTCTTACTCATTTTTTGACCTTCCCAACCTCCTTTCCTCTTCTGCCTTTTCTACCCAGATCCCTCTATCCTCCACAAGCAAAAGAAGCGAACAAACAAAAGGCAATTCAGGGCATCACCAGGGCTGAAATGAATTCAACTGCTTTGCAAGAATGCTCTATAACTTTTTACCAAACTCTTATCTTTAAAGGCTGTTTTTCAGAGAGTACATAAAACACACTTCTTACTCTAACTAGGAAGCAAGCATCATTTGCTAGTTGATTCTTCTGCACATTAAACTGCCAGGACTGTGATGGAAATAGTGTAACATTTGGGGCGGGAAAGCTACTAGTAAGTAGTTCCTAGAGTAGGAATTTCAGGTAGTTGGTGAGGACATATCATAGAAAACACTTTATTTATGATTTACAAAATCTGTTATTTCCAGATAACCTAAAATTAAAAAATAAAATCCAAACATTTAAAGTCTACAAAAATCTAGAAGTTTAGATTATTTTCACATGAGCATTCTCATTTATGGTATATAATCACATGTGCTTTTACAGCCATTGAAAATAAAAACGTTCCTTCCATGACTTGAAACTAGCTCTTTTTTGAGCATACAAGAGACACCATAAATTGGATTAAAGCAAACCTACACAACCTTGGAACCCATACGTCAAACTTACAAAGTTTAAGAAAGTTAGTTCTCCAAGGACTAGAACTCCAATACATTATAAAACTTTTTTCATGGGAGCCATTTATGTGAAAACAAACCAAAGAGTAACTTGAAAGCTGACATAAAAATAAAAACATGGAGTGAAGTTCATTTCTGGTGTTATTCCATTCAGTTACACCATGGGTCAATTTGGCCCATGATCTGTAGAAAATACTGTCATGATTCATCACAGTAAAAAAAACCACCAAAAACTTATTTAATAAAAGAATCAAATGAACTAGATGGAACTAGGAAGCAACTGTCAGAAAGATTTCAAATTAAAAGTACGCTTTCCACCAGTGTTAAATAAATTCAATCTTCTTAAATGCATATTAATTTAAAGTTCTCAAAGCAAATTTATTTTGTCAAATTAGTATAAGATGCAAACAAGAATGAATTATTATAATGCCAATATTACCTTATTCAAGCAGATTAACTCTTGCTAATTATTAAATTACACAACTGGCCTGCTGCATATTCTTAGTTCGTAAAAAGTTCTAATTAGCTATTTGAAAGTGTTCAGGGTGATAGCTGAGTATTCGCTGTGCGTACGGATCACTGTCCGTTGCCATTTTTTGTCCCGGGTAATGGTAGTAGTTCTCCGGATGAAAGTGTTCACAGTGAAGGCTAATCCATTCTCTTTCAGTACTGTATCTTTCTGCTTCGGCAAGTATTCTAGTGAGAGCCATGATATAACTCAAAGCCATCTGAAGGGTCTCATACTTGGACAGCTTCTTATCTTGACCCCACTGTGGAACCACCTTTCTCAAACGATCAAAGGCTGTGTTCAGTCCTTGCATCCGTCTTCTCTCCCTGGCATTGGCAGCAAGTCTTCTCTTTGCAGCATTCTCCATCCTTTCCGAACTGCACTTCACAACACAGCCTGGTCCACTTCTGCACTGGATGTCTGATTCTACGCCTGAATCCAAATGACTGGATTTACAGGTTTTCATATTCAATGCAGGTTCAGTTTTACACACACA
>NW_008824986.1:2024108-2029528 GCF_000699105.1 Pygoscelis adeliae | reverse complement strand
GTGTGGGTGCCTGTGTGCCTCTTGAATCTGTTTCCAGATATTGATGGGTTATTTATCTTAGCATTAAAACAAATACAATAATAAAATAAAAGGTCTTCTGGTTCTTCTGGAAATGTCTGAAAATGCTTTCTTTAAACAATAAGAAGCAATGAAGAGCTTTTAATGTCTTATGCTTTCATTCTTTTAACTTCTTTAAACTCAGAGAGACAGAAAACAATGAAATCTCCATTCTCAAAACATATGTTACTGAAGAAAATGGTCCATTTAATCCAAAAAGGATCTTAATGGATTAAAAACACATCAATTCCAAATGACCATTTCAGATGAAAGAAGTTCCGATTCAGTTTAGGAGCGTATTTTGAAATGATGAACTGTTGCAATCTGAAGACATAACTTCATAACAGAAATCTCTCCTTTCTTGACTCTTGCCGGCAAGCAGTGATTGTGTCTTACAGACAAGATGAGGCTTTATAGAAACTGCAAAAGCTAAACAGGTGGTAGCAGGTGGGCGGGCGGCACTCTGCTTCCATCCCAGTACCTTCCCACCCTGGGAACTACAGGGGGAAAAAAAACCAAAACATTAAAATCCGAACATTACAGCCTTCATCTGTTGAGAAGTCTTCCAAAGCCATTCTGTCCAGCCCTAACAACTTGCCATCTGGAGTAGTGTCTGGCTGGCCCCACAAGACTCTGGGCAGTTAAGCAAAAGATCCTTTCAATGGATAATCTGTTGCAACTCAGGAAAAAAAAAAAATCTCTGTGCATTGTAGTATTTGTGCATTAAAACATGTGAAAATTCTGGTTAGATAGTATTAAGGGTAGAAGAAATAACTGTTCTAATGAAACAGAGAAGAATTAGCTTAATGGTATATAGCCGAGAATACTACTGTTTTGCACTATACAGTACCAAAATAAGTAGACTCAAATGATTAGAAATCCTTCAGGACTCACAATTTTAATATTGTAAAGTACACACCATTGCAGAGAGACTAAGTACCTTGAGAAAAATGGGGATTATGTATTCGCATGTCAGCAAACCCAATGTCATTAAAATAATTTAAAATATATTTAAACAGTTAAAATGCAGCTATGGATTTATCTAATAAAGATTGTAAAAATATATTTTTTTCATAAAAATGTTACATAAAAACATGTAAGTATACAAATAGTCTGAAAACTGCCCTTTTTAATACACTGTATTAAAGTATATACGTGTATTTTATGTGAATTTAAAAAAAAAAAGTGTCTTTTTAGTAATATCCCTAAATAGGTAAAGAGAATAAAACAGGACGTGAAAAAAAGAAATCTGCTTGCTGGCAGTAAGGGATCATTTCTGCTACCAATTGTAATGATAGAGAAGCCACCATACACACACCCACATCCCATTATCAAAACATCTTTGTTTTACTGTACTTGTATTATTAAAACCATTATCTACATAAACTTACAAGGAAATATCATACAATCATTTTATGATATACACAAAAGGTAAAAAAAAAACCTGCAACACAATGATTTATTATCTGTATTGATTTCAAACTTAATTAAATTGCTACCAGCATTCATAAATTAGTAACTTTTTTCATTAGAGTCTGAATACTGTAAATGTATTTAGAACTATAGCTCAATTGTTTGCATTATGACTCCAAAACTTGGTGTACTTGTAAACAGCTGATTAATCCCTAGCAGAAGCAATGACAATGAAATGAGGTTGAATAATCCAAAAACAATAGGATGCAATTGAACACTAATGGACCCCAGCACGACAGATGTTGAACGTAGGCTGTTACGCCCAGTTGCTCTGCTCTTAATATTCTGAACCCTAATGGTCTTGAACAGACATGATAGTTGGGGTAGGGAGTCTCCATTATTCCATTATCAAAATGTATGCCACATCTTCAATTTTTAAAGAAGTACAACTGAGTCACATTTCATTATAAATGTTCAAAATTCCTATCTGTGTGCATTGACCTATTCTCCCAAACATAAAGAACTACTACCACACATTAAAATGCTACTTTCTGAATGACAACTTCTGATTATTTGTGTGTGTGAGAGAGTTGAGAACAGCACCTTTCAGAAAAACCACATAACCATATGTCTTTCACAGAAGGATCAGCAGTTAGAATTTGTCAGATATTTCTTTTTCTGAAGATGCTTCATGGGAAGTATTGCATGTGCAGTAGAAAAAAAAATACACCTCTGATCTCCATGCTATTGCTAGAGCATATTTTAGTGCTACAGCCTTCTATGCCCAAATAATTTGTTAGTTAAATCCTTTGTCTCTTAAAACAAATCTCAAGGAATTTTTAATGTAAAAGAACACAATAAAATTAAGGTGTTTTGTAAGTTAATAAATATTGTGCGTTCTCATGAGATAGCTATTACTCAATTCAGATAATTAATCACTCTTAGTGTTAAGAGTGCTGTTAACTTCATACCAGAAATATGAAAAGCACTCCTTTAAAATATCATATGGTATAATACCGTATTTTTTCATTTGTCAGCAGTTTTCCTACTTTTAACTTAGTATGTCCTGCCAATATGAATTACAATGAAGACTTCAAATATAATGAAAATCACAGTTTTTAAAAACTTGGTATTTTACTCCACTAAGGCATAGTAACATAGTACATGACAAGTGCTGTTAATTTTCCCCTTCCTAATTGATTCACCACCATTATCATGCTTTGACTAACACACTGATATAATCTCAAGAGAGAAGCTGTGATTTATCTCTCTTACTGAACAAATTGTAACTTTACCTTAAATGATTTATTATCAAATCACTGGACAAGGGCCCAAATCCATCTGGATTAATAACGAACCCCTAACAGGATTTTATAGCTTATAGGCAAGGCTAAAAATTGTTCCGTGGCAGATCAAAATGCCTGCTTTTCATCACTTACAATTATTTTAAGTTTCTGCTTTATGAAAGAGAAATAAGAAAAGTAAGTATTAACGTCTTATCCACACCAATTAATTTAGTTCATCTGCATAGCCCACCAGCCATGTGAAAATACGTTATCTCAAGCTAGAAAATAAACTGCTTTATTGCTCAGTCAATAATAGAAAGGGTATCAGTGAAATTTTCCCAGGTTTCTTTCACCTGGTTTGACTTCCTCTGTATTTCAGCTTGTCTCAGTTATTGCTTATGTAATTCTATTCCCTCCTCCATTTATTTTTAATCATTTCTCAGAGATCTTATTCTTTGAAATAATTTTTCAAATGATTCTCAAGATTTTTATGACACAAGTTTTCAAAAAGCTACTAATATATTCTGATGTGATATACTGCTGTGATGCTAAAAACTTTTCTAGATACCAACTTACGTTAGTCTCACTTTATTGTATATCAATCGTTTCTCAAGAATTTGCCTTTTACTTATTTTATTGTCATAACATAATCTCGAGCCCGAAGAACATTAGAATCACCAGAAAGAAGTTCTGTATCTACCCAAATACTCAGATTTCAATCTTTGAATCTCTAACTATGCAGGTACAAATTTAGTCCTACTCCATGACCCCAGCAGCGTTATTCTTGATTCACATTTCAATTCTAAAACAGTGTCCTTAATCAAAATATTATGTTTTTCCCAGAGAAAAACAAGAGAGACAAGTAAGAATGCTATTTCAGTCATAAACCAAATTATTTTAGCATCTTTAAGTCACCAGTGATATTAGGAAAACAAGGGGTTGTTTCAGTCCGTTAAAGAAATTAACTAATTTCAGGATTTACGACTACATACAGAAATACATTAAAAATTGTCTGCTAGATATCCAAGTTAAGAACTCAGATGCGATTATCACAGCGCCCACTAAGAAGAGCTGGATATCTTCCACCTGTACTACTATGGAAAACACAGTCTAATTACTTTTGTTGTGGACTGACTGTGGCCAAACACTAATTTTAAAAGGAAGTGAAAGTAACATTTCTCTAAATTAAAGTCTAACTCCTCAATACCTTCTCTTCTCTAGTTGTTCTAAAAATAACATATACAAGCAATATATCAAAGCAAGAATCTTACCTCTTCCTTCTAGCCAGAACACTCTATTTCGTCTCAGGTAGGTCGTTTCTAAAAGCCTCATCAAGACTTCTTACCACTAGTTTATACTGAGCAAAGCTGAAAGACTGGCATGCCGTATGGTGCCTAATTAAGAGCAGGTGGGTAACTACCAAAATATGACCATCCTTAAGGGCCCAATTTCCAGTAATACTTGACTCACAAGACAGGCTAGAAATCCATGGTGTGCAGAATAATGTAGTTTCCTTCCTTGGTTAATTACATTGTTTTCTCTATCATGGCTATAGGACAATCAGAAAACAGAATAATTCACAAGTGGATGTTGTATCCTGAACTGAAGGGGAATTTAGACGCTGACTCATACTGGGAAGTTGAATAGCAATCTACAGCAGTAAGATGAATTTACAGTCATTCCATCTAGGACTCCCCAACCTCATACTGGACACCCTTTTCTACAGAGTGCTTAGAACATTTCATTTTCCTCTAAAGTCTCTCTGGGGTGAGCTTTTCTTTCTAATAGTTCAACAAGTAAGTCTCCCAGCCACACTTAAGGCTCTACTTGCCATACTACCCTGCAGCTATCCCTTCTTCTCAATTTACCCATTTCTCCTTGCCAGTCATCCTTTTCTGTTCCACGTTATCTTTCTTAAGTAGCTTTCCCTCAAATGAGGCTCAAAAAGCATTGCTTCCCCCAGTGATCCTGCACAGAACATCCTTTCAAAGTAACTTTGTTTTAAAGCACGCTTCTACAACAGGAGGTCTAAAATCTCCTAAAAAAAACAAAAATGAGAAAGGGTTCATTTTATCATGGTACTAGAGGAACATGTTTTGAACTTTTAACTGTCTAAAATGTTTCTCACCTATATTATCATAGAATCATAGAATCATTAAGGTTGGAAGAGACCTCTAAGATCATCGAGTCCAACCGTCAACCCAACACCACCATGCCCACTAAACCATGTCCCTAAGCAACTCATCTACACGTCTTTTAAATACTTCCAGGGATGGGGACTCAACCACTTCCCTAGGCAGTCTCTTCCAGTGTTTAACCACTCTTTCAGTAAAGAAATTTTTCCTCGTGGTCCAACCTAAACCTCCCCTGGCACAACTTGAGGCCATTGCCTCTCGTCCTATCACTAGTTACTTGGGAGAAGAGACCGACACCCACCTCGCTACAACCTCCTTTCAGGTAGTTGTAGAGAGCGATGAGGTCTCCCCTCCTTTTCTCCAGGCTAAACAACCCCAGTTCCCTCAGCCACTCCTCATAAGACTTGTTCTCCAGACCCCTCACCAGCCACGTTGCCATTCTCTGGACACGGTCCAACATCTCAACGTCCTTCTTGTAGAGAGGGGCCCAAAACTGAACACAGTATTCGAGGTGCGGCCTCACCAGTGC
>NW_008824986.1:2020000-2023054 GCF_000699105.1 Pygoscelis adeliae | reverse complement strand
GCTTCCTCTTGGATTATGGGGGGTTCATCCTGCTCGCCGTCCCTGTCTTCCAGCTCAGGGGGCCAAGTACCCTGAGGATAACTGGTCTGCCTGCTAAAGACTGAGGCAAAGAAGGCATTAAGTACCTCAGCCTTTTCCTCATCCTCGGTGACAATGTTCCCCCCCGCATCCAATAAAGGATGGAGATTCTCCCTGGCTCTCTTCTTGTCATTAATATATTTGTAAAAACATTTTTTGTTGTCTCTAACGACAGCGGCCAGGTTGCGTTCTAGCTGGGCTTTTGCCTTTCTCATTTCCTCTCTGCACGACCTAACGAGACCCCTGTACTCTTCTTGAGTTGCCTGCCCCTTCTTCCACAAGTGGTAAACTCTCCTTTTTTTCCTGAGTCCCAGCAAAAGCCCCTGTTCAGCCAGGCCGGTCATCTTCCCAATTACGTATTGAATATGATTACTATGACATTCATATATACACACACATACATATACACAAGACAGCTCATGAAAAGAAAGAAGTTTCCACTTAGAATGATACTGCAACCCACTGCACCACTAAAGCAGCAAAAAAAGCTTTGATGTATCATTACAAAGCTAGCAAATTTTCTGAGTACTTGACATCATACAGGTTCTCGTGTGCTTAAAAATATAGTTATCTATCAAGGTCAATTCCACCTGTGCATGCTCAGCAATCTGCAAAAGCTGGCCTGAGGTTTTTCACAAAGGGACCTATAGGCAACACACAATAGGGGACACACAGTTACCTGGCACAATGTTCACTGTTCACTGTTCAACTAGCATTGTGCAAGGAAGCTTGGATACTGAAGTAGTACAGCTGTGTAAGTTTTGCTCTACAGCTGAACTAACTAGCCTGGGCAAAACACTGATCCTCTGTTCATCTTTCAAACATGAATTAACTTGTTTGGCACTAGCTTCAGTAGCACTGGGCAGTACAAATATGCCTACAGCAACCACTTCAAAAAAATTAAAATTACTTGTTAGCCATTACATAGGCATTCTGGCACAGGCAAGATCAGAATCCATCTATTTAAGACGTAATTCAGTTTCATTAACCATCTTTTATTTTCCTATATACCCAATTTCAATGAGGCAAGAGTCTTCCAGAGAAGACCTTCCTTTACTATATAGCTTGAGACTTACTAAAAGTACTATCTATGCTATGCACCGAGAAACAGATGAGGGAAGGGATCTAGTTTACCCTCCAGACAGGAATTACTGTTTTTATGATCTCTGATAGATGTTTTTCTAACCTGTTCTGAAAAACCTCTAACAGGGTAACTAGCAGCACAAGTGATAAATAATTATCTTTTAATATACCAGGTACCTCAGGATTGGAAAGATGAAGTAGGTGGTTGGGACATATTTCGTCAGCTGATTTGACCACATTTCCTCACAGCAGAAGGAAGTATAAACTCAGGACTCTTGGGTTGAACTCCAGATTCAGGAGGGAGCAGTACTCCAGGGGTTATTTATCTCTTGGTTCTGACTTCCCTCAGTTGTGGCCCCTACACTCTCTCCAACTCTTTCAGATGTCTCTCATCCAGTTGTCATCCTGCCCATTCCTCTCTCCTGTGCATCACAATCGCCTCTGTAAATATAAGGGGATCTTTGAGATTACAGGGAGATAAACTCCCATGGTTCACCTCCTGTGCCCACTGCCCTCCAAATACAATGAGATCGTCCTTTTAACCTCAAACCAGAGATGTTTGTTCCAAATGGATTCTGCAGAGATGGTAACAGCCAAAGCCCAACAATTTGTGAACCAGCATATGTGAACTAGGATTCCCGCGCTTATTTTTAAAAGTTTATAAATGTAAGTAAATTTAATGAGATCCCTGACACTGAAGCAACACCAGTGCTACAAACAAAACCAAACAAAAAAATCCTAAGCTTGTTACAAAGAATGGATGAACTAAAACTTCTTAACAGGAAGATCAGCGCAGTGTTCCTCCTTAATCAAAAGATATAGTCAAACAATCTCAAGCAACAAAGGTAATGCAGTTTAGGATGTCATCTCATCTTAGCAGAGGGTGTGTTTTGTTATTACATCTTATCAGCTGAAACTTCAGGCTTTTGCTGAAACAGGTGGTCTGACTCCTTTCCCATCCCTAGGTACTTGCTTCTTCCCAAATACTGGCAAAGTAGGCAATAATGCAGCCATAGTGTGAGTCAGTTCCCCAAGCTGACTTTGTGAAAAAACATTTTCTTATATTGTAGTAAGTAACTCTTAAATTACCTATCTGCTATGCCATCTGAAGCATAAGAAACACATTAATGCTATTGCAAATAATCACTGTTTAAAAAAAAACCATAATTTTAGTTCTCCTACATTCAAAAAAACTTCTTTTTTTTAATTAGACAAAAATACCAAGATCATTCACAAGTTAGCCTTTAAAATTTATTTTTTCTTTGGAATTCAGAACAAAACCCACAAAAATTCCTAAACATAGAAACTGAACAGGTAACTATGGTGATAGACAGTTCAGAATGTCGTCCTGGAATGAAATCACTTCCCTAGAAGTATCTATACCTTTTTTTTCAGCACAAGTACTACATTTACCAAAATTCCTCCTATGAATATATCTAATCCTATACCTAAAATGGCAAATACTATAATTTCCAATTCAGTTATACCTGTATCCAACCTACTTGCTAAACAGTAACTATGTATTTTACTTGGGCTTTGTTGAGAACAGTGGTTTCCACCTTTCACAAGACCATGGGCAACAATGCTAACTATATGTTGCAGACCTCATAGCAGGTTCTTACAGCTGTGGGGTGCTAGGGCTCTCCCCAGCTAGCTGTTGAAGATCATTAATTATCAATGTGTGAAAAGACAACTCCTTTTTATTTTCTCATAAACCTTTTTCTCTTAATATGTGGGGATTGTCTTGCTGATACACAGGAGAAAATTAAAGCTGTTCATACAGTAGTAAAGACTTGTATTGGCAATGAACTTATTTTATCACAGCCTAGGGAAGAGACAGCTGTTACACTAGTGGAGTTTTCTGTTTACTATTGAGGGGAGAAAGAGGAGTAG
>NW_008824986.1:1991554-2019323 GCF_000699105.1 Pygoscelis adeliae | reverse complement strand
GGAAAGGCAGATATAAAAGGTGCTTCATGGTATCAAAGGAGATGAATGTAAGAATGTGCTCCCACTGAGTTTCCCAGATACATCAGCAGAAAAAAATCTCATTTAAAAATGAACAAACAAACAAACAATCTGCCTGCACATGCAGATTTTGGTCAAGCAAGTAGCTTGACAAACTTCAAAAGCAGAACAAAAAAAAAAATATTGCAGCATTTTACCTATTGTATTAAAACTTTTCTGTATAATTATAACTGTCAAAAAATTGCACTCCCTGAGTAGAAGCACCGTTTCTCTCCCCAGACACCAATAGATAGTCCACTTCACTTCTACTGAGTTCTTTTTCCTCATATGGTAACTTTTCATGGGACAGGACCAATAATGGACTCTACGAACATTCAGGTTTCTACTCCTTCCACCAAAGTGCTGGAACATTCATTTTCTCCATTTTTTCCTGCAGTGAAAAGTCACTGTCTATAGTCTATTATTTTCTCTATCAAGAGGCAGGAAGACCGTCAGGCTGAAGCTGACATCTTCCCAGCACCACAGAAAACTAAGGAAACATGTAAGCGGGTGCTTCAAGATAGTCAATCTATTTATGAAACATTATTACTTGTGTATAATTTCTATACCATAAAGCCTTTTAAATCTGCAGCCTGCAACCTGCTTCACTCAAAGTACAAAAAGAATTAATGTGCAGGAAAATGCAAGGTAGTTTAAGTATGAAAATGAGTGTTGAAATTGTTGGAAATAGAAATACTTCTTGACAAGCAGACAAAACCCAAAAGCCATAGAGAATAGTCCCTGTTTTGAGAAGCAGAAAAGTGCACAAGAAAGCAGCTCTGTAAGGGATAAAATATGGTGCCTAATGCCATGAACCTCTAAAGACTTGAGTGTGTTTAATATTAAGCCCTGAGTAATCCCACTGAATTCAATGGCAGCCTGCTTACAATATTTAAGATAAACACCAGCACTTGGAATTTCAGGGAAAAGAGAAAAAGCAAAGAAAGACAATGGGGAAAAACAAGGGCTACAAGATGAGAGAAAAGCAGAGATACAGGCAGGAACAGAAAGTGAGAATAAAAGGAAGATGAAAAACAAGGGAAGGTTTCAAGTGGGCTGAACTGCAACAGTTTACAGTGGCTGGAGCCTAGAGTCTATAATATTACAAACTGTCTTTTTTTTTTCTTCTCAAACCCTTTAACTCATTGCTGTAACATGAAGAAGAGAATGTAATGCACTTTGGAAATGAATTACGGTTATACATCTGGTTCCTAACCAATTAGAAAGAAGACTCTCAAAACTCCTCATCTCCTGAAACATAAATAATGCTACAATTAATGTTGCTTGCCCAAAACAAAATCGTGTATAGGCTGTGCCATATAGTTTATTTACTGAAATAAAAATATATGAAGCAACAATGGAGAGGGCGATGCCAAAGGATGCTGTAAGCTTTTTATAAAATATTTTCTCAGTTCAGAAGGAGTTATTTTCTTGTGCAAACAGGCATAAAATTACTACCCACTGCCCTGCCTCTCATTGATTTCTACTTGGCACAGTTTGCCAGATGCTGTTTGGTCTAAGTGTTGCCTTGACCTCCACCGGTGACGCTGGCCCCTTTTTGCTTTGTTGCGCAGTATTTTCCCAGCAGGAAGGTCCCACTCCTCTAATAGTTCAGTTGCAACTTTTGCTAAAGGCTTATAGGTTACCCATATGTTGTACTGGAGGGGCCAGCCTGACTGGAATTAACTCAGAAGTGGCGTCCAGCATTGTGGCTGGAGCTGGCCCAGAGGAGATTATAAATGCCCCAAAACTAATTAAATGCTTTGTCTCCTGCTGGTAAACAAAAGCGAATAAGGGCAAAAATATGAAATGCCTGATTTAACTAGGATCTGTAAGTAGCTTGACAACGGCAACCCTGAAGTCAGTGATGCATGATTTAAAAGCCCCTAATGGGTCAAAGCTGTTATACAAATGAGACTTTTGTCGATTATCCTTCACCTTATATACTTGCAAAACTGTTACATAAATGTACTTACTATCAGTTTTCAGAGTATTTCACAACAGCATTTCTGGGGTAAGAGCCGTGCAGTCCAGGTATTTATTTGGAAGCATTCTTAACTTCCACTTTTGCACTGAAAAAATACAGAAAATAAATATGACCACCCAAAGAAATATGTATAAATAAGAAGTGACAGTATTTTCAGTAACATTTTCAAGGATCTGAACTGTCAAATGGTGCGTCAGAAAAATGAGATAGAAGAATTCTCTTATTTAATAACATATTTAGTAACATTTTTTTTTAAATTGTTAGCTAAGTGCCTTTTTCAAGGCACTTCTATTTAAAGAAATACATATAGAATATAGAAGAATAAATATAAAGAAATCAGTTAAATTATTTAAATACATAATTTATATTTAAAGAAATCAGCTAAATTATTTAAATAATTATTTTATTTAAAATATTAAATTTAATATTAAATTTATTTAAAAATATTTAAATAATGCTTTTTTATATCTATCATTCAGATTTAATGTAGTCAGTTTTGTAAATTAAAAATCCTCTCTTAAAATTGCATTTTAAAAATTGTATGTCCACAAGGGTATACTATATTTTAAAATCCACTACTGCAGACTTAACTTCTTTTCTTTTAGTAATGTATAATAGTTATCACGTAAATATTCCATGAATATGTTTTAGAATGTTAAGTGAAGAAAAGTCCTACAAAAATCCTGTTAGTAAAGAAAATGAGAATTCTAATTAGATGTTCTATATACCAATTTTACATACATGCTTAACTTCACATGTTTATGTAATCCTACTGCAGTTAATGGGACTAATCAAGTGTCCAAAGCTAAAAATAGCTGTAAGTTTTGGTCATCCAGGACCTCAGTTCATAATGCTGTTAGTGTGAACTAGAAAGTGACTTGCTTAATGAAAGCATAGCATTCACCTTTTCTGGGAGGGCATGTGATAAATCTTTTTTAAGATTTTTTTCCCTCCGTTTTCCATTTTGTTTCTCTGTTTTCCGTATGCACATTTTTACTTACTTTTTAAAAAACCTTTACAATAAGGTTATCTTTACGTGCTGAAATTTGAAACTTACTGAAAAATAGCAAGGATCAAATATATGGGTAAAAGAAAAGGAAACCTTAAAACAAATTGATAGATACATATACATACATACATACATATACTAAAAATATATATACATCTTGCTTCATTTTTTATAGTACTTTAGCATTAGATTTTTACTTTATAATTAAACTGTTATGCAAACTAAGTAATGCACACTCAGTTTAAGTAAAAGTTTACACTATTAACTCTAAGGGCTGATGTTGTATTTAATGCTTTCCAAATTAACTAGGAACTTTTGTAGCTATATTGGTTTGCATCCTGCCATAGACAGATGAGCGCACATGCACACACGCATATAACACATCTGCTCTTTTGTCCAAATGGACAGCAGGACGCCACAGAGTTTTTTCCATCAAAAGAAATGCAATTCTAAAAGATTAAGATGTTCTAGTTAGGCACATGGCAACATTTGATGTTTCAGATTTTCAAATCTCCCAAGTGCCACATTTCCAAACTATAATGAATTAGATGTGACGGGTATATTCTAAAAGCTACTAGTAAAGCTGGTTGTGAGTAAAGAAACACTTAATGTAGTGATTGCTAATACATAATGCTGGATTTACAATGCACAAAGGACAATGTTCCCCATTAGGTACATGAGAATAAAAAGTGATAAACCATGACTAGAAGAGCAAAAAACTCACTTCATCCAATGTATACAGAAAAAAGACTGAATATTTGGTATAAAAAGCCTGTTGTTTTTCTCCCATGAAGCTAGTTGTTTCTTTTCATTCCTTATTATTTCCAAGATTTCAAGGATCTTGAATGACAGCATTCTATCAGATTTTAGTGGAGTTTTCTCTTGAATTATCCAAACTCGAGGATGGGGAAGTTTTCTCGGACTTAATATCACAGTGGAAATTTCAAATTAAAAGCTTTTTACAGCAATATATTCAGCCACTTCTGTTAAACAGGTTTCCTTTTAGATACACAAAATAAATGACACAACCTTGCTTATTTAATTGCATACTTTGTGGTTTACATCATCAACTACTCATGGACCTTAATTCCTAATGCAAAAAATGCAGTAAGGCAGCTATATTTCTGTTGCAGCTGCTCTTCTTCATATAGGATTGAGAAGCAAAAAGGTATGTATTTGTTTTTCCTTACAGCTTCAAAAAAACTGTCTCAGCATAGTAATAACTATATTTTTGTAATTCAGTCTGACTGAAAAATGTGCATTGAATAAAAGTGCTATCAGTTTAAAGAATTGGGGATGCTTTTAGAGTCAAACACCAGGAAAATTTCCCGCCTAAGTTCTACAGCATCAAAGAGTCAAGAACGCAAGCTTTACAGCGAGGACTATTTAATCTAACAGACAAACCCATAAAAAGATCCAATAGCTGGAGGACAAAGTTTGAAAACCGTGAACTGGAAACACAGAATATATTTTCAACAGAAAATTCCTAGATATTTTACCAAGGAATATGACAGATTCTTCATAAGCTTACATTTTTATATTAAATTTGGATGTCTTTCTACTATACCTAATCACAAAGTATTGGCTTCAGTGCACAGATTGCTTTGTGGACTATTACTGTCTGCGATACGGGTTCAGGTCATCAGATTAGATGATGGCCTTATATATATGCATCTATGAAATGCAGAAAAGACTACCAAAGTTACCTAATAATCCAAGACAGCAATGCAATAAGAGTCTGAAACTACAAAAAATTCTGGCAAACTGCAGTCAGATTAATTTCCCTTACTCTCTAAATCTTTTTCTTTAGGGAAAACATGTATCTTCTTTAAGTGGAAGTGGAAGCCATTTAATGTGCATCTCAGGCATTCAGAGAATAAAGAAGCTGTAAAATTCAAAGTGCTCAATGAAGAGGAAACAAACCCAAATATTTTACTGGTATCACTGAAGCCCAGAAAGTATCACCATATCACTCTGTCTTCCTCTGAATTTTGAGGAGCATGGGTGACAAAATAGGAAAATGTAAGACTGGACAGGGAACACGAGCTTGTTTTCAGAAGGGTTGTTTTCTAGCAAGGGTGTTAATGTATTCTTCCACAAAGAAAAAGGATGTATTGATTAGACTGGTCTCAATACATTGTACAAGGACTTTGCATAGGTACACACTGGAAGAAGCACAAGAGAAAATTTGTCCTAGTTAAGAAAAGAGCAGCATAATCAGTCTCAGATCTCAATAACAGAAGTAAGATGCCTGAAAACAGTTGAGGAGGGAAAATGAACATACAGAACTTATGATCTCTTTTCTACTTTTTCTTGGCTGGCAGGGAAGGCTAACTGAAGTGATGAATTCATATTGTACCATTTTAAGGATCAAGATTCCACCTTCTTTTTGTCCGTCTCAAAATCCTAGGGCATAGCACAACTTAATCCACACTCCCAGTCAGCAGGGAAATCTAGCAGAGATTGCACCTCTTGAAGTACAATTCCCTCTGGAGCTCTTCCTGGAACCGTCTGACTGTACCACCTTTTAGTCAGTGCTAGTGCTTGATGAGACAATTGAATCCTTTAAGAACTTCCAAACTGAAACAAAAGTAGCACTTAATTGGTATTCTGACTGGGACTAATTCAAAGGTGTCTTCTAGTACCTTGGGATATGGTGGGTTCTACTTTGGAGAGAATCAATCAGTCAGAGATTGATGAAGGGGTGGTGAGGTCAGGTTTGCAAATACAGAACCATCTGCAGAGTCTCCTGGGTTGCTACCTGCAGCATAGTAATTTACAGGAGCAGGTGTTTCCTTTTAATCTACATTTTTTTTCTGCTGAAACTGTAACTTTTTTGAGAAAGTGCCTGCAGTTTGCTATTAAGAGGGTACTTTGTTTATTGTTCCTATTAACTGCCGAAGGGTTTCTGAAAGTTGTAGTAACCATACTCCTTAAAAACACAAGCTGCCATGTTAAATATGTAAGTCAATCAGACACATCTTCAGAAAGCTGCTACGCATAAACATATTGAAGTCCAAAAGGCTGGTTTTAGAACAGATTTTGTTCAGAAAGGAGCCATTTCTTTCTGAATATGGGTGACTGAAATTATCATAAAGATTATAATTTATTTCTGTTTACAGCCATAAACATTTATGGAGAAAGGAGGCTTTCCAAAACAAAAGAAAGTCAAGAATTCCAGCTGTCGCTTCCCACCTGAATTGAGCTTGGTGGGACGGGCACTCTGGTAAGACCCCTTTGGTTTGGGTCCAAAGCATAGCAAAAGATCAGTAGGGAACACCTTTGAATTCAAATTCAGGTTCCTGGCTTTGCTGCACCTCATACTCTGCTCCAGCTCTACCATAATCTACATTATCTCTTCTCTAGCCTACCATCTCTCAACCCGACTCCCAGATCATGCAAACTGTCTTTGCATCATTAACTTCAACCAGTGGCAAAAACTGAGGGCACGCCCTTAAGTGTTTTAATTATGATCACATATTACAGTCTCTACACAGGCATTACACCTCCTCCTCACAAACCTACTTCCTCTCCTTCAAACTCCTTCCTCTTCACAATTCTAGAAACATTCTTGAGAATTTTTCTTGAGTTTGCTTAATGTGTTTTATCTACCCTGTAATTCTTAACAGGGCAAAAATTACATATGGGAAAGTGGTTTCTTGGTTTGGGTGTATCACCAAAAAAAGTCATGGAACAGTGGTAAGTGGATAAACTTAGGCTTATATGATTCATTACATTAAAAACCAGGGAACGTCCTCCTTTGCCAATCAGTGAGGCAAAAACACAAGTCGAAGTGAACCTCTCACTAAAGAAACCAACAGTTAGAAATGTTTATTTTTTCAAATTCTGCTTTAGATGTTAAGTCTAAACTAAAGGTCTTAGTCTAAAACTGACCTGTAGTAAAAAAAATTTCATACTTTTTGACTATCTGGTAATATTGGGTTTTGTTATTCTACTTTCCCATTCTTTTGAAAATATTTAATTTTGTTTTGTAGTAAATTTTAGGAAATAAAAGAAGGACCGTGACCCAGCAATTGAGAAAAAGCCCTTGTTCTGTCTTTTTGTTTAAGTCTGCTAATTACTTTAAAGACAGATCTACTCCTCTTGGGGAAAAAAAAAAAATAAGAAGTCGGAATCAAACTGCTTAATTGGCAGATTTTTCAGTTTTTAATTGAATAATTTAATTTTTACCTGATCTGGCACCACCCTTAATTTTCATTTAGTTTCCTTTTTTTACTTCTGGGAAGGTTCCCTCTGTTCCTGGCATGCTTCCCTGTCACTCTGATGAATACTGAGACAAAGAAATCTTTCCTTTCCGAGAAATAACTGCCTCATCTGTTGCCAATTTCCCTTCCTATCGCTGATGGAACACATGGCTCCCTTCTATGACCTCTTGCTGTGCACGCATTTGTGAGATCTTTTATTCCCACCTTTTGCAAAATTTTCCAGTTTTGGTAACAACTTTTCAATATATGTTTTCTGTCTATCCTCATCTAGATAACACAAAAGAAATGCAAAGTATTTTCATGAATCCTTTAAGCAAACCCGTTAAATGGCTTACTGAATAAAAAAAAAGGCTTCCCATTTTCTTTTAATCCCTTTTAGCTGTACATTCATTTCCATAGCAACAAACTTATATGGTTTCTGTTGCTCAATATTTTTTTTTCTTGTATTGCTTGCTTCCTCGTGGTTATGTGCTTTCTTCCTGGCCCCTACATGAGCTATGCCTCTGCAGAGGCACACACCAAAGAAGTACAATGAGCAAACGTGCATTTAAATGTTCATGTTTTGGCTGATGGATCTAGCCAGGGATTTACTCAAAACTGATGGTGGCCTGTAACTTAATGACCTTCTGTTGGACACTCATGATAAACACTCAAGCGCACAGGAATTTTTGGAATTGTATTTTCCCTTCACATAATTTGCTCTTGGTTCAACACATCCCTATGCTACAGTTTTAATTAAGAGAGCAGCACAAAACAGTTCTGCAAATCCTCTGCACCAGAAACACTAAACAAAGAGACATTGCATTTTTCCAACCTTCCACTTAGTATCTTCACTTAATTTAACTTTTGATTCGACATCTTAATTTAATCAAAACAATGCAAGGTAACTATGTTCTTAGAGAAACATTAAATTCCAAACTTCTATGTTAATAATTGCAATATTATACAGGCAGTTCCAGAAAATTCTCTCTTAAACAAAGTTTTATTTAATTAATGAGGAAGGCCTAGCAACTTGCATTAAAAAGAGAGTCCATGGAAAGTCCACAATGATAAAGTCTGCATGAAATTCTATAGCTCTCAGAGATTGTATTTAGCATTATAAGGACCTAACATTTGTGCTGCATAGGTTGAAGAGCACATGGCACTAATGTTTATTTAAATTATAGTAGCCTCTTCACAGAAATCTACCTCTAAGTACTGTTTCCTTTCTGCATTTTCCGTGCTGACTTTGGCTTTTGGAAATTAACATAGTTAAACATCACTGTGTTCCTCTTCTTGATGTGAAACTCATGCGATTTTAAGTCTGAATTCTCATTTCAAGTATAATCAGATGTTTCATTTGATGCTAAGGTAAATTAGCATTCAGGATCTTGCTCAAAGTTAAGATAGTTAAGTTAGATTAACTATATACAGCTAATGAAACCAACACGTAAATCCTTCACATGAAAACGTGAAACAAGGCCACACAAATTCTAAATAATTTTATTTGAAGTTTGCACAACCTATTTTTTGCACTGGGAAAGATGGACAGAATTTGTCACAACAACTAATTTCCTTTACTGTTGACTGAAAATATGCAATGTATTAAAATAAGTCTTAGTGAGTAATTAGAATCACCAGGTGAACTACGCAATATTTCATTAAAATAGTTGTTACTCAGAAAATGAGTGCTCTTTTTCTTGCCACTCTCAGCAGCCTTGCTTGTTTTGCATATGGTTGCATGTTTAATTAGCAATCCTTCTGTAAGTGTCTGCAATTAGCACAATGATGATTAATAAAATAACTCCTTTAAAGCTCCATTTAGGCAGCAGAACTGCACAATCAGGTATAATTAATTCATCATTAATAAATCATGGCTGATTAACTAAGCTGTTGATTACAAACACATTACTGCATGGTCTCCCACCTGAGCTCTGGTGATTTTTGTATCCTGAACAGAAATAGAAACAAAGTAGTAGTAAACTATAAAAAAATGCATTAAGCAGCAAAGACATTGGTTTGGTCAGGAAATTTAGATAGCAAGCATATTTAAAATTTACTGGGCTTTGTTCATCATTAGTCCCCTTGAGTAAAAAAAAAAAAATAATTGTACTGTCTATTTGTTAAATGTGGACAGGAGAACAATAATTGCTTCTTTAGTTCATTTATATTCTTAAGGAGGTTTTTTTTTTTCCAAAGCATCTCAGATTACGGGCCAGATTCACTCTGCATAAGCCAGCAGGAAGTAGCAAATGCAGCAAAACAATCCAAACATCCTTGGATTCTCACACTGTTACTTGCCTCCAGCTACTCGGGCTTAAGTAAGATGTAAGTTACAAGTTATGATAAAATTCAAAATAACTGGAAATAGGGAAACTGGGCACAACTAAGTTCCTCATCATTTATAAAGGGCTGACATGCAGCTGTTCCCAAAGTATGAAAATGCCTTTGAGTTCAAAATACTTCAGCCTGAAATATTGCAAAGGAAAAGAACTAAAGCAAAGCTTAGGACAAAAGTGATTTGAAAGGGAAAACAGTTTTAGCTAGAGTAACTGAAACAGTTCGATATTCCTAATAAATTCAGAGAAAGACGAGAACACTAAAGGAAAAAGTGACAAAATCTGAAGCAGTACATTCATGAATAAAATTACAGAAGACACTGTTAATTTAGAAGCAAATCTTCAGTTTTTGAAAAGTAAATGATATTGCTGTAACCAATAAGGTTTTCTTTCAGATTTTAACCAGTTTTATGTGCATCACTATGTCAATCTCTTAAATCTTTCTGCTAAAACTTTAATTAAAATATTGACTAAGCAGCAGTACTACAAGCCACTGCAATACCATTCATCTTTGAAAAATACTGTTCATAATAAGGGAACCATAAAGCACATTTCTAAACCTTTTTTTTTTTCATATTTTAATTCAACTAAATTAATGAACATATGAGCATCATTTCAATATACGGCAGAGAGATTTTTTTTTTTTTTTGAAGGCCTGTAGTCAGATTTCATGGAGAATGACTGAATATGGAAAAAGTTTGATTATTTTATCAATCAGAAAAGTTTACAATTCAATCCAGGAAGCAGGAATGGCTTTAAAAATGGAAACTGGAAATAAAGAAAAGAATCATTTAAAAGCAGAAAAACAAGGTAGCTGTCCTTGGACATTTTCTGAGATCAGTGTACATATGAAGTGGCAAGATGAAAGTGAAGAAAACAATACCAAGGATCTTGAAGATCAGAAGTGAGCATTTTCAAGCAATTTTTAAAGATGGACAATAAGTAATCAAAGACTTTTGAGCACAGTGGTGATTCACTGCCTAGAGCTAAGATATAATCAGCATAATATGAATAATGTGAAGGTGCGGGAGATGAAATTGTTAGCGTCAATGTCTTCAGAAAGTCAGGTTTCCTTTTAATACAACAGCAATTTGCCCCGCAATGTCAACTCTTCCATCATTACGCAGTGAGATCTTCAACTCTCCTCCACGGCGGGAACATTGAAAAGCTAAACGGAAACAAGAATCCATAGTTAAAAAACTAGTATCTATCACAAATTATTCAAAAATCCATGAAAACTCAGGGAAATGAGGCCTCTGTCTCCAGAAAGAAAGCAGCACCAGGGCAAGCACTGCACCAGGGACACCCTGGATGAACTGTCTTTACGGATGAAGATTAGCTGAGGGTGTATCTCAGACTAGAACTGGTCTACTGAGTCTGACAGATGCCAGTTAATACAAGTAGTGAATGATAGTTTGCTGTGACGTAGCCAACCAAGTTTCCTTTGTATATCTAAAGAAGTCTTGAATTCTCCCATTCATGGGATAGACAGTTTCTGTGGCTAAGAAGGAAGAACACCGAGTATTATCTGCACAAGAATGAAGAACCACTTCACCGGTATTGAACATATGAAGTAGATACTAGGTTCAAAGAACGTGTTTAGCTAATGGATGAATAAAACTCAACCAGCCAGTGGAAAAAGTCTACAAAGAAACATAGATGCTGTTTCAGCTGTCACAAACTAGATCAAATTCTTACATAGACAGGAACAGATATTGATTTATATAATCCTGAATATATCATTTAATACATCTGGATAAAGTTTAAATAGAAATAGCCTTCCACTTGTAAATAATTACAAAACCGAACTTTTGCCTAAACTGTTTAGTCATACACAGGTGGGACAATAACGCTCACTCAGCACGTTGAGCGTGTAGACTTGTTCAGTAGTCCAATTTTAGCTGCACAACTACTTGATCAGAAAACGGTCTGGTTCAGATGGCATTTAACAAAGGTTTGAGTTTCATATAGTGGTGTTTTTGTAAAAGGCTGTAAATGGATGATGAATCATTTATGTTCACAGTCTCCTTACTCAATGGATTTCCAACTACTACAAAAGTTGTTCAAAGCCAAAGGGCATGTTTTTCCTCACAAACCCACAATTTAGTCAATTGGGTAGAGATTGTATTCAGATCCCAACAGAGCATAGGATCTTTAACAGATAGCATATATGCTGTACGCTTTAAAACAATTTCTCAGCCACAGCTGACAAGACAGCTCTTCCTTATAACAGGGTATTAGATTCTCAGACAAACACTCCAAAACAGTGGAAACAGAAGCTATAGAAAGATTGATATTGATACTTTCTGTTCTTTTCCATTTACAGAACTACCAGTTAATGTTTTTAACTTGTCAGAACAACATCTACGTATGGAGCAATGCCTTCAATTGGAACATTTTGCACACTTAGAGATCCAGACCATGCTAAATTTGATCAATTATTATTGCCAAGTGGCGATACACAGCTAAACTCTCCCACTCCCTCATGATAGCAGATATAAATAAGAGAGATTAAATTATTTTAAATCTTCAGAGGTTGGTTAGGTTTTTTTTTTTTCTTTCTTTAAATGTGGAACCAGTGCTGTCTGTTTCATGGCAGGATTACTGAGACTGTTTTGATAATGGTCCATTTCATTTTTTTTTAAAGAAACCTTCAAAGTAGAAGAAAAAAAAAAACACAAAAGAAAACTTTACCCAAGCTTATGTGAAAATAATACTTGATCTTTTCTTTCTCTCACACAGAAACATTGACAGTTCACACTATGTATGAAAGTAAACAGACCTGCATGGAACATTTCAATAACTAGAGGATTTCATTTAATAGCAGTGTCTCCAGAGACGTTCAAGCATCTCCGATGTGCTTGAACGGATCACAAAGTTGTTGCACGTCCACCCATGTCTGTATTGACTAGGAATATCTCATACTACATATACTTTTTATACGTTTTGTATAAAAACAAGTATGTACATTCTGATCTGTAGAAATAATACATAACAGCTGAATTCACAGTGCCCTGAACTCCTCTGTGATTAAGCTGAGACAGAGGAAAGTTTAAGAGTAGGTACAAGGACTGTGAGATTGAGCATCCTGGTATCACAGAAATATAGATAGAATCATGCACCACTGCATTCACAAGGCAGCCAGTGGCCTTGTACTAATATTATCCTGTCATTTTGAGGAGCTTCTTATCAGCCTAGATGTATCTAAATGACTACTGCTTTCAGAATTTGAGAAGTAATGGATTTTCTTCATGACATCATCACAATGACATCAACTCAGGAACAAGTGCCACTCTTGTAAAAATATCTGGTTTTAGAAATCACCATTATTTTGGTCGAATTTCTAAACGCTATAAAAGGACTGATGAAAGAAGCACGTGTCCCTTAACTTAAGTGATGTCAAGAAGTCCTTTTTTTTTTATTCTAAGAAAGAAGGTAGATAAATCTGGTGATAGATAGAGGGAAACACCTCTCCTTTAGCAGAAATGTTACACTTGTGTATAAATCTGATGTGGTCCATCTGTATGTTGAGATTACCTGAGAAAGATGAAAGCCGGAATTAACTCTGCAAAACTCTTCGCTTCATGAGAATTCAAATTAGCAAAAACTTAAATACAGGTAGATTTATTCTACCTTAATAAAGCAACTTCTTCACAAAAAAAAAAAGTGAGGATACTGAAAAGTTAGAAGATGGGACAGACTTTGTGTTGAAAGAAATCCTGGCAAAATTTGTGAAAGTATGATCTTATAGTTATCAAAGTGAGGTTTGGGTTTTGGTTGGGTTTTGGGTTTTTTTTTTCCCCCCCAAAAAAAAAGCTATAAACCTGTTCTGTACTGGGAAGGAATCAGAGAACTTAAAGGCAGTAACAAGAACCAAAATTTCCCCACAAATTAATACAGTTGTCTGAAGTAAACAGGTACAGAAAGATTCCTCTAGCTTCACCTGAGATTAAAAACTGTCCTGGATAAAGCCCTTTTTCTTCACAATAATTTGGAAAGTCTTCTATAATCTGTTTGGTTATATCGAATTCCTTATGCATGTTTATAAATGTTATCTTAGAAATGTGAAAACTATGTGAAGGGCTGGATACAGAGACAGTTGCTACATATTGCGTTCATTAGCAATTATAAAAGTCTATACATCTGATATGAGAGATTATAATTTTTGAAATATTGCAGAGACTCTTCAAATGAAAAAAAGGCAAAGACTGATACTGAACTCCGATTTAATACTCAGCTTAAATTCAAGGACATGTACATAGTTTCAAGAAAGATCATGAAGTATTTCACCTTGTAAAAAGATTGGAAAATTCTCTTTGTAGTTGATGGGGGTGGTTGTTGTTTGACAATTTGGTCTAATAAAGTAGGAAGGGAACCCAAACACAGGAAATTATGTCTGATACTTCAGCAGAGATGCAGCTGACCTCCTCCGAGGTCACAAAACCCAGAGAGATCTGACAATAGATTTAAAGTTCCTCATTTTTACATTATTTCATATGTGATCTACTTTGGAACTAACAGATCTTTCATTTTATGGAAGAAAATCTTCCTTTATTCTTGCAATAAAAGGAAGCTATCGGATATTACAGATATTACAGAAGCTAACACAAAGGTTTCTAAAAAGTCAAAAGATGCTCTTATTTATTAATCTTCAGTGATATGGAATCTTCTTGATTGCCAGCCATCTTTTGCAAATAATCTCATTAGTAATAGAATTCACCCCAGTCCTACCTGATACCTTTCAGTCACGTGCATGTAAGGAAAAGTTACTTCTCGTAAACGCATGTAGAGACCACGTGTTGATCAGATGTCAAATGAACTTGTTCTCTTTAAATCTGTTTTGTATGATTTCTACCCCAAAAGAAGTTTGAGGACATATATGCATGAAACATGAAAAAAAGGAAAAAAAAAATCTATCTTGTGGGAAGATAGGACTTTTTTTTGTGCTAAACACATTAGAGAAGGTGATTACAGTATCAATTGTCTTTGCTGCTTGATATAGTTTCTCTAAAAGAGGAAATGGCACAGTACATACAAAATGCATAAAAAAGCAAAACAGGTAGAAAGTATCATTTAAAAACACAGACAGAATTCCTGTCTATTTCATTACTTAAAGAAGCAGTGTCTATAGATGGCACATAAGAGTTTCAAATTCCACATTAACATCCAAAAACGTCAAAATCTTCTGAGAAACAGCCAGTCCATAAGGATGCATTTCCAAAGACCGTTTCTCCTCTTCAGAAAATATGTTGGGATTTTTCCCCCCAACATTATGGAAACTATCACAGATTTGGGTGATGTAAATGCAGATAGGAGCTCTTCAGAACAGAATGTTAAACCTTTCCTTCAATCCACCATGGAGAAGGTCTCAGTCATTGTCGATTACCATACTGACCTATGGAGCGCAAACAGATCCTTTAAAGACCTTATTCTCAAGAAAATCCATTTTGAGATTCATTTGACCAAATATAGGAAGGCTTATGTTCAAGGTAGCTGTTTGGCTAAGCATTCACTTTTATGGACGAGGAACCTTATTAGTTCATGGATCCAATCTCTGTTCTAAACTAAATGTTACCGAAGACTTAATTGTTGTCAGGTGCATGAAAGAATTGTAATCCCCTGCCCCCTCTTAGGGAACCAGATAGGGACTAGGGTATTTTGTATTGCTTCTGTTCTCCCATTCTCTGGCAAAGCACTAGAAACATGAGAAGCAAAGACACACTCAATGCCTCTTCATCTAGTGTTTTCATGTATTAATATTTTCTCTTGTTTTTTTCCACCTAGTTCTTCAGTTTCTTGCTTAACAAAAAATACGTGATCTAATAAGCATATCTCACTGATTGAAAGAATACCAGTAAATCTCTTCTTTGACTTCAGAGGTCTAGTCATCTCAGATTCCTTTAAGGCTTAATCATTTAAAAGTAAGACTGCAAATAAAATCACAAACAAATAAAATTTGCCAATGCCCATGTATCTTGTCCCCATTCTTACACATTTAAGGTCAGTCACGTTCTTTCTGTTCTTGTAACATAAGTGACTATTCTTTCTTATATCCTTCCTTGCTAGCATGTAAAAGATCATCATCCTGAGGAAAACTGATCTTCATACCTAAATGCACAGATGTATCAGAAACTAGAAAAAATCCTGTACCATAAAGCACATTCTGTAAGTAGAATCTGAATGTTAAAAATACATCATCTCTTCTTATCTAGCCATAATAACACTAGCTATTCTAAACCCTAAGTTTCCTAAAGAAGTCACTGAAGGGATTAATCTGGAGTAATTCTCAAGAAAATCCCAAAATCAGGCAGAAACCATATGACTTTTTTCAGTCTCATCTTAATGTATGTGAGGGGAAAGGGAAACACTGTCCAAATTGCACTGAAAAGTACACATCGTTAATGAAAATACCAATACGTGTTCCCAATACCCAAAATGCAAGCCATAAAGACCAAGTAGTAAAGTAAAATTCAAAAGAAACACATAAACAACATCATCTGAAGTTCACCAAGCTTCAGTTATGATGAAAGTTTATGAGAACTAAAATCCAAAAGCTAAAATCAAAAACTAACTGCAGAGAGTTATGATCCAGAAACTGACACTTCGAACTCCCTGTGGTCATGATGTGTCTTGCTGGTGGGTAGAAAAGAAAGCAATTTCTTAAAGTTACCTCACACACAAAATACTACATAGTATTCTATTCATATTGAGAAAATGGATAGGGAATTATTGCTACAGTTTGGATTGTAGTAATAACATAACTTTTTCTTTTCTAGTGAGTAGCTTTTACATAAACAGGCAGCTTTGCAAGAAAACAGTTTCTCTTACCAAGCATTTCTTTCTTCCCCAGCTGCTCTGACCAGTAGCTGCTTAAAACAGCATGGGCAGATCCTTAAAAGAAATTGGAAAACAAAGTACATAATTAAATTAGAATCACTACTTTATAGAGCAAGCACATTCAAAATGTAAATGTCATAAACAAATCAAGTGCCACATGTGTGTTTACAGCAAAAACACCTAAGAGTTTGCACAGCAGACAGAACTTAAGGCTTTATAATTTCATTTATTTACAATAAAGCAGTATTACTTCCTCATCCTCTGGCTTCAATGGAAATTTTGCCTAGATGAGGGCTTCATGATTAGCCACAATTGGTAGGAATAACACATAGTACCGATTACAATACTTGAGCCAAAGTACTCATTTGTTTACCAAAAGTAAAGTTCCCTAATAACAAAATCTCAGAATATTAATAACAAAATAATATTCATCTAAACATGATGTTATGCAATGAAACACGAACAGCTACCCATCGAAAATCTAAATAGGCTTTTGAGTATTTTTTTAAGAATAGGAACAGGTGGATAGAAGTCACTGTGTAAAACAAAAGCATTTCCTCTCCTAACAGTTTTCACAAAAAAACCTCAGGGGTTTTTTTTCAGTCTTGAATGCTGGCAAGTATCAGGATGTAACTCAAGGAGATCTTTAAGGTCTCACCACAGCTTCTGAAAACTAAAAGACCAATTTCTTGTTTCCCGACCAGCAGATGGCTTAAAGACTTAGGATGACTTCTCAGATTCATAGCTAGAAATGCTGCTTCAGTCTACATAAGCAGCTAGGGGCAAAGACACTCCGCTGGAAACCCTACTGTGAAGTAACTATAATTATCAGGGCTCAAGGACACCAGGACATGTAGCATTATTAAGAAATCATTAGAAAAGAAATATAATACAAAGCCATAACACTGTTAAAAGTATATTTCAGCAATATAATAAAAAGATTTGTTTCTATAAAAGAAAGGACACTTAAAGATGGAAGACAAGCAACAGTGATCTATGACAAGCCTAGAAAAATCTCAGATATTCAGGAACCTTCTAGACTCTGACCCTGGCTTTATCAAGAACGCAGGACTGAAAGCTTAAGAAATAACTGAAATACATGGCTTATATTTCTTTGTAAACCTTTCTTTCTGAGTGTTGAATAACTAGCATTATTCCAACAAAGAAAGTTTTATCTTTATTTAGCAAAACATTTAATAAGCATTTTTGACCAAGTTCTCAGCTGACTAATAACTAACCTGTGATTAACTGGTACCTAAGCAAATAACATCATTCTGCAGCAATCATCATCACACCTACTGAGTGGAACATCAAAGGAACAGGCAGAGAACTAGTCTTCCTGCCCCTAAATATACAATTAGCTGAGTTCATATTATTCATAGGCCTGAGAATATCCACAATAAGTATCATGAAACCAGAGGAGATCTCAGTTGAAGTGCAAAAAAAAAAATGCAGAACATCAACAGAAGTGGATATGAACTTCTACTGCAATACTCATTCAATACCAAACTAGTCTCTTGCTTTTCACTAATTGGAATACTTCAGGGAAAAGATCTGGAAAAGACACAGCAATATCTGGCCTGATGACAGCAAGAAGCTGATTTTTTCTGAATGAGTTGGCATCAGCCATGAAAGTTTTCAGTTTAATGAGCACACTCCCGCTATCCACATAAAACAGTAATTTAGAAGAGAAACTCCAAAGTACAAAACCAGATTCATGAAGTTTAATAAGAACCTTTTAATTGAACTGAAACAAGAGTAGTAGTTGTTTATCACACAAACACATACCTGTAACAGGATCTTCCAAAAGTCCATACCAAGGTGCAAAATACCTGGAGTAAAAATCATGGCCTTTATGTTTTCCACTGGCATTTCCCTTAAGAGTGAGTATGAGTCCTTTCACCTTTCCCGTCTTTTCAGCTGACAAAAAGCGTTGTGCGCTCACTTGCAGTTCTTCCAACACAGACCTTGAATATAATTATAGAATTTTAATAGCCCATATTCTTCATTTTACATGAACTTAAGTATTGAAAAGAAACAGAAAACTACAAAATCATCTTCTCTACGACCCCAAAACAGCCACAGTAAAATGTTAGAGGAGACAAGATTCCTAGCATTGTCCTCCCAATGTCATTTGACAGAAGACTACCCTGAATATAATACACACTGAGTGAGCAGAGAAAAAAGTTCAAGCCATGCATTTCCTATTTATTTCTGAAAACAGAGCA
The DNA here is from genome assembly GCF_000699105.1 of Pygoscelis adeliae. Taxonomy (NCBI): domain Eukaryota; kingdom Metazoa; phylum Chordata; class Aves; order Sphenisciformes; family Spheniscidae; genus Pygoscelis; species Pygoscelis adeliae. The sequence continues at coordinate 2,000,661 of NW_008824986.1, read as the reverse complement.
TCCTGGGATATCAGCTACAGAAGAGCACGCTTTTGTTTCAACATTTTAATCATCGAAAGAAATATTTCATCACTACAGAATGCAAAGAATAAGCACTCCACCTCCTTTCAGAGCAAGCAAATAACTAACACCATTCAGATCTTCATGGGATTCTACAACAGTCTCAAGTCTGTGAAGTTGCAGATACCTCCCTACAAAATACAGTCTGAAACAGTAAAAATAATAAATACTCAGATGAGGATATTTCTATCTCCCCCCTAGCCCAATCTTTAAACGTTAGGCCAAATTTCAAGTGAAAATAATAGTAATTTGGCCTGATTAAAGAAGTTGTGTTTCAGCAATATATATCCAAATCATACTTGACTTAACAATGAAATTCAGCTCTCTGAGATCAACAAATGCTTTGGAATAATTTGAATTGGAATTTCCTCTATAAAGCTACTTATGATGTTGTTAAGTATGCGTAAGCAGATTACAGTCAAATGGGAATAAGAATCCATGGCATTCTGTCAATGTGCCCTGTCTCACTAAGCAGACCTCTATAGCTATGCAACTATTACTTCTTCATTTGAGAAGCAAGACTCCTAATTTCCTGCTAGGTTACTGGATCATTTTTTTATTCAGATGGATGGGGAAAATACACCATCGTTAAAACTGTTTCCTACACCTCCTTTTCTTGGAGACAGATTTCAGATTGATCTTATTCAGCTTTGCAGGTTCAATAAGCTCACATTAGAAGATAAAATAACTATTTAACACAGGAGTTTAAATTAGAGTTTTTAATCTCCACCTGTTTTAAAACTAGACAAAAGAGCCTAGTATACAAGGAACAGAGGTTAAACAAGCAGACTCAATTTCTGCACACTTGATTTAAAAAAAAAAGTATAAGACACCTTTCATAAGCATCACTGAGGCGGACTAAGAGTTTCTTTGTGTCAGGAGAATAACGGAGATCTTGAATAATCATGTCACCAACGGCTGCCTGGTGGAAAAGTTAAAGGAGACAAAGAAAAACGTCGTCATTTGAATATGAAATATTATTTCCTTAACATTTTTGTAGAAGAAATTCCCTGCTGGAACAGGGCTTATGCAAAGTGTTTCATGCAGCCCTCAAGTGCACGCAAGCAAGAAACGTAAATGCACTAAGTGCATGAACGGTTAGGGGTAGGTGCTAAGAGCTCTGTATATGTCAACTTGGAAAGAAATTCACGGACCTAGAAGAGGGCAAGGACACTAGATTGCCCTCACGTGCACACAATAGGCTGAAAATGCCACTGAAATAAATACTGACACTCCAGTCAACGGTAGTGGGAGACAAAAGTTCAACTGCAGCCTTTTGGAGAATTCCATTTCCTGAGCTGCATGACTCAGATCTTTAAAGTTTACTGTTTCAAGTTCAGGAGTACATCAAGCAATGCCCTGTTGCCACTTTTCAGCCATTTTAATATACAAAAATAAGTATAGCTATTATAAATATGCTTCTAAGACCACATAAAGATTCTTTTTTTACCTTTATTAACTCTTGTACTTCCTGAAGTACCTGAAGCAAAAAAAAAAAACAAACCCACACTGTAAAAAATAGAACATATATATGTATCTATCCATCCAACTACAGACAGACAGATATACTTACATACACAAACAAACATAAACACATACTTTCCTTGAAAGCCTTTAATGAATAAAATTTTGACTGACCTGTGGGTAGGTTAAGTAAAGTGGTAAGTCCAGGACAATATGATCTTCCACTTGTCTGGCTTTTAATTCCCCACTCAGCGTCACAAATGTGAGAACTGAATTTGTGTTTTCTAAAGAGAGAACATTGCAACATTATCAAACATAAGAATTTGAATCTAAATTATTATAGCTCTTAGAGCAGTTCAGTATATTCAGAAAAAGTTAGTTATGCAGCTACAATATAATAACTACAGTAAACCTGTATTCTGAGAAAAAATTCCCAACTAACTCGATAAATAATCTGCTGAGGCTAATAAACAGCAATTGCCAGTGAATCTTTCCTGCACATTCCTAGAATGAATGAGAATTTCCTTTTAACAGAAAGAGCAATATTCCCTATTCATCAAATTCTACTCTATCTCTCCCAGATAACATTTGCACCTTTAGCACTTTTTTTAAACAAGAGTAATAGTAGGGCATCGGAATCCAAGTGTAGGCATCAGACAACAACCTTATAGTTACAGTTGTAGAAGACAACACCTAAGGTATCTCTATATGTGTTCTCTAAATGTTCTGAATATTTAATTGCTTCTGTTGTAGAAAATAGAGATCTTCTTAATTAGAAGTAAATTTTCTAAGTAGTTATAGTAATAAACAGCTTGTAAACATACTTTGTATGTGAAACAACACAGCAGCTGCTGCAAGTGTAGCATGACCACAGAGAGGAACTTCATTGGCTGGGGTGAACCATCTGAGTCCAAAGCAGGAACCTTGAAAATATAGGTTTATTTAGCATTATTAAGTGGAAGAAGTCTATTTCTTCCATTTATCTCAAAACTTTACATAGAGCGATGACATTTCAGTTAATCAAAATGCATGTTATAATCAGTCTTGGTCTTAAACACACTTTTAGGAACCTATTTTGTATTGATTTTTGGAATAGCTATTGCTTTTGAGTCAGGTCAACAACAGGAGTCTACTACTAACGGAGGACAGCTACTTTGTTACAAGAGCAAAGAAGCTGCAGAATAAAAATGCCAGCCGGCCTGGGAACTAGGCCTGTGAACCAGAAGCATCCTTGAGAAGTGCAGTTGGCACCTTCGAAGTGCTGCTGGGTAGCTAGAAAGTGGAGACATGCCAAGATTTAATCGCTAAGCATAAAACCAACAAACTGTAACAGCAACTTATCACCTTGAAAAGGTGAAACATAGTCTGGAAAAAGGGGAAAACATCCTGAGAAAGCAAGAACCAGTAACTGCCACTGGCTGGTCTAACTGAAAGAACAGGAAAACAGTCTGCAAAAATAAAAACTGGTCTGAGAGAATAGAAAACATCATCATCTATTGGCTGTTCCAGGTGAAAAATATAAATTAACAGCATCTACTGGCTTCTTGAAGTGGTGGTGTCATGTTCTCTTATGTCTCTATGATATAAAAATTACTTAATTTTTACCCAAAATGGAGCTTTTCTCTTCGAGAACTTTCTGTGCTGCATATATTTTTCCCTTTCCTAAACAGGTCTGCAAAAACTTTCTACAAGATCATGGACCCTTGCCGGGGACACATGGCTGACTCCAAACTCCATGACACAGATCACCTTTGAAGTGAGACTCTGTTATTTTACTGGTCCCCCTCTGGGCCCACTTCTGGGCTCAGTTTGGTTTGTCTTCCCACTTCTGGGATGCCTGCGTCCCCTTCTGGGATCTGTTTGTCCTCCCCTCTGGAATCTATTTAATGTGTTTGGTACCATATATATAGACACATAAGTAATCTATCATCTCTGCTGTCATATTATTGACTAGCGTTAAGTTTGTAGTAACCTGTAATATTATATATGTACTTCTTGCTGCTATTACTGATTCCTGCTATGCTATTGATCACTGATAATAATTTGTAATAGCTTGATATATATGTATTTTTTTTCACTTTATTAATCATAAGTATACTTGCTAGTGGTGATTTTTGTGGTAATCTGTAATAAAGTAGAGAATTTAGAAGACGAAACCTCTATGTCCTTGTGTATTATGGAATTCTATGAAGTCACAGTCGCGATCTCTATTCACCTGCAGGCTGGGTTACCCTTTAGGGGTTAAAGATAGTTTTGTTGGTATAATGGAGCCTGTATCGGAGCTAGGTCAGTTATGAATTATTTTGCTTAAACCACCAGTCAAGTCTGGTAAAAGCCTCTAATGTATACTAACCCCTCATTTCACTAGAAATCATATTTCTATTTGTTGTTTGAAAAAATTTGAACCCAAGTGCACTATATTGGTTTCCTGTAGCTTTTGCAGAGTTCTTGCACCATGGCATTTAAGATAATGCTTATGAAAATATATTTCAAGTGAATAATTACCATACAAACACAACTAAAATGTGCAAAAGAAACAAACGATATTTAAAAAAAACCCAACAAACAAGTCTTGTCAGTGCCCCTGTGAAAAATTAGTGCATTAAAGTCAGTTCCCTATCCAATGAAAACAAATAGAATCCCAACAAAACCTAGTGGATGAAACTAATGGACACGGCAGAGAAGTGCTCCGAGACAGGGCAGACCCAGAACCCAGCTGTGAGCCTGCCCTGTGGTGTTAATGCACTCCCCCAAGTGGCAACTGTGGCTGAAAGCAGGAGGAAATGGAATCAGCCGTGACCGACCAGCGACAGACCAGCTCTGTGACCCAGAACACCTGCCTGGATGCTTGAGACATACAGCTGTACTCAGACTGAGAAGACATTTTGTACTCTCAAAAATTAACGTATCCCTAAAATAAGGTAGATTTTTTAAAATTAAAATTAAATTAAATGCACTGATCACAAACTCACACTCCTGAAAAAAAATTCTCTTTGTCCAGGAGCCCTTACTACACCAATTAATGTTCCAGAAGCAGATAATAGTCTCATAAATGACATTCTAATGTTCCTGGTCTCATCTCACTCCCACCACCCCATAATACACACATTCTCAGGTGCAGCTCAGTGACTAAGTCCTTCAAAAAAACCTGTGCACCTCTTCAGCAGCTGTGTGGGTCTGATGTCACAAACTCTACTCCCATTAATATCAAAAGCACTTTAATGAGAAAGAAGCTGGCATTTTACATGCTGTTGGATATGGATGACTTGAAAATAAATGTGTATTAAACGTATTGGCAAGGTGTTAACATGAAAAATGTTAACATGAAAAATGAAAAGTATTATCACTTCTTGATTCAAGCAATTAGTCTAACCCTAAAATAAATTCCAATTTATTAACAATAGGAGTAAGCAACGATAGTTACTACTTTAAGAAAATCCTCTTTCATTACAGAGACTGTACAAAATCCCACTCCCTGAACAAACAAATGATAAAGAAGAGTTTCTTTGCATACTGTTCTAGGGCCTCTTTCAGACAGACGATAACCCCGAAGCTGTTTATCTCTCTCTGCCACTATGTGATATCAAAGCAAGGGCATGCCAATATGATACCTTAACCTGGAATCTAACTCTGGGCTAGTGGGGTTCCAGCCCCTTGGATCATGCCACCACACAACTGCAAAGTGAGCAGATTCAGCAAACTGATTCAGCTGAAAACTAATCCACAAAGCGATTTTGACTGGACTCTGTATTTGTCTGATATTTTCTACCTTGTCTAGTGTCTCTCCATTTCCTCTCCCGTCATACATACATGCCCTACCAAAGAACACCAGTGAAGTCCCTCCACTCAAACCAATCAAATGAGCAGCCTAATGTGTTTGATTTGGGCAACTTCAGATTTCCCAGTTTTGTTGGAAACCTGAATTTTCCAGTACTGGCTCCACAGACAGCTTATGAGATTTTATGACAAACTCAAATAATAGCTTACAGTTACCCTAGCGATGATTTCCTGAACAGCCAAGTCAGATTCTACTCATTTTGCAGTCTTGTGCATATGGAATAAGCATGTCCTGTCTGTATTCTTCTGCTTGTATAATAAGAAATTATCTCAGATATTATTAGTAGTAATGGAAGTATTAACTGAAGGATCTTTGCATAGCATTTTTAGGAGATTTTCTACATACAACTTGCTTATTTAGTAAAAGACACTAAAACAAATGGTCTAATTTATGAATAATAAATGTTTCTATATTGCAAAATGGATTTGATATGCAGCACAAATACTTTAAAGAATCCATGTGCAAAAGGCTTATTATTATTATTGAGATACATCACAATTCCAAGATTTGGCTTTGGCAGCCTTACAAATTAGCACCGTTCCTTATAAATGCACCCACAGTGTCTTCCTATTCCCTTGTAAGAGATTTTGGTGGGTAAACAGAACCACTCACTTTTGGTGAAGTCATCTCCAGGGTGCAGTTTTCTGATGAAAGCAGTTTCTGAAAGGTTCATTTCTGTTGCGATTTTTTGGTGCAAATCTTCATCCAAGTCCTAATGATGAAACAACAAATCCGATTAAAAGCAGGCCAAAAAATGCAGAATCAAACTTTCTGTCAAATAAGTAGTAATTTAATTTTCTTTTATAATAAAACATAGATTCATTTTTATTTCAAAATACTTTCTGGGACTAAAAACAAACTTTAAGCATAAAATGGGATGACTAGTTCAATCATTGTCATACGTGGGTATTTCTAATATCTGTCCTATTAGTTTACAAATTCTTGGAATACATGGAAAATAAAATTACCAAAAAAATTAAACTCAGTCTTTCCATGAACATAAATATTTTTTTAAATTCGTGATTAAAGTCACACTGAGAAGTCATTATTAACATAATCTAAAAATAACTACAACTCTCTTTTTATAACTCTGAAAAATCCATGCCAGCAAGAGGTATCTAGTAATGGCTAGGGCAATGGCCAAGATGACTGATCAGCGCTTACAGCTGTACCCTCGATACTACTCTTTGAACAATGGGAACAATATGCTAAGTCATCAGAAGCTGAGAGGAGATAAACCGAAAAACAAAAATGCTGGAGCTCACTACATTCTGCTCTAACTGCCTGCAGATTTAAACCAGTGAACATTGATCCCAGGACACCTGAGCTGCAGCGATTTTATAAAATTGTACTTCACCCTTGTTCCATTGCTCTTTCCTCACAATTATGCTGTCTGGCCAGGTTTGAGAATCTGATCTTTAAAATACTGAAACACAAATGAAACAAAGTACAGAATGGACCTGGTCAGGTTCAACCTCTGACAGATAAAAATTTGCTCTGCAAACTTTACTTATTTCCCTTAATAACTTTAATCCTTTTCAGCCAATGATCCCATACTACAGATATGAAACAATCTCTGATGTGTATCATAGACCTCTATTCGCAGAGTGAATTCTATAGAATGAAACAACATTCTAACTTTTTACGGTAACAACTGCCTCTCCTTTATTCCAGGAAAATAGTTCTGTCAATTACTCTAAAGATACTAAACCAGAACAAAGACCAACCAAAGTGTTATTAAAAATAATATAACTTTATTGAAACACTGCCATCCTGTGGCACTTCTGAAACACAGAAAGGGCTTGTTTTGCCATTCTTACATTACTCCCAACGGTTTTCATAAAGCATCTGCTGAAACTCTGAAGGGAACAGAGAACAGAAATATTGCTGCTAGCTACACCATATTTTCTTGGAGCTTAGGATAAAATTATGAATTAGAATCACAGCTTTAACTGAATCTCAGCTTTAACTTTGACACTAAATCCTCTAGCCCCAGGTACTGTAGAAAAAACTTTAAAATCTCTACATTCCAAAGGCAACATGCAAATAAGTTGCCCTCACAGTATATTAATGTAATAAAGTAAAATTAATATAAAAATGCAATTAGAAGCTTATAGTTTTAAAGTAAGTTCATTCTGAGAGGGAGTATTTAGATTTTAAGGGGGCAGAAATACCTCTGAAGACAGACATTCTCACCTGGTTTGGTAAGCAGGCTACACCATAACTTCAGCTGGTCTGGTAAGTAGGCTATATTGTATGAGATCTAGATAGGCTTAGAAACATCTAGAAAGGACTCATATTATCGGTACAAGCTATTGCCATTGACTGCTCTACATATAATTTCATACTTGTAATTTTCATCAATTGTTACTATACAAATAATATAAGGCCTATAGATTTCTAATCCAGTTTCACAATTAGTTTTTAGTAGAAATTGTCAACAGTGTACCAATTAGTACCAACTGTTTAGAACACCTTGATGAGGAGGATGACTACTGTCAATTCCACTAAAACTACCATGCAACTTCAAAGCAATAAAAACTGGCTGTTTAAACTTGGCTAAAGCTGAACCTGACATGCTAATGGTGAAAGACTCAGATCCAGGTCTATACTCCCCCTCTTTTCTTCCATAGAAAGAGAAAAAATGGAATGGGAAAAAAAAAAGGGGGGGGGGGAACCCAAAAAAACCCACACCAAAACGAAAACCCACCCTTTAACACTTCATTCAAAAACTAGAGTACTGATTCTGTTACTGCATTTCCTTTCAGAGATTTAATTCTGAATCCATTGGCTTAATAGATTAAGCCATTTCTTTTTGACTTAACTCAGTAAGAATAAAACCACTATATTCCTTAAAAAAATAAAATTAAAAATCCACAAAAAATACAAAGTATGTCTTGTATGAAATCGTTCTGATGGAAAAAGAGTACCCTTGTGCTAATTTATCTGTATTCTGGAGCAATAGCAAACAGCACTTGCAAGCAGAACTCCTGAGTAAAGGAAGCAAAGTCTAATGCAGTACTGAGTGCTCAGGTCAAGTACAGTGTTAAATGCCGCTGCAGCGCCTCATAAAAGTTGTTTTTTTTAACTTACATTTTCAAGCAGACAAACTGCCGCAGGATTTCCAGAAAATGGCCGGTTTGTAAATGCATCAACCGTAAAAACAGGAATTTGCATTGTCGTTTGCGCCTATTCAGTCTTAAGCTGTTTTCTGCAAGGTACTTTCTAACCTGTTTTAGCCCCAAATGCTGGCAGAACTCTAAGTTAATATTTCCCTAATGGCAGCAGGAGCCAGAGGCCCCCCCCCCCGTCACTTCCGAGCACGCACATGGGCTCAAGCCTCCTTCCATACCCCCAGCGCTCAGCACCGATTGTTTTAATTTCTTTAAAACAGACCCCCCCCCCCGTCACTTCCGAGCACGCACATGGGCTCAAGCCTCCTTCCATACCCCCAGCGCTCAGCACCGATTGTTTTAATTTCTTTAAAACAGATTTTAACCTCCCTCTTGCATCGCTTGCTACCAGCTCCAGAACGCTTTAACGCGCCCTTCCACCACAGCGCCCGACCCAGCCTGTCCCGCGGTGAGGCATTTACGAAGGCAGGAGCTGTGCCAGGTTCCCCTTGGGTCCGGCCTGCTCCGGGTTCACCGCAGCTGCAAAGCCGAGGAGACGCGGGCAGCCATCGCGTGCGCCCATGCCGGACCGCCTTCCCCGTCCTCCCTCCCAAGCCTACGCTGAGGGAGCC
>NW_008824986.1:1954697-1990433 GCF_000699105.1 Pygoscelis adeliae | reverse complement strand
CGCGGGTCCGACCTCCTCTTCCCCGCCGGGGTCTCGGTGCGCGGCGCCCTCCTTGCTGCCCGGGCGGCACCGACCCCGCCGCCGCTGCCCCTCAGGGTGATCCTGCGGTTCCCTGTCTTGTCTCGGGCCCTTGTAATTCGAGGTAATGCATCGCCTGTGCTTCCGGAAGGGGGGGGGAAAAAACCCCAAACAAAAAACAACTGGGAGCGTGGCCCGTGGCGCTTTGTTTGCAGACAAAGGAAGGCCTTGTGTTTCCATGCAGGAACCGTTGCGTGGTTCCTACCCCTTCTTGAACTGTCATGCTTAAAAAAAAAAAAAAAAGAAAAAAACCAAAATAACAAAAACACTCCCACAAAACCTTACAGGATGGATGTTCAACGTACTCTGAGCAAATAATGAGCTTTATGTGCGGTGCCTACCCACGTGCTGCCTTCCCCACACGATGTGTTCCCTGACAGAGTTTGGGGTGGTTTTAGATGTGTGTAGCTGTGATAAAGTAGAATTTTAAATACATAACAGAAATAAAGCTCGTTATCCATAATACTAGTTATCTGAAGAAAAACTACCGGATTTCTTTTGAGGGGAGGGACTTAGGCATATATGGAATCTCAAAAATTTTCCTTTTTTTTTTTTTTTTTGTAGGGGTTTGGTTTAAGTAAAAGATGGACTGGAGTGGAAAACATAATGGGCCAAACGATACAACTAATGATGGAACAGTGGTACGACTTCGAGGCCTGCCATTTGGTTGCAGCAAAGAAGAGATTGTTCAGTTTTTCCAAGGTACCTCTAGTGTAGTCAAAGTATAGTGACTGAGTTTTCTTGTATCTTTTATGCAATGTTTTGCACATTTTAATTTGTAATAGCTGTTAATGGGGTGGATGGGAGGGATTGTGTTAAATTAGTTTATTTTACGTAAGAATTATGCCCTGTAAATGAAGTACAAATAACCATAGATGATGTAAAACACAGTATGTATCTAATTTGTCAAGGTGGTAAACATATTATGCATATATTGGGATAACCTCAATGTTAGCATTTGGATCGGTTAAATTGCTTGATTGGTAGCTATATTTTCTTCATGTAACTTAGGTGGTTGTATTTTTGCATAGTTTAAACAGAAAAGAAGTATGGCTAAATCCATAAATGTTTAATGAAAGATCATTGGCTTGTATTGTTGGGTGATGGGGGAAACAAGGTGGTTTTCTTTTTCGTTGTTGTTGTTTAGATATGCTTTAAGTATTTGCTACAGATGGGAATGTTTCAGCCTTTAACACTGTTCCCCTTGATGGGGTTATTTGTCCTTGGGTTAAAGGGTTGGAAATCGTGCCAAATGGGATAACATTGACGCTGGACTACCAGGGGAGAAGCACAGGGGAGGCCTTCGTGCAGTTTGCTTCAAAGGAGATAGCAGAAAATGCTCTGGGGAAACACAAGGAAAGAATAGGGCACAGGTGGGGATGGAGAGTTTGGGATGGTGTTAAATCTTTATTTTTGGGGGTTGTGGGTCAGTAATGCTTTTGGGGGGGTTGGGGACCATTATATGGAACTGGCTGTTTTTAAGAATTTTTATAACTGATCCTAAGTTAACTTGGGAAATACAGTAGATTTGGGGGGTGGGGGAGACAGTATTGCTCTGGGTAGTTTGCTAAACTCAGAAAATTGTTTCAATCGTTCTTGTGTAGGGTAATTTGTGATAAATGCTACTATAGCTAGACATTGTTTTTCAACAGTATGTTTCTCATACTGGAAAGACATGTTTTATGCTTAATTTGTACAGCTAGAATTTTCACATAGTAATTTTTGCCACTGTAAAGTGTTTTGTTTTGGTTTTATACACTTAAGATTCTTACGGTTTTGAGGAGAAACTTAAGTTGTATGGTATCTCTAGTCACTTCTATTGGATTGTACGTTTAGTTCTAGAAAACGTAGTATGGCCTTTTATACTATTCAGACAGCTTATGCGTGTATTCTTATTGGTACCTTGAAAATCCTCTTTTATTAGATATATTGAAATCTTCAAAAGTAGTAAGAGCGAAATCAGAGGATTCTGTGACATGCCAAGAAGGATGATGGGACAACAACGACCTGGACCATATGATAGACCATTAGGAGGAAGAGGGGGTTATTATGGAGCTGGGCGTGGAAGTATGTATGACAGAATGCGTCGAGGAGGTGGTGGATATGACGGTGGTATGTTTATCTAATGAATGGAGGTTCTGTTGTCAGTTTCATGTTTCTGACATCTTTGTCAAGAAATAAAGAAATGGCAGTAGCTGCAGTACCCATTAGGTTTGACACACTTCTCTCAAAAAATTTTTACTTGTAATGTATCAAAAAATGTGGCTTAGTGTTTAAGATTAAGGGAAGTAATAAGGAAACCGTATTTTCAGCAGAATTTGATCTCTCACTTGCATGTTTCAGTCTTTTTACTATATCAAAGGAATTTTACATTTGCGCTCTGTTCAGAAATCCAGGTTTAACAGTCTGTAGAGGCTGTTAGCAAACTTCTGGGTGCCCAAAGATTGAAAAATTGGCTTTTGTGCGTTGCTTGGTGAATTTTCAGTAATAATGTAATCATTCCTTTCTTTCTCTCCATTGCACAGGATATGGTGGCTTTGATGATTATGGTGGCTATAACAACTACGGCTATGGAAATGATGGCTATGATGACAGAATGAGAGATGGGAGAGGTAAAAAAAAAATTTCATTGTTTGTTTAGAAAGATTTTTATATTATTTGAGTTGTAAGACTTAGTATTTCCAAGACAGAAATAATCACTTTCTTCATTAGATTATTTTGTAAAGAAAGGAGGTTGTTTAAAAAAGGGGGGGAATTGGGGAATCTTGGGAAAGTGTAAATATATTGCTTAGGATATCTTCTGATTAAGTGTTTGGGTTGATAGACAGGAAGTGTAAACATCTTGCATTCAGTGGCATAAAGTGAGTGCTTTCAGAAAAACAGTAGTAATCACTTTTCTGGCTTTTCATGATCTTACAGGTGTGTGGTTTTATTTGGTTTGGGTTTTTTAATAGGCATGGGAGGACATGGCTATGGTGGAGCTGGAGATGCAGGGTCAGGTTTCCATGGTGGCGGTCATTTTGTTCACATGAGAGGACTGCCTTTTCGAGCAACAGAAAACGATATTGCTAATGTAAGTACAGTGGGGAAAAGGGCTTTCTAATGCCAAGAGTTTGCATGTTCTTGTCTTCCTTATTCCAAACTCAGTTAAAATTCTCAAGCAAGTGATTGATAGCTCTAATACAGCTGCTAACTAAAGTCACAGCCCTTTATGTGAGTTTTACAAAGCTTAGTAGTAAATGAGCTTTTATAAAGGTAATTACTGAAGAAGTCAGCCAAACTATATTTAATATTAATCTCTCTACTCTGCTCTTTCATTTCCATAAAAAGCGTACTGGAGAGAGAACAGTTGTTGCAATCAGCACCCTCATTTTAAAGCTTTCAGAAGTTTGTTTAAGCTTAACTGAAGATTAATAATTTTGTAAAAGAGCAATAGCAGATGTGAAACTTTGGTTGTAGTTTGTATATTTGTTTATTGACCTGAGACTTGTTTTAGGAGGGACAGGGTGGGAAGACTGTAGGGAGCTGTGTTCAGCTGGAGGGGACAGTATCCCGTTACTCGTAAGAGATCAGGGTGGCAGATAAAAGCAATGTCTGCAAGATTTTGGGAGTACGTTCTTGCATCAGTATACATGTTTGTAGGGGAAAAAGTTTTCCTGGGATATAAGGCCTGGTTTAAATATAGCCTCTCTACAGGGGGGCTCCATCCTTACTAGTTGGCGCCTATATATTATATTATATAGGCAGAACTCCATTCTTAAGCTTGTGCTTGTTTTCTTTTTTGTTTTGTTGTTGTTGTTGTTGTTGTTTGGGGTTTTTTTAATTGAGCTAGATTTTCTTCTATCAGTTTGATTGTTTTCTTTAGTCTTAAAGACTCTCGGAGAACGAGGGCCAAACTTCAGGCTTTGATTCAGAGCATGTTACTGCAAGTTGATGAGTAGTACTTCAGTAGTATACCAAAGGTTCCTTTGCACATACTGTTTGGTAAAAAGGCTGTTAGTCAGAAATACCACTGTATTTCTTTGAGGTCTGTAGCAAGGAAGAATGGTCTGATTGACAGCTTTTTTTGAATTCCATAAATATGTCCTTGCTTCAAGAAATTTATTTGGCTCTGCTTCTTCAGAAACCAAGTATTCATTTTCCTTTTCCAGGATGGCATCATATTAGAACTTGTTGCTTAAAGCAGCGTGTGTGAGCAGGAATTTTTGTTTGTATCTTTGCTTTTAAAGAAAGCTCCTTAAGCTCTGTAGCTGGAGCTCTTCAAGTTGTGTAATAATAATAAATTGTAAGTGTAGATGGACCTGATGTTGAAGGTCAACTATCACTAAGTAATACTTTGGAAATTAACAGTTAAATTTATGTGGTAGGATGAGATTAAATTAATGCAGTGCTCCACTAACCACTGTGGGATGAAAAAAAAGTACCTGGCTTGAGTTCTGCATCAGTGTGATTTTTTTGTTTGTTTGTTTTTATTCTTAGTTTTTCTCACCATTGAATCCTATAAGAGTTCACATTGATATCGGGGCAGATGGAAGAGCCACAGGAGAGGCAGATGTGGAATTTGTGACACATGAGGATGCAGTAGCTGCCATGTCCAAGGATAAAAATCATATGCGTGAGTGTCACGTTCACCTGAAGCTTTCATTGACTAGGCTTTAGCGGGGTATATAAAGGTCTAAACTGCATTTAACTTAAGCTGCTGTGCAGTAAATAGACAAATCATAAGCCTTTTTACCATTTATCACACTTCAAACTCACTTCCTGTTGGCTTCTAACTGTTACTTGTAAGGTGAGGGGGGTTTTTTTGCTTTGTATCTCTGTGCTTCTGGTTTCTGAAAAAAAATACAAAGTAAGGCTTTTTTGTTTCCTACAGAGCATCGATATATTGAACTATTCCTGAATTCAACTGCTGGAGGTGGTTCTGGAATGGGAGGCTATGGCAGAGATGGAATGGGTACGCATCAATCCCAGATTTAGCTGACATTTTGCACAGTCTAATGAGTTCCAAGCCTGTAACGATGCACTTTCTGTGTTTCAGATCAAGGTTATGGCTCTGTTGGTAGAATGGGAATGGGTAGCAATTACAGTGGCGGATACGGAACTCCTGATGGCTTGGGTGGATATAGTAAGTAAAAGTTCTGTTTTAAATGCATTTTGTGAAAGTGTTGCTACATCCGTCTTCTGATGGGTGATCGGGAAGGGTGGTGGGCTTTGTGTGCGGTGGAGTATTTGTGCTGGGAGAAAGGGAAGGAGGGTGGCGGCTTAATTTAAACTGTAAATCGCTTGGGTTTTTCATGCATTTTGCTACTGCAGCAAATGCTTGCTTAGAAAAATACTGCTGAAGTATTGTTATTTTAGTAGAAGTTAAGTCATCTTCAACCAACTGTTCCGTATTACCCATCACGTTTTTTCTTTTTTTAAGGTATGTATGCGTGACCTTGTGTCAATTGTTTGCAGGTCGTGGCAGTGGAAATAGTGGAGGATACTATGGGCAAGGCAGTATGGGTGGAGGAGGATGGCGTGGAATGTATTGAAGGGTAGCCTTGCTTCTACAAAACATCCTGGAAGAAACAGTCTCTGGTCTACTAGACTTTCTTACAAAATTTAATTTCTTTTGTATTTTAAGAACTTTATAATGACTGAAGGAATGTGTTTTCACAATATTATTTGGTAAGCAACAGATTGTGATGGGGAAATCTGTTTTCTGTAGGTTTTATTTGTTGCATACTCTGACTTTAAATAAATTTTTATATTCAAACCACTGATGTTGATACTTTTTATACTAGTTACTCCTAAGGATGTATTACATATTCAAGACTACAGTCGGTTTAAGATGTTGTACTATGGTTCAATAAAGGTGGTTGTACTGTAACTCCTATGAACACTGATTCAGTTCTATGTAATCTTGGTGTAGTGAATGAGTTTGGAAAATTCACTTGTTTAAGGGGGAAAGGGTAGATGAATAGATCGGTTTATTTGGTAACAGTCCTTCCTAAACCCTTTTGATAAGTTGTATGTAGTAATCTCTACACAGCGTAAAGCTGTGGAGGCTAAGTCATCGCTCTGGTTTTCTTCCTTGTACTATCAGAATCTGCCATCATCTTCAAATGCACAACTGCATAAACAAGTAGTGCCCAAGGTTTGTGCCTCCCCAAAACCAAGCAACGATGTTTATTTCCATGCTTTGCTGTAGCACCCTAGATACTACTGCATTTCACACGTGTAACTTGCAAAGCAAACTAAAACACTAGCGCAGCTTTAAGCTAACATGAAATGGGTCTAATACTAATTAATTTGAAGTTATCTATCTACATAGTTTGTTTGGTTTGTTTTTTTTTTTTCACAAACGCTGCTTTTGGGAAGAGCCAGGGATCTGGAAGCAAGTTAGACTTTTTTTCCTTCATGAAATTGTATTTAAACATGATTCAGTCTTTTTGCTGCACAGAGCTGATTTGTCTGTATTTGTTCAAAACTTGACAAGCCATTCTATGGATGAGCTCGTTAGAAGCAAAGTATCTCTAAAATAACTATATGCCCAGTACTTGTTAAATAACACACAACCCAAACACGTTGATAAAACTTTTTGTGCATTTGTGACATGTAAGATATGTAAGAAACTATTGTTTGAAGACACTTAACATACCTGATGTGTAATGAAAAAAGGTATTTATTCTTCTGAGCCAGTGTGATCTCCCAAATTAACTGCTTTGTCCTCAATGCCTCCCTTAAAATGTCAAATGTGATCTTGGGTATTAAAAGTCTGTCACCTGTTTTGCTAGTACTGTGTTACCTATGTAATAAATGTCTTGCTGTGGGAGAGAGGAGAATGGAGTTTATTTCACTAGAGAGCGTGTTCTTGTGTCAAAGTGACTGGAAATCATAGCTGAGAGGGTAATTGGCATAGGAAGCTTTCCAAGTACTGGAATATTTTTGGATAGGAAGGGGAGGGAAGATGAGACCTTAACACCAGTGATCTTACAGAGCTTTGCTTTAATGCGGTACTCTTAAAAACTAGTGGGTTCTTGGTCTGTCGCTGAACAAAAGCTTGTGTGTTTCATAAAACTTAAGATGGCAAAGGTCAGGACAAGAGTTAATCCAGTTGCAGGAAAAAAATATGTTGCAGTAAGGTAGAGGACATCTGCGCTTAGTGGAAGCATGCTTTTTTCTGTCAGCATAGCAGATACCTGTAAAATACTGTCGTCGGCTCTGTACCATTTCGTCACTCCTCAGGTATACTTTGCGTTCCATTTTAGGAGAAGGAATGCTAACACCTGCTTAAGACTTACCTCTTGAGAGCAGGTTGGGAGTTACGCTTCCAGCTATTTTGTATAACCAAGCGATCTGCAAAAAGTACACTGAACTTGAGTCTTGACGAATGAAATCCCACTGAACTGGACAGCGAATCCCTTCAGCCTGTCCTGTCCCTTCCATAGCGACACTTCACCCTGTAACAAGAGCAGCATTCAGCGTTGAACCTTGCAAGTCGCTTAAGCTGCATTTAAATTGCAGAGGAATTGGTTTTTGAGAAGAAAACCTATGAGCGTGGACTGCTCAGTCAGTGAGGAGGACTTAATCACTGTATACAAAGTTGTATTTTAGCCCTTGCTGTGAAGAGGACAAGGAGTTGAAGTGCCTGCTGAGACCCGCTGATGCTAAGCGGTTGTGTGATGAACGCTAGGAATCAGCCAAGTTTTCCCCTTGCTTTCAGGGAAGCAGGTGCAAATACGGTAAGTGAGCCACCTTTGCGAGAAGGTGGGCACAGCTCTCATGATCCCTGCATGGCGAGGAAGAGCAGCATGTTTTTCTCTGTTTACTTGCTAATGCCCCCAGTTCATGAAGTCAGAAGTCATTTCCCAAGAAGAATACAAACCAGGCTGCTCAGATACTGCGTGAACAGTTACAGTTTCTTTTGATGACTGGAGTAGGTACCCCACAGCTCTCCCTCTGCTCAGTGTGAGGAGGATTTAGAATCACAATCTGTCAAAGAACAGGGTTTTCCAGAAAGACAGAGGATTAATAGTGTGGTCCAAAAAACTACTGAAAGCAGGCCGGGTACGTAGTTTGATGCTAAGGGAAATAAAACATAGGACATACAGTATTCACCATTTTGCTCAAGGCAGAAGTTTTAGAGTAAGTAAAGGCAATCTGAATAATTACACACTACCTCAGTGACATTTTCCCATGCAAATAGGGCAGCACAGAGGAGAGGAAAAGATTGCCGTTAAGTAACAGAAATTTAATTTATTGCATGTTACGGAAATGCGCTATATTCTTATTTTAAAAGATTGCCTGTTTTAATTTTGTTTAGTTGCATACTTTTTGAAAAGTTACTTATTAAAGCAGTACAGATCAGCATCATCTATATCCTAGATCCAAACCCTGCTGCCTCCATGCCTGCCCCACATAAAGCCTACCGGAAAACACACTCGGAATACTTTCAGGAGGCATGTGAGCAAGCGCTTGGTTTGTTACATCATTAGCAGGGTAGGTCCCCACTCCCCAACGTATGCAAAGACTTTCTAAGCAACCTGAACAAGTCATAATAAAATACTCAAAAATACTCTGAATGACAAATTTAAATAAAGTGACATTGTTCCCATAGTTAAGTTGCAGATCAATTGAATTTATTTTTTTCCAAAAGCTATTTACAGATTTACAAGTGTTTGTTTTGTATTTTACAAAAAGTTACATCAGGTAATCTTAAAAACATTTTTCTTTACAAAAGCTACATAAGCAACTACATTGAGGTGTTAAAAAGAACAGCTGCATTAGCTTTTAGAATACTAAGTAAATACCTATCCTCAAAAGACAAAGCTAAGCTAAACAAAGTGCAAGAACAATTAAAAGACCTGTTTCAAAGCCTCCCTTTTCCTGTCAGTAAGAATATGCCAAGCCCATAGCTGAAGGAACTAGCGGGCTGGCAATTCTGTTGATGGCTCATCAGTGCTGACCAGAGCGTGCGGATCCCACGGCTGGGCCCCATGGCATGAGCGGCTAAAGGGAAGAGGGTAGATTGGTTCTAGTGCAGTGACGTGGAAGTGAGGACAGTTTATCAAAGGATGTATTTGTATTTGCCTACGGGAAGAATACGGATTTACATTCCAGCAGAAGTTACTATCAGTGTCAAGAGTGGTCAGACCTAGACATACTCAAAAGTACTCTGGAAAAAAAATGAAGTTTAGGAACAAACTCTCAGAGTTTGAGAAAGATGATGACAAAATAAGGAAGAACCTTCCTGTCCAACGCAGAAAGGATGCGGTCCCCAGTATTTAATCCTCGTCTTTCTTGGTGGCAGATTCACTCTGCTTCTAGAGCTATACAGTGACTCCATGTACAAGCTTGAAAGCATGACTTATATGAAAATAATGCAAAGGTATTTGTTCAAGGTTACAGAAAATGTCAGGCAAAAATTTTGTGATGGACATCTCTCTTTTAATGGAAACATGGATAGGTCAAATTAATAGTTAATTTTAAAAAATAATTCGGCAAAATGCACCTTCCTTCATCAAGTGCCTAGAGGCACTGTTTGTTACCTGTCTGACAAAATCTTCCCTTATACCTGTGACTACAGAGTTGTCAGTGCAATATTCTTGGATGTATCAAATCTTGATAATTTAGGGGAAGTAAACAAATATGGTATTTGGCAATAACTTACCGGACCACTGCATTAATTGCATTATTTTTTTTAAATACAATTTAAAACTAGCTACTGCACAGTTTTGCTTCACAACAGCACATCACAGGCCCATTCGGCAGCAGAATTAGGTTGGACTTGTTGCAGACTAGCCTGTAAAAGCAGGTAAGTGTATCACCTTTTTCAAGATCATCATAACGACCAAGATACTCATCAAATACATGTTAACACTGAGTCTCCTCTATAAACTGCCCTGCTTCCTCCAAAAGAGCTTCTGAGCTATTTGTTAAGACTAAAAAATACAGATGACAATGTAACACATGCATTTTCTACACTTGGGTGCCATTTTCTCTACTTGTTTCAACAGGAAGCAGACAAGTAACTCCTCCATGATACCTTGAAAATGCAACTCTAAACTGCTTACCTGAAATTCTGGAAATACTGCTGTACATTCTGTAGTTGGGTTGGGGTTTGTTTTGTTTTGTTTTTACAGGATTAGCTAAATACCAAAAAGTAATAAATATCTTGTAAAATAATCTTATGGCACATTAGAAGAGCACCTCTGTATAAGCATTGCATGGCAGGAATCGCAGACCCGAACAGGCTTTGGTGAAGAAGGCAGAGGCAGTTCATTGTCGGAACAGGCATTACAGAAGATCTCACCACAGTTTCTACAATGATGCTAAATAATGGGGAGAAGATTGAAAATTAAAATTTACAATGGAAATATACTTGGTAATTGGATACCAATAAACAATATGCACAGAGCAATCCGAAATGTGATTCCTTCCACTTCTTTGGTCTGAGCATGGAATCAGTTTTCAAAAGATAATTCAACTAAATCCCAATCTATGATGCAATCCTAGACAGACCATGGTAGGTAGGTAGATAGATAGATAGACAGACAGATGGACTGTCTAGGACTGTATATATTTGTATTTTTTTATACTTTTTTTTTTATATATATCTATATATATGCTTTGCAGATTTCATTCAATCCCTGGATTAAGAACATACTCGTGCTATATAAAAATATAATATAAGCAATGATATTCAAGACAGTGGATGATTCTGTCAGGTAGCTAACTGAGATTTAACATAAAAATTCCTGCACACATTAATAAAGCATGGAAATTAACATCACATTTTACTTTAAAATGACAATAAACTCATAATTTCTTAGTCTATTGTATAAAAAAATGCCATAAAAAGACTTCCACATGTGTCAAATTCTAACAGTGCCAGAGCTGACAAGCGTTTGAGACGATGATTTCACAAAGTAGGTTGAATAATTTTTAAGTATGTTCCTTTGTGGCAGTTCACCAAAAAGCAGTGTTTCTTTTGAAATTAGGGCCCAGCTGCATTGTACATATCAAAGAACTAGAAAGATGCATTCATCTGAGTGTTGACATTTCATGCCACACCTCTAAGATAATTAATGCTTTCTTCATCACACATGTAAACAAGTTGGAAGAAATTTCGTTAAAGTTTTACCTTCCTTTTGGAAAGAGAAAATTCCTTTTCACATAACTTGCAATGTGTAGCCTCTTTGTCCTTCAACCAAACCTGGCCCTGGAGAAAAAATGATCATAACTATATGTATCTGATAAAGTTGAACTTTGGGTTACAGGGGACAAGACAAATCAATAGCAGTACATTTACTGCCTGAATTCCTTAATGCCCCGAGACCAGTATAATGTCACAAAGACACTCTAAAGCAGTACAAGACTGCTCCAAAACCCTGCAAAACCTTATGAGACAAGACAAAGCAGGAATAGGTGCAAAGAGAACGTGCTCGAGGTAGTAAAGCTGGTCAATGGCTGAGCTCAGAAAAGCAGAAAGGTATCCAGGTCTCAGAGCTGAAGCCCATTTCCCCACCCATCACATAGGAACAGTCCCCAAGATGCAGGGAAGCAAAACAAACAGGACAGTGTCAAGAACTGTTAATTCCCTTCTGTCTAAACTAATTAATAAAACCAGGAATCTGCTCAATAAAACCATTTCAGACACCTTTACTTGGACTGAAATAATACGCAAGGTGACATACCACGTGATCAAACGTGCAGACAAAATCTCTGCTCTCAAGTGCTCCCTGCATATCTTTAAGAAAGTTCCAAACCTCTTGACATTACAGATAGTATTTTATCAGCTTTGGTGCTACAAGTTTACTTAATTCCTAGGATGATCAAATATTTATTGATCACTGAGAAGTACTACATAATTTAAGCTCAGTTGGCTACATATTCTGTCCCAGATACACTTTGTAAAATATAGAAGGGTGTACCATTGCAAGAGAAGTGTCAGAATGCATAGCTGTACATCAAACAAGAAAAATCAAAAGCAACTGAGTATCTTTTTTCCCCGTGAGGTCACAGGGAGTCTGTGGTTCTCTCCCACTGGAGGAAATCATACAATGAGTCTCTTCTGAATAGTTGCTGTTGGAGAGAAGTCTTCTCACGCTTACAAAGTATTTCAAAGGGAACAGTCAAAAAAAAAGTTTCTCTTTCCTCCAAATACTACTAACCTGCAATGCTTTGTTCGCTTCTTTTATATCTTCTATTTTCAGCTTTGATCTAAAGAATAAGATAAAGCTATTTCAAACTTCTATATTGTCAGTTACGGTCTAACAACTTTAAAAGTTGTAGGTACTTAAAAACTTCTAAGCAAAGTACTCTGAACTTTTAGTTAGTATTTTATATTACGGCAGCATCCAGGAGATGCAATCAATATCACGCCCTGCTGTACTAAGCACTACACAAAGACAAGCTCTCTCCAAAGAGCTCAGAATCCTTTGAATGGCTGTAAATTTGCTTGGGGTTACGTGGATAAGAGAAATTTGTACCAGCATAGCTCTGTGCAAATACCTAAAGCTAGTGCACAGCATCGGTACAAAACCAGAATTTAAACTTCTGGTCTTGTACAAGACCACATCATGTCATTATGGAGAAACCGGCCTCCCCACAGCCATCCAGTGCCAACCCACTCAGAAGACTGAGTCACAGAATATATACTAAGTTACTCTATAGGGCATGAAAGTCCACACTAGTCACTGCAAAAGTACTTAGAAGACAGAGATCATTAAATGAAACTTCAACAACACGTAACAATAACAAGAGCTGTGCTCAGAGCTTATTGCTCACTGTAGTCTGAAGGGGTTTTGATAAGGTAATGCCTTACATCCTCTAGACTTAGCAACAATGCCCTATGATTGTCATACAGAGAATCTTCATCTCTTCAACAAAAGGAATCCACGAGCATGCATCCTCACAAAACAATAAGCACTGTCCTGCTGGAGCCAAAGCTGTTATCTTCTACTTGGGTTCTTCTTTGGGAACGCCACAACATGCAAACTAGCCAACCGTTTTCAATGCAAAACAACTCCTAATGCCCCCAAGCCCTTTTAAACTAGGATTTTCTGTTCAGAGCACTATAATTACCCATGAATTCACAGCTAGCCCACCAGCCAAAAATAAAAATAACAGACCTGACCTAACTAGACGTATTTCTTTTTGATAATTGGCTAGGTAATATTGTTGTTGTTGGTGGTTGTTGTTGTCCAATTCACATGATCACCAACCTATTATTTTTCTTAACTCAAGTTCATATGACAAAAATAATCATTATCATGAATAATGGAATTACTCGCTCAGCTTGGATGCCAGTTCTTGGAGAGCAGCTTCTTGGTCTTGACATATCCTTTTCAGTTGCTTGTTCTTTTCCTGAAGTTTAAGGAACTCCTTAAAACAAAAACCAAAACAAACAAACAACAAAAAAAACCCAATTATTCTCAAAATTGTATTTGCCTACTGCCTAGAATATTGCTACTACCCAAAGCTGATCTTACTGAGAAAGCCAAGTGAAGGAATGATCCATCACACTCTCTATTAAGATTCCCAAATCCAACTCGAACAGCAACAACTTGGGATTAAACACTCTTAGACCCCAAGAGATGAAGCATTTTTGCTTCTGCGGTCCTCTCCACGAAGAAAATAAAAACAATTGATTGCAGAGATCAACCACACTATATAGCCGTATATACCAAGCCAGAGAGAAGTTGAAGCACTTTCTGGCCTACGATGAGAAGACACAGTTTTCAGTACAACTGAGAAAGGAAAATGAGGATTTCATTTCTTCTTATTCAAAGCACTGAATGCTGATCTGAGGACTAAATGGGGAGTAAAAAAAAACTTTTTTTTTCCTTAATCTATTTGTAAGACTACATTAATCTAATCTTTCTTATCTGCTTGGAGAAATTCTTAAAAATACCATATCTAAGTCCATAATTAACTTTGCAGTCAATTTCTAAATTACTAGTCAAGTTTTATTGCAGAATTTACTTTTTTAAGGTTAATTATTTCTTGGGTCTCTATTCTCAGATGAGATACAGTTTCCTTTTCCTTTTGAAGATCATCCTCTAAGGTTTGCCGCCACTCTTTTTCTATCTTCAAATCTGTTTCCAGCTGAAGCCTAGAATATGCAAAACAAAAAAACCTATCACTGTGCACAACAGTATCGTTTTTAAAAAATAAAACCGAGTTTATTTCTGGGTGCAATATACTATTATCATAATAAACAAATTATCAACTTACACCTTTTCTAAAACAGAAATAACTTATCAATATCATAATATTTTAGACACCAGTGTAATAAATAAATAAAACAAGACACTGTCACTTAGAAAATGCTTTTAAAAAGAAATGTATTTGAAGGACCAAGAATATGGCATCATTTTGAAGAGCTGACCTTTGTAATAAATGAGCAAGAGAAGATTAACCACAAAATTCTAAAGTATTTTTAAAACATGCATAAGGGAAAGCCCCCTTAACCTTACATAGCTTGTTTCTAAAATAAAACGAACCAACCAACCACACTGCCATTGGTGATGCAGATGATGACTGTATGTATCTCTGGTGCTCATAAAAGTTATTTAATATTACACCCTTAGATGTGAATCTTTTATTTTAGACTAAGGCTTATGGCATTTTGAACAGAATTGAAAATAAAGGAGGAAGGACTTTAAATTACTATTTTTATTGAGCTTCCTACATAGCTGAGGTTCAACATAAAGAAGGATCTAAATTCTATTAGTTTAACTGGAGTCCAGTTAAAGGAATTAGGGCTACTCTGATGGAAGATCCACTCTAGCTGGAGTTTCACTATCAGTTTCATGGAAGAGTTGGTGTTTAGAATGTTACAGAGAAACCAAAGGATGGAAGCACACTGCTCAACCTTCTAGATCTAAATTGTGCCAACACAATAAAAGAGGAAAAAATCTGAGAGTAGTCATGCAAGGTTTTTTGATGGAAAACCTGTATCCACATTAATTTTCCTGTTTTAAAACCAAAACCATTTTTAAAGGAAAGACTTACATTTTGGGACACTACCTCAGCATCTGGCTGGAAAAGATCAGAAGTGAACATGACCTTGAGGTTTCAGAATTGCAGAATTCTAAGGCTGGGGTCTGAACTGTTCTTTTGCCAAAATCTGCAAAGATGACTGTGGTAGTAAAGTGAACATTTGTCATGACAGTTAAACAAGTTTATTAACATGCAGAGTTGTAAGAGAGGCAGGGTGGGCTAATAATTGGATTGGAAATCACTAATTTTTAAGTCCCAATCCTTGTTGTGCCACAGATTTGCACTGCCTTAAATAATTTACTTGTTATCTTTGCAAACAGGGAAAACACCTGCCCTTACGGGGAGCTTTTTACATTACATATTTATTTAAATCAGTACTGAAGGACTTAACAGGAGAAAGGGTAGAGGGTTGGCTTTTATATTACTTTTTAATACTTATGATTCCAGTGGATTTTTATTTTTTATTTCCTGCACAGTGATAAGTTAAACCACTTCTACCTTATCCATAAGCCTGATCAATTAAACTATTCTTATGCCATTTCTGTTTAAGTTTATACTACTACATACTTGTGGGTTTTGTTAAAAGTGTGTATTACTACTACTACACTATGTATTTTCCCCCACTTGTGATAACTTCCTTGTGAATTAAGGTGGCATTTTTAGACAAAAAATAATGCTGTTCTTCCCCCTCCTTTCAAGCTGCACACCATTTTAGAGGCGCCCAAAGGTAGCTTGACTTCCTTGGAATGGCATATTTTCTTCCACCTTGCCAGTACCTAACATGAAGATCTTTAGTATTTACATTCTGTTCAAAACCATTTATCAACAACCAGCCTGTATTAAGACACAGGACATATTGCAATGTAGAATGCTTACTGCTTTGTATTTTTCCAAACAGGAAAGATATACTTACAGCTGTTTCTCCTTCTGGGAAAACTCTTTCTGCAGACTTTCAGATTTAGTCACATATTCCTGTTTAAGTTTCTCATCCTCGGCCTCAGCCTCCATTTGAGCCTTCTCTGCTTGCTGCAATCTGGTGTAATTCAAATCAACTTTGGGTAAAACTGAAGCTAGAACTAGGGTGTAGAGGGTGAAGAAGACAAATAAAAGAAAAATGGGGAAATAGAAACATTTCTAAATAAAAACAAAGTTTGGGGGAAACTCACAAACTCAAACGAGAAATCCATACAATGCCTAGAGAACTAGCTCCTGTTTTTCCATACAGTAAGAGAGTAATCACTGTAAGTAATCACTGTTTTATTTTATGCTCATGAATAACAGATGCCAAAGCATGATGATACATATTTTAGAATTGAAGCATATACCTTAATGCTTTTTTTTTTCCTTTAGCATATGTTCATATGTTATTTTTGGAAGCTTTTTTTTTTTTTTTTAAATAAATCCTGTAAAAGTACTCGGCTTGTACTAATCACCCATGAAGACAGGGCAGAGCATGTGTTGTGCAAAAGCAGCTCAAAACAATTCAGGCATAAGGCTGAATACAGAGCACTGCAATCAAGACAGCAAAAAAACTTAACTAGCCTAATACAAGAAGACACACCCTGACAGGTCCCACTACATTTATAGAACTACCTCAACTACATCATGTCATGAAATTAATTTAAATAATCTGTATTAAAAATAATGCATTCTTACACTGGTTAAAATAGCTCCATACTATAGACAAAATAAATTAAACTAATTAATCAAGAAGTGAGAGATTTTTTTTTTTTTTTTAATCTTTCCTTTCTGAATTCCAGGAGTTTGTTTCTGCTTCAGTTAGCACTCCCCTCGGAATCCATTAGTTCACTGTGGTTCCTCTCTGCTTGGTCACCTCTTCAGTCCAAAAAAAGATGGATGTTAACATAACAAAAGTAAAGGTACTAAAATGGAACTTTTGCTGTACATGGCTACATCTGTCTTGATGAAAAAGCAGGAGAGTAAAAGAGCCTGTAAAATACCACCTGCTGCGCCTTGTTTAACAAAACTGTTTCAAGGGCCTCCCAGGTAAGTGATGGGAGAAATCTGTGATACTCTTGCGCTTGATTTTTCACTTCCCAGCAGCTAGCTGAATGCAGAGTAACTCACAACTCCCAATGTCAGTTACAAAGAAATGTAAGTCAGCAACATGTCTACATCTGTGCTTCTACTGATGAAGTTGCACCAGCAGGAGTTTCCAAAAGCTGCCAGTAAACAAATGAAAAAAGACTGGAATTAAACTACCTTATAAAGTGTGTACTATCTCATTCAACTCAACCAGTTGTTTTAAGAATGTTCCCAGTCACATTTGCAATGGTAGTGCACAGAGGGCCAAAACACATACGGAAAGGAGAATACTGGGAAAAAGCAGGGTCAATTTACTGGGCAAAAGAAGCTGAATGAAGCTACACAAGACAGTAACACCAAAAGCAAGTTAAAACTCTCCCTGAATCACAAATTAAACTGCAGTGTAGTTTCCACAACCAAGGTAGAAAGGGAGCTTGCTACCCAAGAAACACGCTAGCCAACCCAGGCTACAGCACCATCCTCTAGACTAGCACCAAGGCTAACTGCACCACTGTAATTCAGACAAATGCTGAGCTGGACTGAGTTCGCAGCAGGATTTGCGATTCAGATGACACTGAGGCAGATACTTGTTTGCATAGATGACCATGAGATGGTTAACGCTCCCATTTCCGCTATGGTCTACTTGTTTTATTCAGTGTTTCTGGTTTGGGTTTTCTTTGAGGATGGGAGATATTTATTCTTCTTTTTTAGCAGCCAACCCATGTTAAAGGCTCTTTCTGATTCCAAACCAAGGAATAAGGTAATGTACAATCACGGAGTAGAAACCCATTCTGTATTATTGCATCCTGCCCCCACTTTTGCAAACACATCCCCTTCTGCTGAAAGACCCTAAGTTTCCTTTCCCAGTCAACTTCCCCTCGACACTTCAGAGCAAACAGTGGGAAGCGCATCAAGGGCAGTCAGCAGCTAAAACTCTCTTACGTCTGCAGTGCAGGCAAGCAGCAACTCAAAGCAGAAATATGAGTTGTAAAGACTGCCTAATGATGGGTGGAGGGACAGAAAAGGGGTTGGGCAAAACCACAGGTTATGATTACAGTGTAGACAAAGCCACAGACAGGCAAGATCCTTAGTTGACAAACAAGTTCGACAAGTTCAGGATCTGGGCCCTGAATGTAAATCCTATTTATTACTACAACTTCCACTGCAGCTATCATGGTGCAGCTGTTCTAGGCAGGAGTCACAGCTACAAAATTTGCTAGAGCGTGCTGCCCTCCCTGTCTGGAGCCCTATCTAAGTCCAGGCTCCAAACACGTTTTAACTCTGTGAAAATATTTTACCCCACATCACGTCAGCAAAATGGAATTGTGCTTTAGCTGTTTTATCCCCAAACCCTGTAATTCTTCCACTGTACATACTGAACATATATGTTGACACCACCCTCTTTTTTTAAATATATTGTTCTGATACAGCACTCAAACCCCCTTCCCCCAAACTCTGTCACGCTGTTTAAGAAAACAGTGCTAGTTACAACCAAAAAACCCAACAGAGAGCATGCTTTTGGGGTAAATACAGCCTAAAAGTGAAAGAAATAAGCAGGGGAGAAGGGAAATACTAGTTAGAAGGGCTACTTTTTAAATCTATTAGTACCGTAAAGAATAGGAAAAAATCACTAGATTAGAAACAAATGTCATAAAAATGTACAGTCAAAGTAAAGATAGCTAACCTTTTAAAATAAACTTTGTTTGGCAATTAAGAAGTGATTAAATAGCATTATAAAACTAGCTTAGATTTGCTTAATAATAGTGCAATCTTTTTTTTTTTATCTTTTTTTTTTTTTTTAGGAGGGGTAAAATGAGATCGGAGATGATGTTCTTTCAGAAAACAAAATAGAACCCAGCTACGATCAGTTACAGTGCAGGATTTCTAATACCACTTTATATTTAAAATTGTAATTTTAGAATTCTTAAGGTGTATTTTATCAGTAATTATTTAAACACAACAGATCTGGAGGAGCTTTTAGAATGATATATCTTTGACAAGTTTATACTGGTGTTGAGCTTCATTGCTGGCACATTTGACGAATGACATTGCAATAGTCCTAGTTTGAGTTAACAGATCTTTGTCACTTCATGAATGCAGTGGACAAAAATCAAAGACAGATGAAGGCAGCAAAATAGTAAAAACAAAAATTGGGGTAAAAAGAAAAAGAAAAAAGAGGAAAAAAGGATGTCAATAAAAGAATATTCATGTCACTTTTTTTTTAAATACATAACCATGTTTTTCATAATCAGATTTAAACAAAAAAAAAAAGACATGTCAAACACCAACATGACAGGGCTTATGGATATGTTATATTTTACAATTAAAAAGATCAATGTTGTATATAGGCCACTAAATTAAAACATATGAATCACATTTTAATATTATGTAATAAATGTAGTCTAACCATAATGTAAATTCATGTACTGGAATTTTAGTCTTTCACTTTTCAACCTTTCAGTGTAAAAACTCATTACATCATTGAAAATAATGGTACTTCCAAAGCAACAGACAACAATTTCAAGAGCTTCAGCAAATACAGCAGTGATCCATTAAGGCATTAAATGTTTATATTAAGCACATGCTTAAGTATAAGCAAGATTAATGCTTTGGTTTCTATTGCATTTCATTCAGGTGGGGGGAAAAAAAAAAGAGGTAATAATGAATCAGAATTTTGAAACAGCTGAAAGAACAACTTTTGATATCAGCACAAAAACCTAGGACTGGAAGAAAAATGGTGGAGGAAGAAAAATGAAAGATTAAGTTTGTATTTAAAATAAGTGTATTTGTTGAAAAGAAAAAAAAAACAAACAGTAAAGCACTAGTTAAAGTTTCAGAAAGGTTCGTTTTAAATTTTCTAGTTGAAAGTTACATTTCAGTGGCAACTGTGTAGGAATGCAGTAAAATGTAAGGGGATGGAGAAATGAATGAAGAAAACAAAGATGGACCTGTACCTTTGTTCTAGTTGTTTCATAGTTGCATTAATTTGATTGGTCTTATCCTCTAATCGACCAATTATTTCATTCTTTTCTTTCATAGCATCTTCAGAAACCTGTGTTACAAAAAAGGTTAAAACTGAAGTAGGTATACATTACACTGTTACCTCACGGAGGTTTTTTTCTTCAATATCTAAAGGGAAAAATACTAAAATGGCTTCAGGTTTTGATTCTTTTTAAACATTCCAATCTAAAAAATGTAGCTGACAGTACTTAAAATTTTATGCCTAGCAAATTTGTAGTTTTGTACTTTGCAAGTGTAGATGCTATTTAATAAGTATACATTTTTCACTTTGGTTTCCTTTCTTAGTTAATCATTTTGCAAGTTAACTTAAATTCACTGATCATCGTTTTAAGTAGCTCATCAGAACCACACCAATAAAGAGCTAAGATGCTTAGTCCTGGAAATCCCTAAGGTTCTCCAACTCTTATCAAACTACCATATGCACCTAAAAATCTTTTAAGAATTTTACTAACACATTTCACAATTTTGATTGCTTGCAGAGCTGTTACAACCACAGCTTGAAGATCTAAATAAAAGGTAGAGCATTATCCTTGCTATACAGATCAACATCATCAACTGGTCCCTAAACAGCAGAGGCTGGGCATGACTAAACTGTTTTACTCTGCCCAGGAAGTGTATCTGAATGTCATTAAGCGAAATCAGTGTTACCCACAGCCTCCAGAAGTACAGCTTTAAAAGAAAAACAAACCCCTACAGACCCTAACATACTGAAGGACGTTCTCTTCTTATTTGTATTTCTCTTCCTCTAGTCCAGTTTCCTCACAGTTGCAGGTGGAAAAGTAGCATGCTTTATCCACCATCTCAATTATCTCTCTGCAACATCCTAATTTTTTTCCCCTGATTCTGCCAGATTTGACTGGTTTCTTGTGTTGTTTTTGATAACTTATTCCATAAATCAAATTTATGTTCTGCATAAATAATTCACTGCTAAACTTCCCTGGTGTTTGGTCATTTGTTAACTGCATGTTGGATCTCCGAGATCCATATTCTCCCAAAGCAGCATTGCATTGTTACAGATTTTCTTAATTTGTTAACAGATTAAAAAAAAAAAAACGTAATTAGCTTTTTACATTTAACACAACCTTGTTTTCCAAATGCCTTTCCTTGCTCTAAAAGTTCACATCTCCTCTTTAACTCCTTACTATGTGCCTACATTCTCTTGGGTTTTTTATGCAACGCAGGCCAAAAAGTGTCATTATCACTAGATATACTATTACTCTCTATTCCACACGGCACGTTATTAGGCCATGATCTTATTCTCATGCTCTTTTCTTCTATAAACCCACTAACATTAAGTGACTGCCTTAAGAACTGCTTTGTGTGAAATCATGCTTGGATCAGTAATGTTCCAAAATGACAAGCTGACCTAAGAAGCAGAAGGAAACCAAAAATTAAGGAAACAGCAGTATTTAACTAAACAAAATGGTAATGCATCTCTCTCACTCCAGTCAAAGTCGTTTCATCAGTTTAACAGCAGATTGTTCCTTTACCTGCAGCTTTTGGTACATTTCCATGTTAATTGCTTTAACTTCATCAAGCTGCTGTCGAAGGCCTATGAGGGTATCCTGCTTCTCATGGATGTCCTTCTCCAGCAACTTCATTGCAAGTTCTATCTCATGTTTCATACTAACTTGAACCACTAACTCATTCTCCATATCCTATAAAACACAAACACAATGCAACAGAGAATATTTAAATAATTATGCAACATTTTATCTCTGTTTTGAAAAAGACAAAAGCTAATTCTAACAGAGCTGCAGCACCACCTATTTCACCACTTCAGAAATTCTGCCCCTCTTTAATGTTGCAAATTATCCACTACATAAACATTACGCTCTCATGTACTTAGTGACCGATGTTGTTTTTTTAACTCCGGGAGAAGACAACTCACATTAGTCTGCCACTGTTGCATAGAGTTGCCTAAGTATTAATTACAAAAATAGAACTAAAGGATTTCACAAGATTTAGCGTACATACAGAGCATACAGCATTGCTAACAATTTGCCTAAAAATTTGTCAAAGAAAATGTATTTTCTTTACTATGCTTTAGCAACATTGTTACAGAAATATTGATGTATTGATTGCTTCGTTAAAAAAACCTTTTTATTACAGTCAAAGGCAATTAAAGTTGATTAAAGGCAGCATCTAAGCTCAGCAAAAGCAAAACAGAAATATTTATATACTGACTCTTCTCAAGCATAATATTTTCTAGAAGTGCTGTGTAATCCTAGAAAAGAACACTTACTTGTCGAAGTTGTGATTCTTCTCGAAGCTGTCGACGTGCTTCATTGTACATTTCATCTAAACCCTGCCTGGAGTGTTTGTATGTTTGAAGTTCTGCTTCAACATCCACTTTAGTTGCCTACAAAGATAGAGAGAATCTATCTTTCTTCACCACAAGTTTAGCAATTAATAGCATAAATTTATCACTTGTGGGAAAAGAAAAAAGCTTAAAAATACATTCTCCAAGCACAGTACAAACATGGAAAGAACTGTTTCTGCTATGCAGTCATCAGTTTTATAATGAGAATTGAGTAAATCTAGCAAAACAAACATCTGTACTGCAGTACAGTCCTCCTTCAGTAAGTCACTCTAATACACAACTGCTTCAGTACTGAGCAATCCAAACACCTGCTTAACCTGTGCTTTTACCAATTATCCTGTAAAACACATACAAGAAGTTACATATGGAGCTACAAATCACAGCTTAAAAAAAAAGTTCAGCAATTGGATACACGATTACTCCAAATGACATTCTATATAATGAGACAGGTCAGAATAGACAGTTTGCCAACTAAAACACACACTATTTTGACAAGACTTTCAGATAATATTGCCTTAAATGCTCTTAGATGTAGCTTACAGTCTACAGAAAAAAAGGAAGAAGGGAAGAAAAACAGAAAGAATACAAGGAAAAATGTTACAAAATTTGCACATGGTTATAAAACAATCTAGTGTCCTATAATTTTGATATATTTATGCCATTATAAAGCTTCACAGATTTAATAGGTCCTTTCCCTAATAAAGGTTGTTTTTGATTTGGCCCAGCTACTGATTACTTCAAGTTGCAATGTAAGAACATTTGAATGACAATGAACCACATGACATTACTACGTTAAATGTGGTAAAACTGACATACCTCTAGATGATGCTGTGTTTTCATTAAAATAAGAGTATTTTCACTCCTTAATTGATGGTTTTCTTCCTGAAGTTTAATTATATTATTTTTGGCTATCGCTAACTGAAAAGAAAAAAAAAAAAGGGGGGGGGGGGGGGCCAGGAAAAGCAGCGTGACCTCTTTTGTGAGTGGAAATAAAGAAAAAAATGTTCTGATGAATGCAAGACCAAGACATTCTCTGCTGTATTCTCATAGTCTACCAAACAGAGGTTTAATTGTTTTTAAAGAAAACATAAAGCTCCTGGTTTTAGTAACAAGTCACTTTCATTACACAACAGCATGCGTATTCAAGATACTTCATTATTTCATGTCTGGTAAAGAATATGCTTTCTTTTCATTGCTTCATTATGACTTAAAGACCCTCAATTCCCTTTCCTCATCCTAATTTTTTTCTTTCTATTTGGATTCAAATATATCCAGTTTTGTTCTTTTTTGGACATCTTAATATATCATATGGAGCAATTTACCGAAGAAAACCTCTCCCTGATGAAAAGAAAACATATTTACAAAAAAGGAAACATTATAACTGGGCCCTACAGTATATACCTTAATGTCAGAATTATAAGCCAGCTGATCAAAATAGGTGGACAATTGAGTTGAAGGCTTGTAAAGGAACCAGAATACTCTGAGAATTAACACTTAGAAAAAATGTTTTCCCTCTATCTGGATACATTAATACCCAGAGTGAGCTAGCTATCCCTTCAACAGCTGAATTTAGACATTTCAATTTTCCACTTCATTAACTATTTCTCAAGCAGCTCAGATTAAAAAAACTGTACTCTCTCTTATAAAGCTAAAAATATTGGAATCTAGTCAAGCAGCAAAGATAACCCAAAATATAGGATATAAATACAAAACCAGAGCTAGACAAGTCTAAAAACTGTATATAAACATATGGTAAATAAGCAAGAAACAATCCTTTGGCTAAAGCTGAGAACGGTAACAGAAATTGCTTGGTGAACTACTTTCTGTCTCTTTGTAGCAACTGGTGTCATCCATTATGGACTAGTCATCTGCACAAAATCACACTGACAGCTGGCATTAAGAAAGGCTTCTCTCCTGGTTTTGTCCAAAGAGGGAAATTGCCATGTTCTACAGAATTAATTTACTGATGCTGCAGGCTACCTAGGCAAGCTGACTTCAAATGCCTGCATCTACTGCACCTTTTCCTCAAGCCAAAATAAAGGTATTTGAACATATTATACAGAACTTACATAGATTAAAATAATTTAAGTATATTTAGAAAAATAGTGTTTGAGAGTAAATAATATCTATTACACATTACTAAAAGAAAATAATACCTCTTCGATCAGTTTAGTGTTTGATTTCTCTAGTGAATCAACTCTTGCATGTAGACTGCTAACTGTGCTACTGAAAAAGAAAAAACATTATTCAAAATTACATCAAAACTCATTCAACCAAGCTCAAAGGCTTTAATGCGAGGTACAATGATTAATGGTTAAGTGCTAAAAGGTCTGCTCCCATTATTTGAGGTTTTCCTAAATATAAGAAAATTAGTCTCCCTTGTTGAACATTTATATACTTCTTTCCAACTCCCAATGTCATCCCTGTCACTTAAACTCCTGGTTTGGTGTGACTATACATGTATTCTCCCTTTCCTTTATCCTCACAACTATATTGTATCCAAACGTTTAATGAGTTCCCTTAAAAGACAGTTTACAATCTTCTTGGGTTTTTCTCCCCGTATAACGAAACCATTCTCCAGGTTCTCTTCCTCCAAAACCCATTTATTTCACAAAATTATTTGCTTCTCCACATTTTTTGAGATTTATCCTCAGGCTACCTCTTTCTTGATGCTTCTTGACTTCATTTAGAAGCCTCATCGGACTTTTACTCTGTTTTTTTAATTGTATCAAACTACATACAGGCCTTCTCCATTATCTGAGTGCCTATTTCTGCTGTAAGCACACTTTTTTAGGCTGCACTTCACACGCAGAAAAAGAAACCCTATTCTGTAACACCATTTACTTTTCCACGTACTTCTACTGTGGTGTTACTCAGAAGTTACCAGTTCATTAAGAATGGCAAGGTAGAACAGATTAATGCATTTTAGGATGTCTGGAAAGGAACAGCTGACCTGAAATAAAACAGGATAGTTGGTGAACCACTGGTTTGCAAGTAATTCCATGCATAAACCAGTGTACAAGAACATACTCAATACACAGAGGCTCACCTGAATAATGACAGCTACCATCACAGAAACACCACTATTCTTAATTGTGATAATTCCTTTCTCCTGCTTAACTTTCATTCTGCTCATACTTGACGCACTCAGTTATTCTGTCCTGTTGAAGGTTGATGCTCAGTGGCTGACACAATTTCAGATCAGAATACCTTTACCCCAACTGTAGCCATATAGTAACTAACGATCAAGATTACCAGCATTAAAAATGAAAAAATACAATTACATTTCAAAAAGGGATCAAGAAGATCAGCTATACTACAGATTCTACAGAAGTTCTTTGTGGGTTTGTTGTTTGGTTTTGGGGGTGGGTTTTTTTCTTTTTTTTAGCTCCTCACACTGTTTAATTTTGTACAATACTCCTCAGAGAATTACAATCACTGTTCCTCTATTTGTACAGTAACACACACAGTGGTGGACTAGGTTTGCTCTATCCAGCAAAGTAACAGGGAAAGGCTGCTTTCCTGAAAACTGTTTTTACAGGAACCACAAACTACAATGTGTAAGTAGTTTCCAGCAAGCAATGAACCTATTTCAGTTTTGGTCCTAGGCATTAAAGTTACAAACTAAAATATTATGAAAGACAAAGAAACAAAAACATGTGGATTCACCCAGAACACTCAATACTACTTTTTGAAAACCGTTAAAGAGAATGCAGTTAAAATCCAGATCAAGCTTTTCATTCCTGTGAAGTTATGAATCGTGAGGACCTTGATCAGTTTTGGCCTGCTGTTTTTCATTTCTTTGAAGAATAAAGGTTCTGACTGTCAAAAACAAAAGCATGAAAACTGAGACTTCCTGAGTCTCTCCAGAAGAGCATATCCTTTCTAACTTCATTATGTCCTCAATCTAAACATGAAGAATTTGCATCCCTTTCTCTGAACTTCTCTCTCACAAAGCTGTGGTACAAAAGGAATTAGAGGTGTTTTACCTGTAAGCCTGGACTGACATACATACTTCAAAATAATACTTACTTCAGTTGTCTGTTTAGTTCTTCAACATAATTCTTTTGGTCCAAAATTGCAGCAATCTGTACATTTCTAAAGCAAGCACATAATAAAATTAGCTTTAAGAAAATGATGTAGTGAACTATGTACTGAAAACATACATCTCTATCACATGCAAATGTCCATCTTAATTGTGCTTTTTAAAAAAAAAGGAGGAACTTCATCTCACAATCATGAAGTAACAACATGTAAGTTATTGACATCAGTGAGAGACAAAAAAACCCAATGCTTTAATTGCAAACAATTTCTCTACTTCAAACACAAGAACATGTACAGTCTCAAAAGAAAAAGGATGTTTATTTGCTCTGCCATAACTCTGGTTCTTTGATATACTGACTAAATCCCAAGGTGAGGGCTTAAAGGTTAGCAGGTTCTTTTTCACTGCCGCCTTGCAATCTTCCAATACTGTCCATCAGGTAAAGGAAGAAGGTAATGTTGCTGAGGCTTGCTTCAGAGTGCAACTATTCGTCCAGCAAACTAGTAATACAGAACAATGTAGCGTACAATTTTTCTCAACACTGCGAGATCAGAAAACTTCATCTTCAGGGAACCTGACTTATTGCTACAAAGAACAGGACACCAGTCAAGAAATCATTTGTTAACATGCAAAATCTGAGGTATTTGGTGGGGACATACCTTTCCTTACCCCCAACGTCATCATCACTCTTTAAATACATAGAGAAATCAATCACCCCAACCTAGGGGAAAGCAAATGTACAGAGTTTCATATCATACAAGTAACTGCTGTTGATATTCATGGTCTTGTATCTACATAATTACTAAAACCTCAGTTACATCAGCTTTTTTAAGATCGGTCCAGTTTCAGCCAGAAGCTCAAAAAACTGAACCGTAACATTTTAAACAAGATTTTTTTTTTTTTAAAGCGTAGTCTCACGTATTTGTCAAGAATTATGTTACCTTTGAACAAAATTAACAATGTGCCAGGTACCAAATCCAAAAGAAAAGATGACTTCTTACCTGTGACTAAGCTTAGCCAAGAACTTACTGGAAGACTTTCATTTGGGGAATTATCAGATACTACTCAACCCTATCACTGATTGAGCAGACTTGTGATAATTTGTCTGTAGTGTTTCACATGATTTCCTATCACAGCACATCTCCCAAACTGATGTTTCCCCCATGTTTATCTTTTCAATACTCTTTGCCAAATAATGCTACCTCTCCACACTTGCTGATTCCCAGGTGTGCCAGCTCAACTGCATTCATTTTTTTAAACCTTCTAAATCTGAATCTAATTAATTTATTTTCTATTCAATTGTAATTCAATCATATATAGTATAAATAACATTACCATGAGTTCTGCTTCCAACTCTATTCATGAACCTCTAACAAAAGTATTTAACCACATTTGCTTTACCAAAACCCTTCCTTTTTGGTCTCTAGCAGCCTCTTTACAAAAGTATTTCAATTTCTCTGATCTACTGCTTCCTTCTTGAGCTCTCTTTAGCTTCTGAATACAAGTAACTTGCTTAAGTCTAACATTTCCTTGGTTTGTACAATGCTCTCCTGTCAAGTTTCCTATGATGGTCTTCTACTTGTTCTTTCCATATCTTTTCTAAAAAGTCTCTCCCCCAAAAGCTTTTTAAAAAACGTATTTTGCCTATTAAAGTAAAATACTCTCTCTAAAAAAGTAAAATGTTATCTCTATAGAGGTTACTTTGTTTTAATTCTCCCTGGGTGCATAGACACGTTTCACCATCAAATGGCATTCTTCTAACATACCAAAACTATGCTCCTGGATGCGACTTCCATCATCCTTCAGAAGTTTCTCTTTCTGCTCAGTACAACTTGCTTCTTCTGGCTTTTCTGAGAAGGTGCCTTATTTACACTCTTCACAAAAAGAATTACTCTAAAATCTCATCTGGACAGCCACTACTACCTTCTCAAATCAAGTTTTATGTCCCATCATATAGCAAAGCCACCAAGTGACCTAGATAACAAATGTGTAGCTAGCAACAGATTTTGTGATTTATAATACACACAATATAATTCTCAAGACCACGTTGATAAGTTTTATATAATTACAAGCTTTTTAATATTATGTCTTCTGGTACGCAAGATCAGTGCCTAGAACATTAGATAGTAACTAGAATGAACAATCTAAGACAAGTTAACCCTATGATTCACATTCTTTGCCATAGAAATTGCTTTTTCATCAAATATATGCTGAAATACAGTAAATAATCACTTAAACTATTATGATTTTTTTCCACAAAGAAGCTGGACAAAAGCAATCAGGACTGAACACAGCCTACATTTATTTATAAATACTTGTGCATCTGCCTTTAAAAATAATCCGTCAAGATTTTCTCGGGAAAGATCAGAGTCCAAAGTCAAAGCACTTTGCAAAGGAGGAAGAATTCTAAGTCTTGTTTTGTAGACTGAAAGCAGTCACCCTCTTATAAGGTCTTTTATTACACTACACGAAGCAAGTTTTTGTTTCAGGTTCTTGAAACATTCCTATTATGAATGAATGAATGAATGAACTGATCACAGACCTATACCTCTCCCGCAAAGGAAAAGGATGTTACACAATTAAGATGGAAAGAACTCTGCATTGCTACTATTGCATCCATTTGATGACGAAGCATAAAACTTTATCCTTGCACTCTGACAATTATCACCATCTAAAGGTCTGACCCAACTGATACTGAAGTTAATGCAACAGCCCCCACTGATCCAGGAGCTGGATCACACCCTAAACAGTCTCCAGTAAGATTTCTGACAAGTCACAACTCCATAGTAACAAAATTCACTGTACATAAAAATCTTACGGATTGCATGTACGTTACTTTACCTGTATTGACTTACTTGTGAATCTAGGTCTTCTCCCTTCACACACAGGTTAGCATCTATCACATTTAACCCAACTAATAGCCCAACAATAACTGCTCCTTCTTCCTCCATCATTAGTGCATGATACTCATAAAATTCACTGTTAAAGAAGAAAATTGCAAGTTATTGGTCTATTCAGTATATTTACATGCAATAAATTAATAATAAGTGACATCTAAATCTGAATTGTTTCTCTTATTTTAGCCTTACTCCAACATTCTTAAAGATGAACTGGGTCTGCCCATATTTTCACCTCATAAATATTTAAAAATTGAAAGTTCATGGTTTGTCTCAGAGGCTATTAGAGCTACTACCTTTGGCTCCAGAAATCTGAGCCACAAGCTGCTGGAGGGCCGGGAAATCTGCAGAGCAAGACTTATTTTGCCTTTTGAGAAGGGGAAAAAAAAAAAAAAAAAAAGGCTCTTCGCTTGCTATTAGCCACTTTTGAATAGAATACTGCAACAGATGGATGTTTGGCCACATTGAGTCAGACAATTCCTATGTTGCTAAAAAACACTAGAGAATGCAAAAGAAGAATGGTAAAAAGTTTACCTTGTGTGAAAAAAGGTCTTGACTTCCATGAACACATGCTCGAAATTAAAGAAGCCAAGTAAGAGATTAAATGGGTAAGAGAAGAGAAACGGAAAGGGCTGAAACGCTGAAAGGTTTTTAAAAGAAAAAAACCCCACTAAACAACAGAATACCAACATTGACTTCTTCCTCCTTGCATTTTTTAGATAAACTTTTAGACTCCATGAAATAAACTGTGCTTTCAATGGAAAAGTCCATAGCTGTTGAACACCAATGTCATCCTGACATACCGGCATTATCCAGGCATACAAGAGAAGTCTTAAAAATACGTATAGGTTATAGAACTGAAATTAAGATGACAAGGTTTTTTTCCCTTTGTGCTTCAACTACCCCATCAGAAAGGAGAAGTTACACTAGAAGAGAGCAATGCCAGTTTTAGAACTATGAAAGGAAAGGAAAGTTGAAGGCAATCATCCTCCATGCAATGGCAGCTCAGTAGGAAACCATGCATATGGTAGGGGTGAATTCATTTCCTCTCCAGAGGCTTCTAGTCCGTACTCCACACGGCGGAGGAATGCAGCAGGAGCCCTTCCCCATCACCCTCATGTATGAAAGAATAGTCAGGCATGTTGCAGAAGGCTCCCCTATGTGATGGGGAAGAAAAATCTCTTCACCTGTCCGCTGGCCCTCAATCTTGATGAGGCAGCAGTGTTTGGTCCCTCTACCCTGAGGACTGGAAA
The DNA here is from genome assembly GCF_000699105.1 of Pygoscelis adeliae. Classification (NCBI taxonomy): domain Eukaryota; kingdom Metazoa; phylum Chordata; class Aves; order Sphenisciformes; family Spheniscidae; genus Pygoscelis; species Pygoscelis adeliae. The sequence continues at coordinate 1,959,782 of NW_008824986.1, read as the reverse complement.
AAATCAGCCCACAAGCGAGTAGCTACACCTTGCTACACTAAGGATACATTAAAAAGTAGCAAACAGAAAATATATTTTTTTTCAGGATACTAAACCTCTAAAAATAGACTATAAACAAAATCTACTTAATTGTTTACCTGAGAAGATCTCTCTGAATGATTAAACAGCGAAGATAGTCAGCCATTTTCTTCTGCATTAGTGCTAACCGTAACCAGGCCCGGGCACGGCCCAGTGGTGTTCTGAAAAAAAGGGCATGAAGACAAACAGTCCGAAATCAACAATATATCAATTAATTCACTGTCTTAAATATCTTATCAGTCTATTGGTACAGCAATTGGTATTTCTGAAAAGGTATTTTAAACTACTAGTTGAGCAATGCAGTCTGGGAAGCCATAATGTCTAGGCTTTGACTCCAAGCTTTGGGATAATATCAGAAAAATTTTCATCAACTCAGCTGGGCTTGGGAGCAGACCCTGGAAAGAACAGGAATAGAGAAAGCACAAGCGCCTGACAGTAAAATTAACTGTTTTGTTCAGAGAGTGAAAACATGCAATTTTCTACACACTGTTGTATTTCAATGTGCTTTGTTCTCACACAGTACATGGCTAGCAGTATGGAAAGAATTTTTAAGAGTGGTGCTGTTTTCCTGTAAGTACCTTCCTCTTAACCTGACAGCGCCTGTAAAGATAATCTTGAAAGTCCTGTTTCTAGCTGAAGCAAAATGTGTGCCACAATTCAGACTCCTTTCTGCAACTTGCTTATGAAGTCTTCAGAGGAATTGTGAGAAAAGTAACTGAATGTCCATTACAACTCATCACGCAAGCTTGCCTTCCCAATCCTATTCTCTGGGTCTACACAACACGTACTGAATTCTAGCTTTAACTCATACTTGTTTACAAACTCAGGGGTATCTTAGAAAGACAATTCAAAAAAGAAGAAAATGTATGCAACTAGCAAACTTTAATAACCATCAAATTAAACCTAGACCTTTAGATCCTCCTCTTCTAGTGCTTGCACACTTAGAAGCGGTAAGCACATAAATGCAAAAAAAAAAAAACCAAAACAAAAACCTGCATGCTGTATCAGGACAGGAAGAATGTAACACATCTAGCAAAGGGTATTATTTCACCTGGCCTGATACAAGAGTAAATAACAATTTATATACCTATGTGCTTTAAATAAGGTCTAAAGTTATAAATTATAATCCTTATGTGCCATATACCAATCACAGTGTAACCAAACCCTTTTGGAATTTAATGTACGGCCAATTATGAAGCTAAATACAAAAGCAGAGTGCAGAGGAATGGGAGAAGATTGTAATTCACAGCATAAATTTACATTTGAGAAGGATCCTACACACAAGAATCTGAAAAGCTGCCTAATACTTTCCTCTTCAGTATGTTACCTTTTGTTTTTATACAGCCTTTGCTGACTAGACCTCATGTGTTTGCTGCAGTTCTAGACTGCAGACTTTTTGATACACAACCTGTTCCTTTTTGCACCACTTTTGTCCACCATTCAGAAACCTTTTCTCCCAGGAACATCAGAAAAGAACATAAAAATACTACTTTTTTTGCTGTTTTGTGCAGAACATGAAAAGCTAGCAGGATTCATTCACCTGTGCTCTCCCCCAGTATAATGTGCTAGCTGTTCAAAGGCTTGATTAATGCCAAATGAAATCATGAGACATCTGTAGGTTCTCAACCAGGTCCTTTATTTTCTTGCTGTATTTCACCAATACTACTTACTTAAGACCAGGCAAATCTCTGACACTTGCTGCTATTTCCTCAGCTTCTGGATATAATTTCTCCACAAGTTCCAGAGGACCCCAAATGGTTTTATTGTAACTTAGAAAGGATTTTCTTACTTTGAAAGAAAAATTAAGTAACTGAATTAATTTAAATTACTGGAGTAGCTTCCTTCAAAATAGCTGGTGTGGCGAAAGGGTTAACTGCTGAGCCTAGACTTCCAGACAACAGATAACTGCAACACTGGTTAGACCACCAGTATCCAAAGCCATCTTCCAAATTACTTTGCTGTGAACATAAAATTGCTGTGCTAGAACAAAATAATATGAAAAGGATGACTGGCTAAAAATATAAGCTACATACATACATGCAGTTGTGGTAATCCCTGGACCATTTACAACAAATGGTATACAAAAGAAAAAGTTGGTAAATGTGGAAATATATGTTGTGAAGTATTAATAATGACACTGTTAATTACAAAAGGTGACAATTTATGTATTTTCTTCACTTCTTAAAGCAACATAACACACTCTGATTTTATCTCATTCAAGAAAGAAAGGAAGAAAAATGGCATGTTTGGGATGAGAAATATGCAGCTAGAGCAATTACCACACCTTTAAGGCCATGCTTCAGGCAGTGCTCCATGACTACAAAGAACTGCTGCAAAGGTGGATAGTCAGAATCCAGAGTGCGGCCAAAGCTCAAAGCTGATTCAATGAGTCCTTTGATACTCAATTTAGCCATGTTCAGTAAATTTGCTCTTTCTACGGCTGTAGGGTCCTTTACAGCTAAGACAATAAAGAGAAAAAAAAGTTACGGTTCAAGTTTTAGAAGAGATGCAAAATAATAAAATGCTTCATGGCCACCTTGTTCAAAGAAAAACTTACCTTAATCTAGATAAACTCTAAGGAATAATTTAGTAAGTGCTATAAACCACCATGTTATAGAAAAGCATCCACTCCTACAAACACCCTTACAGACCTTACATTGTTTTAATAGGTGAATGAAAAAACAAGGCCGGAAATGTCAGTTCTCAGGTACTGTGTTGTCTCAGTACATCTCGGAAGCAGTCAGTAACTGCAAATTAACACAGGCATCAATGTGTGTGCTCAAAAGTTCTGCTGCATAACAGCAATCAGTGCCCTTAACATGATATCAAAGCAGCATTCCTATTAATGTAAGTATCTATTTGGTGTATTATAGTCCACCTACAGAAACAGACATCATACTTCTTATATATAATCACTTTCCACTGTAGTCTTAATTTCACAGTGACATAAACACATGCTTTTCTTCTTAGGCTGTACATAGTCTCAGCCAGTAAACCTGGAGCAGTTTCAGGAAAATATTACATACTACATACTGAAATTTCAGTTTCTCATATAGCTAAAGCTAAAAAATATTTTCTACACAGGAAAGTTTAAGAACTAAAGGTTTTGCTTTAACTTAAAAATATTTTTGGTAAACTTTACAAAATGTACCACATAAAAATACATTTGGGGATTAAATCTAGTCAGTAAAAACCCCATAGCTTTTTAAAATTATCTTAATTTGACAGAATGGACAAGGTTCCCCTTCTTAGAGTTCCTGCTACTGACACCAGCGTTCAGGAGATTCTTAGTTTATTTTCATTTGTAATGAAGCAGTTCAAACATTCAGGCCACCCTCTATTTTGCCAAACTGAAACAGAGACAAAACAACCCTCTGTTTGTCACCATGATCAAAGTAACTTGGAAAGAAGCAAAAAAAGTTGATGATTTACTGTTTTCTGCAATTAAATCTAACAAATGAAGTAAAAAACAAATGAAGAACACAGATAATCTTTTTTTAAGACACTGAGACACAGATGCCAAAGTATCTATACAGATTTGTGTCTAAGAAAAAATGTGAGCCTCTTCCGCTGCAAATTTGTGTATTGGTATATGACCTTATGTCTTTGCACATCAGAAAGCATAAAGAACTGTATACATCAAAGCCAAAACCAAAAAAAAACAAATCATTGTAACAAATGGATACTTTCTAGGTTCCTCAAACAGCAATGAAATGACTTGTCTCATTTCTTACATACCACAGCTTTAGTTATTTAGGTGTTATATATTAGAAACTTAGAAAATTACTTTCTGATTTTCCGTATTCCTAACTACCTGTCAAATATCAAATTACCATATTACCATACAACCTAATCTATCTCAGTTTTCTAGGAAAAAAAAAAAAAAGACTGAGATGATGTACCTGAGATAACCTTAAAAACTACTTTTAGAGTCTCTCAATTTACCAGTATTTCAACAGAAAACACTAAAAGATGTTAGAAGACACAGCAGACACTTAGCAACAGTGCCCTGGCAAAAATTTACCCAGTTAGCAGTCATGGCTCCCTAGTTTGTCTCTTGCCTTCCTGCCTCCCCGCTCAGCTGCTGGGGACCGAACCAACCCTACCAAAAGCAGCACCAGTACCCGTGCCTGGAACAGATAGAGGCATGCAACAATAGGAGCGTTTCTGTTGGTAAAGCTTATGTCAGACTTCCTGCTTTTTTATTAGGTTTGCTATCAACAGTACTAAATCCAAATGTTATCGTAGAAAAAGCCTTGTTCGATTCAAACTTCAGGTGGATAGCTCTCCCTCACTACATATTCAAGTTTATTTCCCCAAAGGCATCTTACAAATTCCTTTTTCAGGTGACCTCATTTTGGATTTTGGAGCTGATCCTCCCCACAGACAGACTTCCACATCTACTGTCTTTTTAACTGTCAGCCCTCTTGCCTGGTCTTTCTGAGGCAGAAACGCATTTTAGGTCTGTTTTAAAGCATGGTCCTCCTGCACATAGCTGTTTTTCTTCACCTACTTCTTAAAAAAAAATCAAGATTTAGAATTTCATATAGCATGTCTTCTAGTAACTGCTGGTCAGGGATTGTATGGGGTAGACTGTACATACATGGTGCAAAATGAGCTCTGAAGGGTCCTGAAGTGTTCTTCTCACCCCAAAGCAGCAGCCCCAGAAGGGACTATTTGCAGGTGGCATTGATGTCGCCAGCTTCACCAGAGTCTGACTAGCAAGGCTTGGCCTAACAGACAATATTCCTCTCCCAGCTTGGATAAGCAGGCAAACCCTTACTGCAAACTGTGCAAAAACACCCCCGAGCGTGTAGTCGCTACGGCTACAGGCTGAACAAGGTCTCCTTGCGCCACCCGACAGCTAGCAGGAAACAAGTATTTTTCTCCGCTAAAGCGTGCTCGCCGGCACGAACCCCTCCGCCTTCCCACAGCGCAGCCCCCCGGCACCCCCCCCGTTCCGATGGGCGCCGGCCGCGCCTCCCAGCGACTGGGAAGGAGGGAGAC
>NW_008824986.1:1929771-1954272 GCF_000699105.1 Pygoscelis adeliae | reverse complement strand
GCCCCTCCAGGGTGGGCGGTGGCAGCGCCGCGGTTTTCTTCCTGTCGCGATCACCTACATCCCGACAGCCGGGGTTTACGTACAGGGCTGCTACGATTGCACTGTTCATCTATCCCTTGCCCTGAGCATGGAGGGCATCGAGCTTCCCGCAAAGATGGTAGCCGTATTGCCAAAAAGAGATGGCCCAGAGTGTCAGGGCAGTTGTAACAGTTCTCCTGTCATAGGCACGTGAAGCCTTTAATATAAGCACAAGCAAGCAGCATAAACTTGAGACTTCTCTCCCTCTCTCTTGTAACTAAAAGCTTCAACCCCAGACTTGTATTCCAAATCATAAGTCTCTGAAGCTGGATAACCTAAATCAGAACAAAAACTATTATTCTTAAATTCAAACACCTAGAAAAAGCTCTGAATTCAGTACCTTAAGAAACAGTATGCTAGGAATAAAAGTTCACATTTTCAAAAGACACAGATATGTCAGTTACTTACAAGTTTTTGATTTTTAATTAAAAAAAAAAAAATTGAATCTCACCAGAAAACCAAAAACCACTGTAGCCCGAGAGGTCTGAGGTGTTTAATACCAAGCATTTTTGTCATACAGATAGGATCTGTTTATGCTTACTGCACCTCAAGTGCTACAATGTGCTTCACTTTAGTCATTATTCCAAAACATCCTCTTTCCTCTTCCCTTCTTAAGAAAGGCTAACGAGCAAGCTGTAGAACAAAAACGTGTGCTTCACCAGTTTCAGAGACTACACGCAAAACGGCATGGAGAAAAAGGGTAGCATTGCCTGGGCCTGCAAGGAAGGAGGACCAAAGGACAGGGGCAGCACAGGGACAGAACACAGCCCGTGGCGAGAGGGCCGCTTCTTACATTCATGATTCCCACCTCTTAAAAGAAAAAAGGAACCTATACTTTTAAACATTGAACAGTCCTTATAGTCAGGCTCTGATCCTACTAGTCTGGCATAAAACAACTTCCTTTTTGGTTTTGTTTTTGTTGTTTGTTTGTTTTTTTAAGAATCCCAGCAACACATAATGCACTAAGGCAGTGCTCAACCTGTGTCTGTATGTTTTCCAGCTGTATCAATGACTGTTTCTACACTAGAAAGCTGGTTTAAAATGATTCTTTTTACTTTTACAAGATATGAGAGAGAGAGAGAGAGAGAGAGAGAGAGAGAGAGATATTCATTAGAATGCAAGAGTGTTTTAGAGAATCACATCTCAATTTTGTTTAAGACTACCAGATCAAAACATTGTTTAATCCATAGATCTCTGCTCAATCCAGTTTTTACCATGCAACAAGAGGAAAGGGCGCAGTTGAGAAGTAGATAAGGAAATAGGGGATTGTTCTTGTGCCTGTTTCTCATGCAACTTTGTGGAGGGATGGCAATACTTCTAATTTATTTATTTATTAACTTTTTAATAGCATGCAGATCATTTCCTGGATAAGCACAATTTGGTGTAAGAAAACAGATAAGCTAAATCTTAAGACTTTTGTACACATAGATCCTAAACACAGAAAGAAAAAAACTTTTCTATACAAGGATATGTTATTCTGAAATCACTACTGTAGTAAGAGTATATTTTACCATTTTTTTTAATCTTTTGAAAGACCCAGAGCATATACACAGTTGATGAAGTGTGTATTTTCACCTGAAAAAGAGGGTATCCTGTCAACTATTCAAATTATTTTTGTACATAATACAAATATTTTGAACAGTAAAGTATTAACAAAGTATAAACAACTATAACAAAAACAACATCAAATTTTTATTTCAAACATCACAAAAGTTAGGGACCAGTTTAAAAAAAAAAAAAAGAGTAAAAATGCCCACAGTTAACATCTAGAAGTTTGTCTGCAACTATATGCACACAACTACTTGACATTGATCCAAGAGAAAACAAATACTAATGATTTTGAAGAATCAAAAAAATCTGATGTTTCCACCAGCGGTCTTAGAAAGAAACTTCTCAGTAATAGTCTAGAGTAGAGTATGAGGTAGTATAAAGAAACTAAAAAAGATCTGTCAAGTAAAGGATATTTTGTACCGTACATATGCTATCATCTTTACAAAAAATAGAACCTGAGCATGTAAACTACTTAGTCATCGAGCTGCATCTCTAGTTCTGTTTCTTGGGATTTTTTTTTTTTTTATTTTTTTTTTTTTTTTTTTAAGACTATAGATCAGATATAGTAAAACTCTGGTTTCAGTTTGATTTTCAACCGGGTGGCATTTCACTTCAGATTTGTCTGCTCAATACCTTAGTTCATAAAAGGGAGTTAAGTGAATCAACATTACATTTCTCCCAGATGCATGCAAAATCAAGGGATTAGAAAAGTCACTAAGAGATCTTCATATGAGATTAATTACATTATGTATATAAATATAAAAGACTTCAGTATTTAAAAAAGCAGAAGTACACTTTAAAGAAGAACATGAGGCTTTGAAGAAGAGAAACAAATTTTTCTTATTTTTTTTCCAAACAGCACAACACACCATCTTAATTAGGAATTCTACCAAATGGAATTACTGTATGTAAACTACCTTTTAAAGTCTTTAAAACCAAACTGAGCCCAGAAAACTATGACTCAATGCAGCATTGGTTTAGTCCCACCCCTCTGCCTCAAGTGTTTCCCTATTCACTTATGCAGACAACTGCTTATCAAGATAAAAGTGAATATTGAAGTAGCTATCCAGTACCTGAATGAACGTAACACTTTGTATTTCTGGTTTGTTACAAGTACACCGGTACTAAAACAACAAGCTTAACAATCAGCTTAAAGAAAGAAATGTATACTGTTATTTTACTGAAAGGAAACCTTTAAAATAATTAAATGTGATTTGTGTTTTGGCTTAATTCAGATTAACCAGTGCACATCAGCACTCATACCCCACTAACCAGTTATTTACATTCAGCAGCACCAGAAGAAAATACACAAATGCCTGTAAAACTCTCCATCTTCACAATCATAAAATGTAACACTTGTGGATACTTTCATGAGCCCCTGCTGGAAGATTGAAGATGTAGCAAGTTAAGGAAGTAGTTCTCAAGTATTTTGATAACGTATTGCTTTCACAAAAACACAAAACCTGTTTGAATATGTATCAGTGTTTACAAAGAAAGCAGCTAATGAGGCCTTTCCTATTTAAACTGGAGGTGGAAACAGCCATAGCTAGATCAAACTCTGTACAGTGCCAGAGAAAAAGAAAAAAATTAACAAGTCATCTGAAAGTTACACCGTTTTCCTTTCTAGCAACACTACTCACGAACCGTTCTCTCACCAGATGTGTTTAAATGCATGGTACTTCTGAGGAAAACAATCACACTGACATTAAGATGCCAAGCAACTAGGATGATCACAAAAAAAATGCAAAAAAGTATTAAACATTAAAAATTCAGGCCTCAAAATTAAAAAATTATGTCAAAGTTGACTTGCAAATCAGCATGGACTTTTTCTACTTCTGAAGACAGTGAAGGTTCTAAATCCATCTATTAGCTTGAGCTCAAGTATATTTTTGGCATATTTAATTAGCACATTTTGTACCGTGTTGCCAGTGTTAAGAGTATAACCTAAATAGCCAAAGATCTTCCCATCCTTATCTCAAGTCTCAATAAGTCAATCTTACCTTTCCCCTTTCATAAAACAGCATGGAGAAAAAGGATATCATTGCCTCAGACTGCAAATGGCAGAGGAGCTTCTCTAAAGGAGGATAGCGACACAGGGATGGAACACAGCCCACCATGATTAGTTTGTGCTTGGCTCTTGTGATAGCAACATTAAGACGTCGCCAGTCCTTCAGGAGGGCGCCAAGCTGTTAAATAAAATGTAACTTGCTTTTAATTTTCCTACTTAAATTTCAGAATTTAATGTAGATAGATGTATTTTGAAAATGAGTGTTTTAACTATTAAAATTGACTGAAAGTTAACATGACCAACTTACATTTTCATCATTACCGTTCCTAACAAAAGATACAATTATGATACTTTTGTCTCTTCCTTGGTATTTATCTACTGTGTTGACTTCCACTCTGTTCTCCTTCAATTTTGCCATCAAATCAGTGATTGTTTTTAATTGATGTCTGTATGGTGATATAATGCCGATGTCTGAAGGCTTACAGCCGGCCTGAATGAAAAGAAGAAAAAAATATTGTCACTGCAGTTAGCTTGGGATACTCATTACTGTCAGAAGACCCTCAAGGATTTTTTTTTCTTTTTTTTTTTTTTTAAACAGTGCTGCAAGATACTGTATCCATACTAAGTTGTCAGTGGAACTCTAGGTATAACTGGTATTAACTCAATAAAATAGTGCTTTGTCTTAACCTAGCACAAAGACAGATATCCTTGAAATCCTCATTTTTCTTTCTTCCTCAAACTGTGAGGTGAACATTCAGAACTCCTAGTCTGTACTACTCCTGAAGTTAACTGGATGAAATAAGGAAGAAAGGAAAATCCTCTCCCCTCCCTCACAAGAAAATCTTCATCTCTTAAAAGAATTTGGCATCCAGCTTTTTTTGCACCCCAAATCCAACTCGGCAGGGGACAGGAAACTGAATGCAGACCTCAAGTTCCTCACTATACTGACATATAGCCAACTTTTAATTTATCCTTAAGGTTATCCGTCAAAGAATAACCCAATGCATATAGTCACCATTACTATAGCAATGTAAAAATGATTAATTATAAAGCTGTCCCTCCAAACAATGTAATAAAGTAAAAGATACCTTAATAAATAAGGATGTGAGGAAGAGTACTAGTTTAGCTTCTGTCACATTACTTACACCACCTTTTTCTGCATGTTCTGGTGCTGGGACCTTTAAAAATATAAACAGAACATAATGACTTTTGCTGTCTATAATGGCATGCTATATTCTGATCCCTAACTCACCGTATTACACGTGTTTTTATAGTAACAGTCTTAATAAAAAAAAAATAAGGCTACATGCTAAATTTTACAGAGTATAAGAGCCTATACTGTAAAGAACTTCAGAATACTGCATTTGCAAAACAAGTTGAAACAATTTGCTGAAATGAGTTGCTAGTACTAACAAGTCACCTTTAGAAATGGCCAAAGCCTGATCATCTGTCTTTACAGTTCACATGATACATATCATACGAAAAAAAAAATTGACATTTCCCAGCTTGACAAGGTAAGAGAGCAAACTGTATTTTACATGGGACTTTTGTTTTAAGGCTTTCCATACAGTGATGTTTAAAGCGAATTTTCCCCATTTCCATGGCAGAAAGGATTTTTTTTTTTCTTTAATGTTTGAAAGCCCATATTTAAAACTACAGGAAGAACTATGCAAAATGGTAGTATTAAATTTAACTTCCAAATTAAAAAAAAAAAGTATTTACTGAATTTACCATTTCTTAACTATTAACTCCCTTTCCCTGCATCATGTATGAATGCGACCAAAAAGCCAGGAACATGCTTCGAATGTAAACTCTTATCATTTCAGTATCACAGTTTTATAATTTATTCTCTTTGCTTAGCTCTTGCCTTCTCTAAAGTTTAAGTGGTATTACTGGCAATTAATTTGTCCCTTCAGTGAATTTGTTATCCCTCTAGTAAACTGGCATGCAGCTAAACATCTGGGGTCAAGCAGCAAACCTCTTTATTTAAAAACAGTCTAAAACTGAGCATACACTAAACTGCTTTCCGGCTCTGAATTCCATTTACTGTCTTACTTATTTACTGCCATTTATTACTTTACCCATTCCACTATTTGCCTCCGATACTAGTGACGTACATCAACTTTGTTTTCTTAGACGCCACTTTGTTCAGTTTTCCTTCTGAATTTTTATTACAGCATTGCCACTTAAAATGGGAGGTGGTATAGTCTGACTTAAAGCAACACTCTCAGAATCCTGTCACAACTAGTTTTACTTCTCCGAACAACCACCCCAATATCATCTGAATGGCTGAATCTGGAGATCACTATAATGTTTAACATGAGGGTAAAGTAATACATAGTTAATATTTGTAAGAGTATTCCAGGTTAAGTGGTATCTGCTTGCTAGAGCAGTAACACTGCACATGTATAGAATCTGACAGTGTACAATATGCATCAAAAGCTTCACAAATCCAGGAATTCAACCGACTGGGTAGCTCATGAAGTGTAATCTATGTTCAATGCCTAGCACACTAAAGCACTGCAAATGAACAAAACAATAATCTAATAGAGATTGACAAACCCATATGCAACGCTACTGCAACTCTATATAGCAGTCTTCTCAAGGCAGCACATATATACATTAATAGTAGGCTACTGCATCCATAAGTTTATTTTAGGATTCCAGCCACATGCAAAAAAAAGCAGTCTGTATTGTGTTGCTTAAGTAGGGTACTACATACTTCAGCAAGAATCCTATTTTTCTGCAACGTCCTCCAAGTTTCTTTTACATGACAGTGTGTTTTCAGTATGTTGCATGCATTATAGAAGCAGAAAATATTTTCCTTTATATTTAGAAGATTCCATCGCCTTTTCCAAAACAGCAGTTTCTCCATAGCTCGTGTCTCCACAGCTACACAGCTTAATACTTACTGTAAGCTAACTTGTTTTTACACTGCCATCATGCACTGAGTCCAACTGTTATGACCTGTCATATCACAACTGAATTAAGAGCTATACTGTTATAGCTGTGCTGTTCGGTTGTTTGGGTTTTTCTGAAATTCACTATTCTGAAAACATCACACCTAAGTAGCTTCCAAACTTCCATGTGCTCACGTTTTCTTCAAGCAGAAAAGCACTGTTTTACTGAACAGTTGGTTTCTATCCACACTAGCATTAATATAGCCAAAAACAATACAAAAACTATTTTAGGGGAAAAAAGTTCTAAAAGCTAGATCATGCTTATGATAACACATGCTTACATTTATATTTATTATGTTCACATAGCACACAAAAAAAAACCCCAAAAAACAACTTTAGCCTAGAATTACTCAGAAGACTGGTATTAAATCAAGGATATAATTTTTCAGCATTCAGATCCAAGCTGTCAGAGGAAATGCAGACTGACACAGGGTTTGGCAGAAAAGGAACAGATAGATTTCCAATTACTGTCACAAACATGTCACATTATTAAACAGAAAACAAGAGGCTTTTTTCTTTTTTTAAAAAGTAAGCATAATAAATGCAAGCTTCCTGGTGGTGTCATATGATATTTTTTCCTCTCCTTTCTCCCCTTTTGTATCCCCCCAAGTATGTTTCTTCAGAAGCTTTTCTTGGTTACACTATGAACAACAGTATACAGGGAAAAAACCACTATAAAGTCAAAAGAAAACAAAATAAATGCTGGGTTTGTTTGGTTTTGTGTTTGGGGAGGGGTGGATGGGTTGGGGGTTTTTTCCCCCCTTTTTTTTTTTCCTCTCTGACTACCACAATACATGGAGTTTTGACAGGAAGTCCAAAAAGAGGTATGACATTGCCTAATGTCTCGACAAAACCAAGAGCATTTTGGAAAGTTAAAGTTTCCTGCTAGTTCTACAAACAGAACAGCTGTCTTATACTCAACATGGGCTTTCTAGGGAAGAAAAAAACTGAAATGGAACAGAAACTCTAGCTTTCACGTTACCAATTTTGGTCCGATTAATAGATAACAGTGTATCTGCCAGTTTCCTATTGGAACACACCTCTTCCCTGGGACCAGTTGTCTGCTTTTCTGTGAAAGGGACAGCAGTTATTGAGGCATTCCTTTTGGTCCTCCTGTTTAGTTCAGGCATTTTTAGAAGTTTCTCTAAGTCACTAAAGTAAACACTGTGTTTCGCTTTAGATCACTGAAGACATTCTATCAGAATTGTTATAAAAAAATTTTGAATCCTGTAGAATGTCCTGGAGAGCACAGAAAGTTTGGGGAGTTCTTTCCAGCGTCAGCATAAAAGATCATCAGTTGATACAATTATTGGTAAAACACAGCATTAATAGGAATCAACATAAAACCTGTTAGAGAAGAAGATAGACTCAAGTCTTCATAATCCAGTCACTAACTACAGTGACAGCAAGTACTACAGACCACAAATATGTACTAATTTTTTTTAATGTTTTTCCACATGCATTTGAACTCTTTTTCATTTTACCTAGAAGTCAGTTTCTCTGCATAATTCTTATCCATTCTAGTTTAATTGTTCTGGCAAAAATTTGAGTCTCTATGAAAGGACAGACCTAAACCAACTTACTCCTCCATCACACTTCAGTGTATAGAATGTCTGCAAAATTCAACGGAGAATTACAATTATTCCTGCCACTGGCACACAGCTTAGACACCACCGCCCCTCAGCTGCTGGAAATGAGGTCATTCTATGGTTGCAAGGGCATCAAATATGGCTACACACTTTGAGTTACATTCTGTATCTGAGAACAAAGTTCATAGTACATTCAATATTTTCTGAAATATTATCTGAATTAAACTTTTCAGCTGCTCTTAGATGCAATGCTTCCAGCAGTAGCTGCACCACCCCAGTTGATCGGCTATACTAACAACATTTTTGTATGTTGTACATTTTTATAACTAGAAAACCATTTTGTGAAGTTACATATTTTACCCTACCTAAGCTGTATGAAGTTTTACATGTTGACTGTATTGAGAACTTGCATCAAAAAATAGTTTTGAAAGGAGAACATAATGAACTTTACCTTCTCTGTGTTCAGAAAACACACAGGTATGTCTGGATCAAGTACTTCTTTCAACCATGTTTTTGAAGCATCTGCAAACTCCAGTTTCATTTTTTTTAGGTTGGGCAAGTTAACAGTGGCATTTGACACCTTCTCTGAGCCACATTCCAGTTTGCCTTCATACACTAACATGTTACTCAGTGACATAATTTTACTAAAGATTTAAAAAAAAAAAGGCATTAAATCTTGGCAGTTTCAATCCCACATTAAAAATCTCAATGTAATAAATAAAAGTTTAAAATACCTATTCATTCTGTATTGCACAGTTAATTGGACAACAGCATTTTGGTTTTGTTCCAGCCTTTTAAATAAGCTTTCACTCATGCCAAGATCTCTGTTACAAAACAAACAAACAACAAAAAACCCAAAACGTGTCAGGCAAAATATTGCAAGAGCCTTCCCAGAATTCATGTTACTAATAATTGTCCAGCAGCATTTTATCTTACCTTGCTTCTGCATTCAGTACAAGTGGAGGCAGCTGCTGATGATCCCCTACCAGCACAAACCTTTTGGAGCAGAATAACGGGCCCAGACAGATGAGCTGGCTTATTTGGGAAGCTTCATCAACTATACAGAAATCAAATTGCTTCCGAACAAAGATGGGGTGATTTACTCCCATGCAAGACGTTGCTACCACTGGCTGAAAATTGAGACACACTTTAAGGATAAGATACATCTTACATCCTTTAGCACTACATTTTCCAGGTTAAGAGAAAAAAATCTTTCCCATTAAACTAAAATAAAAGGTAAGATAAAATAAATCAAATTGTTAATCCTTGAAGTCAGAACGGCACAACTTGCATACATATTGACCTCACATATTCTTGCATTGATTGCAAATGACAAAAAAAACAGCTTTAGAACAGACTGTAGTAAATAACTTGCTCCTGCCATTTGTTCAGAGTGATATCAGGTTCTATGCATATACAATTCATGGAGTGTGCTGAAATGACTACCTTAGAAAATGGTGGTTTGTTTTGGTTTTTTTAATTCCAAAAAGATAAAACAACAGCCGCACAGTTCTTCCCACCTCTGTGCTTCCACTGCAATCTGAAATGACTAAAATATGAAATGTTAAGTCATCTCTCTTATGACTTCAATCATTTCCCTGCAATGCCCATCAACAAAGTACATGGTGGCTTTTGCAATGTTGGCATTTACTCCAACTACCATGAAGCTTCGTTCTTTCAACAAATTTAATTTAAAGCTGCCACTGACTCAGTTTACCCAGCTCCCATTATGGTCCTTTGCATTAACATTCACACAGGCAGCACTAATCTTTCAATCAAAAATTAGTGTTTGACCAGATCAGCTCCACAGCACACCACTCTTACTCTTCCTCATCCTCTGATTGTACAAACGGCACAACTAGCACAAGTGGGAGGGGAAAAGGGGACAAACAGGAACAATATGTGAATAAAGACAGAGGAGGTTGCAGCAGTTAATCACCACCCCCTTAACGGATAAATTTGTCAAGGAACCACACTTTAGGAAAGACCACTTTAGGAGAGGATATATATGTAAACAATCCAACACAAGATCTCAGATAAAAGCACTGGAGTCTTTGGGAATTATTACTTATAATGCTGAGTTATTTTATGTAGACA
The DNA here is from genome assembly GCF_000699105.1 of Pygoscelis adeliae. Lineage (NCBI taxonomy): Eukaryota > Metazoa > Chordata > Aves > Sphenisciformes > Spheniscidae > Pygoscelis > Pygoscelis adeliae. The sequence continues at coordinate 1,943,989 of NW_008824986.1, read as the reverse complement.
TTAAAAAACATAATTTTCAACTTTCAGAGTGTTAATATTGGTCATTATTGGCTATAAAGAAATTGAAGTGATGCAGAAATTGAGTATCTTTTTCAGCTCAGATTTCTCACACCAGTAACACACCCCTGGGATGAGTTCCTTCTCTGCAGCATCTGAACAACCAGAATACTAATTGTAATTATCCTTAATATTTTGCAGCTAGCAAAAGCACTTTTCTCACCTGACTGTTATAGACCTCTTCCAAATCCATTACAGATTTAATTGATTTGGACCTGCAAATTTCTTCTTCTGTAAATTTCCGTATATCTGGATGAACTTTCTGAGCTCGCCCCAAGCGCAAGAAACCAACTTTGAATTTGGCTAGCTTTAGCAGGATATTGTCTACAGCAGTGTGTGTAAAACTAGTCAGAAGAACACTGAAGCCACAAGCAGAAAGAATTCTCACCTAATGGGTGGAAAAGATAAAGAAAAGAAATAAATATTAGTTTTTATACAAGAATCAGCAATCCCATGTTTGACTGGGTAAAAAAACCCAAGAAGTTTCAGAGGAAGCCAATAACAAGTATGATTTCATTTATATCAGTCTTTCTGGCCAGATCTGCCAGTTAGCTATTGTCAAAGCAACATGGGCAACAGACCTGATGGTTCTCATAAACAGCAGGCTTACTATGCATGCTGCAAACAGCGAGAGCTGAGAACATCCATGCACACTCCAAACTGCACTGAAAAGAAGGAACTGCACTCTAGAGATCCCCACTGTAAGAACAAGTCATGCAGTCCATTCCCACAGACACTGTTCTCCATGACAATTTAGCCACAACAGATTCAGTAGAATGAGCTGATCTGATAATAGCAGCAGCTGCTTGCTCTCCAGCCTCCTCTTTCCCCACGAGTTGATGACAACTGGAAGTGAGCTGACACTGCTATTTCAAAAAAAACTCACTCAGCCCACAGCCTGAATCCAGTATGCTCCTACAGCCCATTCCTGGGGAAAGAGAACCACCAACTAGAGGAGATGGCTACCAGGCTGCACATAGCTTCAGCACTGTGGGATTATACAGCTTACAATGGACAAGTTACTGACTTCCCCAAGGAGTCCCCATTTTTGAGCTGTAACTCAGGATTTGAGGACTTGCTGACATTTGGGGCCAAAGAATTTTAACATTAAAGTGTCACAGAAGTGATTAAATATCACACTTCAATCTGCTCCCTCTCACATATATTTCCACACAAGCAAAAGAGAATCCTGCTCCCCAAAATACATTTTTAGTTCTACCAAATATAAGTTCTGAACTAAAATAAATGTTTTCTTCTTTGAAATTACAGAGGTACCAGCAGACTAAGTCATGACAATTAATTTTGGACAGTATGCTTTATATAGTTTGTTTAATGTTCTCCTCCAAATCTCACCAAAAAAATTTAAACATCAAGGTACATGATCTTACTAGAGCGCAGATTGTAGTAGTTTTTCCTGTTCCAGGCATACCGACAATAAGTGTGTAATCTTTTGAAAGTAGTACTTGTTTCATTGCCTGTTTCTGAGGCTTATTCAGACCTTTAAAGAAGAAAAATAAAAACTAAATGTCCATACTTCATAATCATTGTAATAATTACTAAAGTTAATAAAACAAAACTATAGTTTCATCCTCCACTAAAGCCCTTAAAGAAAAGAATTCAGAGTACGTCTGTAGGTTCTAATGAAGTAATGATATTAAACATAGTACACAGACAAGGAATACAGGGTCTGCACTACAGTCCTAGAAATAAATCACTGAAGACATCTTTATTCTTAGACCTTTTGTGACTTTTTTCCTAATATCCTAACTGACCACCTCCATATGATATCTTGTATGGGCATCTCTATTTTATCATACCCACTTTCATGTTCAAATACATGGCTCACAGCAAAGGGAAATGAACTGCACATATAGCATCATCTTGATTAGAAGAAACATTCCATCAGAGCTGCTTTTCCCCAGTCAGGTGCAAATAGGCAGCACGTTCCAGCTATTTGGACTAGGCAAATCTCAAGCAAAAAAATAAGAAAATGTCCAGGTTTATCAGTGCCTTTCTGTAAACAAAATATACAGGAAGACACTGTTCTCCCTATCTTCCAGTACTTCTTAATCAGTCATTCTTGAGTTTCAGAATAACTGCCTTCCTCTCATTTTCTACCCTTTCAGCAGTTTGCCAGGAAGCTGGACAAAATTCTTATTTGAAGTAGTCCTCAAAGCAACAAGGCACATCTTTCAGTCTTCAGACTGAGTTTTTATAAGAAGTTCTATTTGCTCTAAGAGAATACTGTTAAATTTCTGTTTTCAGAGAAGTCTGTCATAGAACAATGGAGTATTTTCACTGAACTAGACACTGCCAAATACCTAAAGAAATTTTGGTTTTTTTTTTAAAAAAAAAAAAAAAAGAGTGCCACAAAGCATAACACACTACAGAGCAGCCAACAGTCAGCAAGAGTGATTATACAAGTGAACGCTTACACAAAAGCTCATCTCCTTCCACTCCCTCAAAGTCTGCTTCCTCTGTCCCAAGAGCCTTCCCTGCTCCCTGTTCCTTCCTTTTGTAAAGGTTGGAGAGGTAGTCATATGGTGCTTTGTTTGAAACTGCAAGCTGCACCAACTAATAAGAGTAAAATAAAGTTCTAATCAAATACCTGGTCATGTCTTCCAACCAGTTTATGACTAATTTAATCACAGGAAGACATGCAAGGTAAGAACTTGTTTTAAATTTTTAAGCTGAAAACTATCACTAGACCCCAAAATAGGAAGATACCCTTATATTTAGAGTGATAAATGCTTTGGCTATAGAGGCATACTACCAAACAGAGGATTTTTGCAAAAACCACATTGTACCCTTTAAAATATTTGCAACAGTTTCCTTTGCTTCTGGAGGAAGGACAGAGCTCAAATGCTGAATAAAACGTGGTTTGTGGAAGTCAATTATCAAGTTGCGGAGCCTTTCACTGTGGATAAAAACACAAGAATCAAGAGTCACCAGTTGAGAAACTTTATCTGAAAGTATTGAAAGTGTGAAATTAATTTGATTTTTCATACCTGACTGGGGAATCTTTCATCAATTTAGAAAGGTTTTCAAAGGGGACTCCCATACCAAAATCTCCTTCTTCATGATCCAACCTAAATATGGTGTTCTTGGGGAGCTTTGACAAATTCCTGAAGGATGACAGTGCCGTGGACAAAATAATTCTGTTTACAAGCAGTATGTTGATGATTAAAGACTTACTACTAAGTGTTAAGTGATACCTCCCAGAGTGAAGCAACAGCTAGAAGAAACACTACTGATTTAAATAAAACATGATTAGAGCCCAATTTAAAGGCAATATAGTCTGAATAATGAAAGTTACTATTAACATAGTAATCACAGTATCCATATAGTCTCATGTTGGAGGCATAAGTGAATGGAGTTTGCAAGCATATTTTTATTCGAACAACCTAGTTAAATAGGCAGGCATATACACTAAGCATTGACATTTTCAATCAAGATAAAAGAATTTCCAAAGGGTACTTCCCCAAGCCCAGCAAGAAAAGTCAGACCATATCAGAGCTTTTTGGACACCTAGAAGTACCCCTCCTGAAGCCAGTACCATAGTGTCTACAAACAGATATTTTCCCTTTTGTTCTATTACCTGCCCAACAAACAGGAGACTTTTGTCACACTGACTTCTCTAACATAACCAGTAGCCAAACCAAGTAAACCATGTTCTTCTCCACTCACAACCACTCTATCACCAACCAATAGGTTTGTTCTAGGTATGGCACCATTTTTACGTTGGAAACAATGTAGAAACTGTCCCTCAGAAATTTCCTGCACTTGATCAATTCTGATCATGTTTCCAACACAATCTCCAGCCTTCTCTCTGTGAAGATATTAGGAAAAAAAAAATATTTTAATATTAAGATCCTCTCAGTAAGAGAAATATTTAAAAAAAAACACACCACCCACAACCAACCACCAAAACCAAAGCATGCTAACAAAACAAAAATCCTCAAAACAACAAAAAAATAACAACCCAAACACACACAATAAGAACCAGAAAGATTAAACAGTCACTTTACAATAGCCACTTTGACCAGAAAAGGATTGTAAAAATATGAAGAACCCTTGTACTTGTTCCAAGAACAGACTCTGATATTTAGGCTAAAATTATCTATAATTTCCTGTTAAAGAACTAATACTGAAATGTATGGATCCACTTCACTAAGATGTTCCATACTTGCTTAAGGAGTTGCTTGTTTCACTTAAAACAACTCAACTACATTTCACTTCTACAGATGCATTGAAATGGGCCTACAAACCGCCAATTATTTTTTTTCCACAGCTGCTGGACTACGTGATATACACACTACTTCAGCCAACAAGAGCCCTTAGTCTGCTTTTATCCACGTTCATAGCCACACCTAGGAGTATGGTCTAAAACTCATCATTGTTTGTCAAGTAAACCCTCGGGAAACCAGGGCAATGAGCTGGGCTCACAGTCAGCACCCAGCCTCAGCCCACAGAGACAGACGAAACAATTACACCACTTTTGCTTCTGAAGACCAAGGCTGCAGCTCGCTGCTTCCTACGTGTGACTTAACAACAAAAATAAATATCATATTGCAAACACAAAACCAACAAATCTAGTAGGCTAATGTCACAAAAAACCTACCTTGCAAGAAGCATATTTGACTATTTCTACAAGCACTAGAAAACATCTGGTTTTCCTTGTATTGAAAACACAAGTTGATAATGCCTCATTTCCAGTTACTGAAGGAAGCATCATTTGTACCAGGTTAGAAATTACATCTTACCTTTCCAAAGAAGGTATCATCCATATATTTTTATATCCCTTTTTACCCTCTCCACTTTGCAGCTCCAAGGTTAACATTAGATACCACAGGCTGAAATACTCTAAATGGGAGGGTTTCAGGTGCTGGGTCTCTCTTTCAATAATGGGTACCAAAGCAGGAGGAAAAGACACGCTGGCCATCTTTTGTTCTACAGCTCTAGGAGTAGAACCAAACACAGGAAAGAGTCAACTTGTATCTTTTTTTCTTGCAAGTCTAAATGTACATAATGCCAATCTAAATATATACTGTAACACAGCAGGTAGATTAATCTGTCATCACTGAAATAAAGTTGAATCTGCGTCCTTTGTTCATATGAACAACCTCATATCAGTAACTTTACATCTCTATGATTTTGAATTATTAAGGACAATAAGTTAGCCAAAGACCAATTAAAGACATTTTGAGGATAGTACTGTATACATTTAGATAGTTGATCTTTTATTCCTTTTTTTGTAACATATGAATACTATATAGAGATTTAGCTAAGCGAAGGGGATTTAATAGTTAATACACAAGCAGGCTTCAAGTCAATTTATCTCAAAACTAAATATCAATAGACATTATACTTAATCACATATACAAAATGCAACCAAAGAGAAAAAAGTTAGCTCAGAAGTGAATAGCTACCCAGTTAGTAATAATCCTGTTGCTGTAACAACTTAATATTAAAGCAATATTTCACAAAAACTAGTTTACAAAAACAAATCATGTATGCCCACAAAGTTAACTCCCTCAACATACACTTTTACCCCTACAATTTCAAAAACAATCAGGCATTATATTTACACAAGATCACCCCAAAAGCTCTCCTGTTCTAACATATCTCATTTGATCTCTTCAGTATACAATTATATTTCTGGGTTTTATGCGACATAAAGACAAGACTAAAATTTATAACAGTTTTTAAAACAATTCAATAACTTTATGTGAAAATTTATCAAATATTTGCTCATGGCTTCTCTTTAACAGGAGATGCCGTAACACTTCAGCAGACTAATATCAATGTATCATTACTTGTGTGATACCCTACAGGGAAACAATCTTCTACAGAGCCAAAGTGAAAGAGTTGTTGTCCAGCCATAATTCAGCCTCAAAAGACTGCCCATTTCAAAGAGTTGCAAGAATATAGGTTTTTAAAATCATAATTATTAACTTAAATATAACAGAAATCTGTTATCGTCATCAAGTATTTTGTTGAGACTTATCTCAGATTTTGTCTTGCAGGAAGTGTACCTGAGCAAACACATCAGGTCTCTGCAAGATCAGGGACTTACAGTATAAAAGTTGCAGTGGGGTCTATGGAACATTCTTTTGGGGTGCAAGAGTCCTCAATGAAGAAATAAGAAACTGTCAACCACAAAGATGAAATCACAATATCAACAGCTACAATTATTCAAGCTTATTTAAAAACACAAGTCAAACTTTTTGTTTTTACCTGCTGTATAGAGAGCAATTGTGTATTTGGGAGCAGTATTTACAGGCTTGACTGTCATCAATTACAGGAGGCAAAGCAGCAAGCTGTGATTGCTGCCTTCCCACGGCAGATTTATATGTACTGTGTGTTAAGTAGAAGGCCAGATGGTTTCTTAACTTCATTAATTCTGTCAAGAAAAGAATAAACTAAGCTGATGTTTTGGGGTTTGTTTGTAATAATTTCTAACTCAAAAGTAGCCATCAACTTTTTAGTCAACTAAGAAGTGAGTATTCATATAGCAAAGTCCTAGTGGAATATTAATAAAACAATTTTTAACATAAGCTTATTGGAATTAGTAACATTATAACAAGTGATACATCTCTAAGTACAAATATGTTCATGAGAGTAAACCTTACAACTATTACTAAAACTATTATTTTAATTAAGATAATTATGGTTTCTGGGGAAAGGGAACAACTTTACCTCTTCGGTCCATGCGAGCTCCAGAAACAGGGTACATAGTACCAGTTTTAAGATAAATAAGAAATCCAGCTTCAGGATCTACTCTCCGTTCTAAATTCAACAATGTATACAGAATAACCTGCAAACATGATATATATATACTTTGTTTTTAATACATTGTAATAAGTTTATTATAAGCTGTATTTAGTTTTTTTCTGTAATTTATATGGTTAAGCAGCCATTACTATCACAAGTAATCTAGAAGCCATAAGTAGTAAGCACCTAACCATGGATTTCAATTAAAAAGCATCTTCCTTAACAAAAGCTTATACAAGGCTACTACCTCTGGATCAGACCAGTTATCTGGACAGATGTACGACACCAATTCCGGAAGCAGTTTGCCTCAGCCTAATACTTGAATGTAGTAAGAAGAGACTAAGAACAGATATTTCAGGATAGAAACTATAAATATGTTTGCAGGAAGTAAATGTATACACTTCCCACTCCTCAGTTCACTTTCATTTCGTATCAGCAACTTTGGGCATGCTAGGATCAGCCATCCATAAATCTAGATTATATCACATACAAACAAAGCGTTTCACATTCATAAGACAAAATAGGTCATCTAATAAAATAAAAAAGTATACATAGCCACAAATAGTGAAATTAGACATTTGGGTTTTGTACCTGACTTCTGTGCTCTATGGAGTTAGATTCCTTGCCAGACTTGAGCTCTAACGGCATTATCCTAGACTGTACTCCAGACTGGCGATGGATTTTCACCCTGGCTGTAACATCAATCTTTCCCTTCAACCCAAACCTGGGAGACCAGATATTCTCTTCAATGTCTACGATATCTACAATCTCTATCTTAGAAGATAAATCTGTTTTTTCACCACTTGACCTAGGAAGAAAATTAAGTTGGAAGTTACAATTTCCCTTAATTCTTAATATTAAAATATTAAAATGTGTTGTAATTAAATATTTAATATTTTTGCATTATAGGCACTCTTTAGGCACTAACTTTATCGAGTCTCACTCAAATGATCTGCCCATTAACAGAGGAAGCATATCAGAAAGTTACTTTAAATTGCACATTGGCGTGTAGTTTTGCTATTCACCTAAATATCAAAGTTAAAAAAGAATCTTAAACAGTTTTTAATAGTTTTTGGTCTTTTCTGAATAACCACACTCTAAAACATTTTGTTTCTTCAAAAAGTTTAATGATATACACTGGAAAGTAGCATACAGATTTTACTCAGACCTGCCATTTCACTGAAACTTTAACACCCTATGGCTATTACCATTAACAGCAAGAAGCCATAGACAAGAAGAGCTCAGCAGCAGTTGAGTAAAATCACCATTTCACTGATAAACTGTTATCTGGGGTTAAACCACGACATTAGTGAAGAATTACATTTGATTAATAAATAGTTTCACATTCTGCTTTGCAGTCTTGCACATATTTACAGTAACTTCTAGCTTAGTCAGTAGATCAAACATGCTTGCTTTTCTAATTACTAAAAATTCTACTTTGTACCACACTGTTTACAAGGATTTTAAGATCAATAAGATTTTTATGTCAGTTCTCCCTCAGTCTTAATGTCTTCCCCAGTACTCAAAGTGGCAGCTAAACATGCAGCTCTCAAGATCAGCTATTTTGGCAGTGAGGCCATGAATTAGCTCCATATCACTGAACAGATTTGCATAAAAAGCGCTATTCTAAAAATTAAAAAGTGAACCAAAGAAGATATACAGCTTAGAATGGTTTTAACTTTTAATTCTGGCTTCTTACAGTTTTAGTTGAATTTTATTTTGGTTAGCTGGATTGTGCATGAAGTCTTCCGCCCATTTAAAAAATGATGGCAAATATTCTTCCACTGCCTGCATGATTTCTGTTTGTTTCAGATTTAAGTGATACCTAAAAAATAAAGTCATGCACATTAAGGAGACAGTACCAGCAGCAAATCTAATTTCTAACAAGATTGTGCCTCAAGAAATAACAAGATTAATGGAAATAACAAGATTAATGGAAATAACTGTCAAGTTTGAATAAACATCTATAAATTGTAGATAGTGAGAGATTCATTAAGGTTCAACTCCATTACTTCCAAAACTATAACTGAACATCCATTACAAGAGATAGAATACACTATGTTCGTTTCTGATGTAAATTTTGAAATGACAGGTATAGCACAAGGAAGGCAGCAGCACGATAGATGTGACGAAACAGAACTAATAGACTGCAAGAAAGGAGTACCAGACTCATGCATTTAAAAATGGCTATTCCTATGGTTTATGCAAAATTGAAAACACTAAAAAAAAAATTTAAGAAAGATCATTTGCTTTTTGTCTGAATACACTGATCTGCTACTTGTTCTTCATATACATTTTGACAGGCTTCAGACCATTTTAATTGGAAAGGAATCATGATCCTCTTCAGTTGCTACAGTTACAAATACACAAGAAAGCAGAAGTCTCATTAGACAGAACCAAATTATGTGGCATTAGATAATTCAGTGCTGGCATTCACTGGAAATAATGTCATTATTCTACAGCAACAGCGAAACACAAGTGGGTTTTACACAAAAATGTTCATACAAGTGCAAATGACCACAGCCAGCAGACTTTTATGTAACTTACTTTTCAATCCCAATAAACAGTAGCCTACACATGCAAAGAAGAATCACAAATCAACGGTTTCAAACAGAGGCCCAGCGTGACTCAAAAGCCTTTAAGTAATCTTAGCAGTCACAATTTAAAATATCCACCTTCATAACAGAACTAGAGTAATAACTCTTGTAACAATTTTAACTTTCAACTCGTGGAGCTAACAGATACTGACATTGACCAACATCCTACTTATAATATTCTAGATATAATAGTTTTTTTACGTGACTTGAATTTTATTTTAATCAAGTCTGCATTAAAATCTTAAAACTGACTGCCATTCACCTCATAATTTTATTATGGAAATATGAAGACTATTATGCTAGTATTTCTGTCAGCTTTGCAGAGAAAATAAGTTAAAAGGTCCTCTAACAACTGAGCCATTAACTAACTTGATAAAGAATATGAAAATATCAGGCATCTCAATGCTTGGTCAGTCACAAGTTTCTAGTTCATCTTCCAAGGACCAAAATGAATTATGTTTGTCACATTTAACCCAGCTTTGGGAGATGCCTGGAAATCTAACGTTACAGGCACAAACACTCCAACCTGCTTGGCCTGAAAGAAAAAAACCCACAGCTACAGTTACTCCAGAAGCATAATTCAGACCTATAGAAGTAGCTCAGCAGGGCAGGCAAATTAAATTACATTATGAAACAGGGAATTATTTTACTAAATGATACCAAAGTTTCATTAAGCGAAGTCATTTGGCAGAATGTTCTTCCGATACTAGTGCTACATTTTTTAAAAGTAGAAATTTATCTGCTAGTTCAAATGTTCCTACCCTGTCTTCCAAACATAAAAAGATTACTTACATTTCTTTGAGATAATTTTGTCCATATACAATTTTATTCGCTAGTTCTTCAACTTTTTCTTGTGCCAAGTTATTTGTTACCGATTGTTGAAAAATATCATGAAGAATTGTACCAATGAGTGTTTGGCGTGAACCAGACTCGAAGCCCTGCAACAGATGTTATAGAATATATATATATATGAAGATTCATGCCCACTTCATGCAAACTTTTCTATAAAATTTTTTATTTGCTGCACGATGAACTGCACTTATTTCATTGCAAGATCATTAGAGTTTTCACCTCACTAATTAATACCTATTCAAACCTGACTGTGAAAACAGCCAAATTGAAATGTGTCTCTCCTATTGCTTTATCTCTCATTTTTAACCCAACCCTGATAATGTTAGGATACAATCCCTATGTGATTGACAGGTGAGAAACAAAGGCACAGATTAAAATTAATTTTGAGCAAGCTTTGCCTGTGGGCAGTATTAATAGCAGTATTTCCTAATGCAAATACTTACCTTTACAATCTTACAGATATTATTTTTTGCATGAAGCAGTTTCCTGTGCTTTACCAACTCACACAAAATTATTCAAAGTATCACCAGAATGGCTCAGAAACCCATCTAACCATCATCAAGACTGGGCTCTGTTGACTCATAAGAATTGAAAGTGGTAGAAAGTTGTGACCTCTGCATGAGCCACCAGCAAACAACTGGAAATCTAATCAGTATGGTTTTTAAGTACTTGCTGATACCTTTTACAGACCTGGCATGTGTGGGTTCCACTCACAACTGGAGGGCAGTGTTATCCTGGACTCAGGACTCCCAAATGATTAGTTTATTCCTATTACTCCTTTTATGAAGGCCTGACACCATCTCACCCTGTACTGAAATTTCTTGTTTCAGTCACCGGCTCCCGGTGGCTGTTTACCACTCCATTCCAGTTCCCTTGCCCATTTGGAGTTATGCTCCCACCATGTCTGTAAGTTTTCCTCAGCTGAATCCACATATCAGCAAGGACACCACAAGAAACCTTTCTTCTTTCCAAATTCCAACAGCTACATTCAGATTCCAGAGTTAGCACACACAAACCCCAATTACAGTACACATATATTCCAGCTTGATCTTGAGTTAAAGCCTGCTTCTCGTAGGGTATTAAGAAAGTCTTAACTGAATGGGCTGCTTTTGCAGAGGCTTTTAACTTGGCCAAGTGTGGTTATGTTTTCATATGGCTGCAAGAGGCACATTCCTCACAAAGGATTCATATCCACACAAAATGTGGCAACAGATTATCAAAGAAGTTGCCAGAATTTTAAGCGGGAAGGCCATTTCTTTGTCCCATTAATTATATTAAGAATATAGGATTATTTTAGCCAGAATTCTCAAAAAAAACACAAGAAGCTCAGCCAGAGACAGGCAGTTTCCATTCTAAATTATTCTGTGTTGTGAACATTATGAATAGCTAATAGCAACATTTTGCAATACAGCATCTCAACCAGTTTTAAGAGCTAAACCACTAGTCTCAGTGAAACAGTAACCCATTGATAGGCTTGATGCTGTAGAATTAACACTTACCCTAAACCTTTCACTCAGCACTGCTTGTCTCATGCATCGAATACTATTTGACACCGTAGTGCCAGAAAGCAGCAGATCTGGGTAAAGAACCAGGTATCCAGACTGTTCATTTATTATCCAGGTACCGGAGCTACACTCCCCTTCCAAATGAATGATGTCTCCTGGAACAACCGGAACAGACTCCCTATAACGTAATACATTTGAACAACAATTTGCAAGCTAAGGACACCACGTATTAGAAATTATACATTAATATATCAGATTCAATATACTTCGAAACAGGAGGTTATTGTGATTCTTTTTTAAGTTAATCGAAAATTTTGAAAATTAATAAAGGAATTTTTACTGACAAAACTTCAATAACTTTGAGATTTGGATCATGCGTCAGGACAGTCTGCATGTAGAGAAATCCTGTTGACTTCAAGTCATTCCAGATCCATGTATTAAGCCATTTCAGTATCGTTATGTTTTATACTGGCATACTACACTTTTTCATTACAAGATCTACCTTTTTACTTAGCAATTCAACTTGTTTCAGAAACTCAGAAAAACCTAAAACTATTTTTAGAAGTTTCAGGGTTCAAGATCTTTTATACTTGCTCCTGCAAGAAGTGGAGTCTTAGACTTCTTTTCTCCCATCTTTCAGGCTTGCACGGAAAATGAAAAGCAGTGCCAAATAGCATGCGCATGCCTGTATGTTTCAAAAGACTAAGCTAGTCTTCCGTAACATACCATACAATGCACAAACACCTAAATTAGAATCCTCACTGATACACACTTGAAAAAAACTTTTGCAGCAGAGCTCAAGCTAAGGTGATTTTAACAGACTGTGTAAAACCTCATGTTTTACAGACATAGCTTTGTACATTTATATGGACAATGAGGGTACATCATTTAGAAGAACACTTCTAATTGTTGCGAGACAACACTTAGACAAAATACCCTGCTTAGAGCTTATTGTCTTGCTGTTTGTTAGTACAGAGACAAATTAAAACTTTAAGGTAGCAATATCCACTCAACACAAGTTACACGACACGAGCTCTCTCAAGGTGAAAATCCATTATGCTAATATACTGACAATATTACATTAGATAAAGGTCGTTTCAGGATTTCTTATCACTTTTAAGAGAGTAAAACTCATCTCAAAGGAAACACAAAGAAAAGTGACTTAGTCCAATATTTCATCCTCTTTCCAAATATCTACATTTCTGTATGGATTACCAGCCATTCCTAAGAATGCACAGTTCTGTATCTTCCAGTGACTGAGACGCTGTAATTGTCAAGTGTTTCTCAGGGTCACTTCCATTTCTCTGTATTACGCTGACTTCCAACACACAGTATCTGTTGTTCAACCCATTCTTAAGTATTGTGTCAGGGGAGCCAGTCACTTTCTTCTGAAATCTGAAGTAACAATTCATTACAAAGACATAACGCTATTTGAAAACAGCCAACCCATACACAAGACGAGGGAAAGCTTGAAGTATAAACCTAACTTTAACCCTCTCCAGTTTTTATATACATTTAGTGTGGTTTTAGTTCTATACAGGTAGAGTGTAGGAAATCTTCCCTCTGGTAATGCTTCCACATTGTCTCTTTGGATGACAGGGATGAAAAACAAGCATTTGGACATATGAGACATAAGGAAGGAGACATAAATATTAAGTTACTATTTATTGCAGCTAGTGCTTCCTTTTAGTATCCATATATTCATATTCATTCATAAGTTAATTATAACTGTACTGCAACCCTGTGCCTGTGAGAAAGCTCGTATCTCTTTGAACACTGTAAAGCACATAAGAATTCCCACAATCACCCAAGAACATCAAACACAGAGAACTAACTTTTTCCCCCCCTTAACCTCAACATAATTAGAAAACTGATATTCAAGGTTCAGTTTTCATCCGACCAACGGCCAAAATTTCAGATAGAACGGTCAGGCCGGCCACTCTCCTGACACAGAACGATGCCTGCTAGAGCTCCAGGGCGCAGGCAAGGACAGAGCTCACACCAGGCGCCTGCACTCCGCCCCGTAGGCTACCCTGCCCAGCGCAAACACCCGTTAATCGCTAAGCAGCGGCGGATTCCTCTCACCGATTATTGCAGGCAGCCCGCGCGCCCCGCTTTAAATTTCAAACCCCCCGCGCTGGCGGCCGTCTCCGCCCGCTCGTTCTTCCCCCCCACTCGGCCGCTACCTCTCTGCCATGAGCAGGTCCTCTGCCGCGCACGGCTCATCCCGCCTCAGCTCCATGGGCCAGCCCGCAACCCGGCCTCGAGGCGAACAGACGGATAAACGCGGACCCCCTCAGACCCGCGCCTCACAACACGCTTCCACCCCGCCCGGGCGCGGGCGCAATACAGCCGCACTTCCCGCCCGCCTCCGGAGAAGCCCCGCCCCTCGTCCCTCCCAGCTCGGCCACTGCCGGGGCGAGCGCTAGCGCG
>NW_008824986.1:1915215-1929632 GCF_000699105.1 Pygoscelis adeliae | reverse complement strand
CGCGGGGCTCCTCCAGCCGCTGACGTGGGGGCGGGGCCCGCGCCGTGAGGGAGCCTAACGGTCCCCCGGAGCCTGTGGCGGTTACGTCTGTGCTAGAGAGCGTAGTTCTCAGCCCTACCTGTCGTTTATTTCCACAGCGTCAAGTGCTGTTACAACCGTGGCCCCTCTTCTGATACCAGCGCAGTAGTATGAGGTAAAATTAGATGTGCCTTTTGCTCCCAACTGCTTATGGGTGAATCTCAGCCTGAGTCAAACTTTTCTCCAATAAGAACTCGTTGTTATATTCGATGCTGTTCACTGAGAGAGTCTTTCTGAGGTGATACAGAAGTTTCAGATGCACAGATTTCCTTTCTTTGCTTTTTTTTTGGCCACAAAAACACTACTTCAGCAAAGCATTCTGGATCTGAGACCATCACTTCTAGCAAAGACCGAAGGACACAGGTACTAAATCTATTCTTAATACATCAGTCGGACTGTTAAGTAGTTTAAATGTCACGAAAATGATGTATTAAGAGTTTTGTCTTGTGTCTCTTTAATGTAGCCAAACATTGGGAAACAGTATGAGGCTCTAGTCCTGCAAAGAAGACAGTTTTGGCCAATGGTTAGACATCCCAACAGAAGGATCAAACCTTGAATTTTAAAAGGCGAGAACATACTTAAATTAGCCCCTTTACTTTCCTTTGGGATAGTCCTGAAATGCATGCAGTAAACTACATTAATGTCACTTTCCATTGTAAAACCTCTAATATAAGCTTACTTGTAATTTAACAGTTATGTGTTGAGATACTATCAAATGCACAGTCAGATAATTTGGTATGGTATTAAAAGAGATTACATAAATACTTTTACTTTGTACGCTTGATAACCTTGTGTTCTGTAGTGTCTTTCATGTTGCCTATACATCTCTCATACACTAAAAAAGAAATATCTTAACAGAATATGGTTATAAAAGTATAAAAATATGCTTTAAATATTTTTTTGAAGTTAGCAAAAATCTAAGCAGTCTGGGGAATCTCTACAGAGGGTCTGTGAAATCTAGAAAAACACCAAACCTTATTTTAGTACCAAAAGGTGCACTAAAGTGCTCAGACTATAGCTCTTTTAATTCTTTCTGGCATCAGTGATTGAGAAAAATGTTCTTACAAATTTAATATACATCAAGATACACAAGTTTGAACTGTGTAAATTCAGGAATTTATTGTCAAAAATTTGTTATCACAAGCTAATGAAATTTGTTCCTCCCAATCCCGTGGCAAACAGGGAGTTAGCTATCTATGCTTACAAACAGTTAACATGTTTTATATGCCCTCATTTTTTAGGCTACAGATTTAGTCAGGGAAATCTATGAGGGGAACCTACCGCTGTGTCTTCCCCAGCAACTGACTCAGAAATATATACTTGCCTGCTGCCACCCCAGGTAGCAAGTTTACTCCTGAAGCTAAATCTGAGATTAAATTTACCTTGCATCGGATCTAGCAAGTGTGCAGCCACAGCATGAGCTGGTTCAGTAAGGTGACACCAATAAAATCTATTCTTTTGGTGGGTTAACCTTTCATCAGATCAGTGGAAGCACCATAGTATCTAGTCCCTCTACCCTGGATGAGGCGAAATGTCAAACAGCACCCAAAGGTGCAGGTAAATAGCAGAATGAAACAGTGTAAGTTAGCTGCAAGGCCGTCGCTTCCTGATCTGATTTACTATGTAACCATGCTAGCACTGCCGTAAGAGAACAAGTCAGATCCTGCCAACGGGAGTGGAAAGCAGAGCAGTGTACAGGAAACGTAACTCAGACCAGCCTGAAAGCATCCTGGGATCGACTCTGAGGATGCTTAGGGGGCAGCCTGTCATTCACGTCACTGAAGCAGAGATCTCTGAGCTGAACAGACTCACTCACACTAATTACACAGAATAAAAACATAGTTAAGGACGAAGCACAGATCTTTTCTTTTATACCTGTTTGAATTGAACAAATATGGTTGTTTTGAGCTGCAAACATAAAAGGCTTACGAGTGCCTTGCACACTTTTTTCAGGGAAAGAAGGGAAGAATTTGAAGAGTTTCAATAGAATTTGTCCACCCTGAGGTCTCAGCTCATTTAAATGAGCAACAAAAAACATCCGGAGAATATTAGTAATGAAACAAATAAAGACATTGGAATTGATCAGTGTAAAAAATGGTTCAAATACATTAAACTTTTCTGTATAATGACTGCAAACTGCAATATTGGTCATACATAAATGCCTTGGTTACAGCAGGCAAAATTTTCAATTGTAAGAATGTGAAGTATTGGGGCTTATTTTAAAGACACAATGTTTAATCACTGGAAACAACCCCCCCAAGACTGAGATTTTCAAGACATATCATGGATAAGCCTGTATGAGACCATCTCACCTGAAGGAGTCCTAAAATGGTGAGGCTTTCTTTTCTACTTTTATGTCAAAGACTATTGGAAATAGGTGGGTTTAACAGAGTTTAAAAGTATTATCCAAGGCTACATAACCAGTTCTTCACAAAAATAATTACTTCACTGGATAGAACTATTAGTTATGAGATTATGATGATACAAATTTTTAGGAAATAAAGACAAACACAGATATTCAGGCCCCTTCCATTTGCTGAAAAAGTAAACAGAAAAAAACAATTAGAAAGTATGTGACTAAGGCATAGAAATGAGCTTGGCTGGAGCCTGTACTTTTTACTGGCTAAAATAAGATGTTGCTTGTTCAGTGCACTGAAAGTACTGAAGAGACAGACAAGAAAAAAACAAGGGAATAAATCCCTCAGTAGTTCAAAATGAAAATAAACCCAGTTTTCATAGGGCTGTCACTAGAGAAAGGAAGAGGATTTACAGTTAAGTCCCATGTTTCCATTGTGGTAGTCAGATATTCTAAATAAATTCTATGTTCTAACTCAATAAGAAATACCTGAATAAGCTTTCCAGAAAGAGTTAGAAATAGCTACTAAAAAAAAATTAGACACTCCAGCCTCTTCCCATCTAGTCCCTGGACAAAAGTATTTTTCTTTCACTGACCTTGCTCAAAAGTATTAAAATACTTCCAAATTTAAAATTATTCATAAATTTTAAAAATTATTTTGAAAGACTAATCCTGAAAGTACAGCACAGTTTCATCCAGTAGGTCTATTTTTCACATTCAATATCCTACTCAATTATTTATGGGACACTTTTTACTTCTCTCTTTCTCTCAAGAGTGAATATGCTGAATTCTGCTTTATTCTGCATAAGAACTGTTTAACTTTTCATGACACAGCTCAAACCTATTTGAGTTCCTCAAATGTATCACTTTTAGAATTATTAAGATGTGAAACTAAATTTAAACATCCTTAACAGTATTACCATGGCAAAGAACTGGCACCTGAGAAGATGCTTATTTACTCACAGAGTAAAACAATGCAAGAGAAAAATGGCACATCTCTTTTTTTAATACAGTGGCTTTAGCTCTATTGCAAGGACTTTAAAAAGATAAAAATTCACTGTGATATTGGTTAGTTTTCCTTTAAGTGAAACTAAAGATCAGGTGAAAAATCGTATTTGTTGTCTCTTAATTAAGAATGACAATGTTACGCAGATTTACCTACAAGGGCAAACATACAGATAATTCCAGAAACATGCATTCTTTCTGGCTGCAACACGTACAAATCACACAAAGACATTAGTTTAAAATTTTTAATAAAATAAATTCAAATACATCTCATTCTCTGTCTGCAGCTACATTGTTAAATATCAAAGAAATTCATACTTTTAAGAAACTGGGAAAAAAAAAGGGCCACAAAAGTTGTTATTGAATATATAACTCAAAATTTGGTTTGTCAAATTTGACAAAATTAAGCAAATCAATCTCACCATCCGCCACTTAACATAACCATTATCAATTATTAAAAGACACTGCTAAAATATTTACAATAAATAAATAACTTACATCACTTAAAGTAAATGCTTTACAGTTTCCTGAATCAAGTGAGTAAAATCAAGAGTACCAATGCAAATCATGTATAAACAAGTCTGGAAAATAATTCCCTCTACAAAAGGAATTGTAGGAGGAGGAAAACATGTAATAGTCTATTGCATACCATACTTTAGAAACAGTACATATACACATCTACAGACTCCAATACAGTCTTCATTTTCTTTTCTTGCACGAGAGGTTCAATGTGGTCCATATGCCTAATAAGTAAATGCAGCAGCATGCAGTCTTGTTTGTCACCATGTTTTAAGGTAGTGACAAACCTGTTTACACAAGCTAGTACTGGATAGTACATAAAATACTCAGCCTTCAATAAACTGAATCGAGAACATTTCAGCTCCAGAAAAGGTACAGAAATGCCTTGTAAGATTAGGCCCGTGCTAACTGCCTTAAGAAAACCTTTTCTAGCACTTGTCACTGTAAAAGTTCCCCCCTGGTTTTATTTGTGTAGATACAGCATTTTTTAGAAAAGCATGTATGCCAAGAAACTGGCTTCCAAATTGCAAGATTCTAATAATGTTAAATAGATCTTGTCATTTTTTATTGAAATGGTTGAAGAGACTCATATGTACCAATCTGAAGATATATGCATTGTTCTTGCATACAGAAAACTTGTACAAAAAAAGAATGAAAAGATGCTTAAGTTGTGGTCTGCTGAGTTCAGCTTCTACAGAGCAGGCAAGTATCTGAATATGAAAATCGTTGCATTTTGTTCATATCAGTTTATTCAATTTAATTTTTAAAGAAGAACAGATGTCTAACTACTAGCTTAAAAAGCAATATAACCATGTGTGTAACTCTTGGAATGGTGATAAAGCTAAAGAACTAACAGCTTGAAACCCATATAAAAATGTGGGTGTGATTTTAAAACTGCCTAATTCTTAACATGAATCTAATGACACCTAGAAGATCAAGTGCAAAAAAATGTTTATAGCTAACTAATGTTTATTATGATCTGTCTCCTGGTTTCACTCCAGGAAATTAACCACATTTTGGCAAATAAAAATGTCAGACAACAGCAGTTCCACAGTAACAGATAGCTTTTTTTTTTTTAAACTTCAAGTAATTTACTCACCAATATAATTTGAGGACTGATAGTGTAGTTTTACAGGAAAGTCTTCTAAAAAAAAAAAATTAGTTGAGGTGCAAGAATTGTTTCATAAGTTCATATGTGGTAAAAGCCACAGCCTGGGAAGGAATACAACGAATATAATTTAGAGATAAGCCACGGTATAATCCTCTTCGTATTCCATGTTGTTGATACACATATTTCAGTGTCTGCACCATTGTACTGAAAAAATAAGAACTCAAATCATTATTGGATACACATATTCAATAGTCAAAATCACTTTCTTTAAATACAAGACTTTTTTTTACTTGGTTCTTAAGAGATCTATGGAGAAAAACCCATGGGACTCCATACAGTGAAGCATTATAGTCTTTTTAGGACTCAGAAGACAGTCTGAGCTTCTGCAAGAAATTTGGGCACAAGGGCTGGGAATTGGAAAGAGGACAGTGCAATCCCATCTAAAGAAGTTTCAGTCTGAAAACACCTGCCCTAGAAGACATATTAAGACATTTTACACCAGAATGGCTAAGCATATTCCATTGCCTATCTGGCAGGAAGGAGTTGAGAAGCATCAATTCTTCTTACAAAAGTAATACAGAGTAACAGAAACATAATTTGCCCAATGTAGCACACACTTCTTGCATTAAAGATCAGTATTTAGGCTTGTATCCCATTCTCTTTCTCAGAGCACTCAATCATACTACCCATCCTTCTAAAGCTCTGCATATAAAGTTTATGTTTAGCTCTGTATTCTACATCTTGTGTGTAGCATCCTCCACCATGACAAAGACCTAGTATTTTCTCTCAAATGAGAAATGCTAGAAGTATATAATATTTGACCTTATTAAAAGCAGAATTTGCAGTGCATATGCAAGGAGAACAATTTTCCTCACATACTTATATTGAAATGGAGCAAATGGACGTTAAATGCAAAACAATGTAAAAATCTGTAAGGTGCTCGATATTTCCAAACTATTAAAGACATTGCTCTTTGAGAACATCTTCCATATGCCTCAAAGCTTCAAGATCTACTTGTTTTAGCCTCTCATCCTCTAAAGACATATATGTCTACTCTCCGTCAAGGCACAGCTCTCTCCAAACACCGTCACAACAATATTGTTAAATTGGGAAGCCTGATGTCTGTAAAAGTAGTTCTCACAAATGCAGAAAGTAAAACCCCAAGAACAATTAACACATTTTTATTTTAAAAGTATCTGGAGTGGAAAATAGCCAAGGAAAAAAAAAAAAACGTTAAGGCTGCTAAGAAAAACAAAACAGCAACTTTCACATTAAAGCAACATCTAGGTTGTTTATAAAAGGTCACTAAGACGGAGTACTGTTAGTAAGATCCAATTCACCACGCAGGTGGTTCACAGTGGTTCACACTGAATCACACTGGATTCAGACATACACAAATCCACAAGATTGAAAGTAACCAAGATAAAACTGTCCTGGAATTTAATTTGGTTGAGGCAATTTGAAATTCAGAAAGTTTTTCAAGATGAGAGCTGATTTAATACTATGATTTTAACGATATTATGGTACTTCCACTTCTACTGGAGGAACCCCAACTACGTGTGGGGTGTGGGACATTACCGTAAATGCAAGAAAGGTCAAATAAAACAGTATTATGTAAAATCATCTTATGGAACAGGTTCTGCACCATTAAAAAACACTTTGAAACATTTCATTTCAGTAGAAGCATGCAGTCTCTCTCTTAGGGATACTGCTGATATTAAAGAAAGACACTGCAAGTTGAATTAAAATACAAAAAATGGTTACTAATACAAATACAGTATTACTAACAAAAGTGCCACTGTGATTTCAGGTTGGTTTTTTTTAACCCCAGAGTGATAATGGCAGCTTTTGTCTGTGTGGAAACTTATTCATTAAGAGAATGAAGAAATCAACAACATAGTAGTTGGGGGGGGAGGTGGTGTTTGTTTTTTTTAAACTTTAAAACTAAGAATTTAACTCTGCTCAGACATAAGAATTCAGTTACTACGGATGAAAACAAAATACTTACAGGCACTTTTCAGAGTCTGGGAGAACCGCTCCTAACTGCATTCGCCTACGAGTTACATCAAGGGGATATCTACAGAGGAGATATTTGAACAGCAGTTCAACCAGATGTGTAATGACTATATGAATATTGTTTAAAAAAGAATACAAAGAAGTCCATATGCAACCTCCAAGTTCCCTTTTCAGTGAGTCAGGAATCCGGCTCAGATTCTCAACACAGCTGAAAGTTCTCCAAAAAGGGAGATTTCCCCTATACAACCAAAACCAGCAAATCAGATCTCTTAATATATTCCATTTGGCACGAGTAAAGAAGACACATGAAGATCAGATGAGAGTATAAAACAGTCTGTAAAACGCTGGAGGGAGAAGACACCTGAATCAAAAATAAAATTAACAGTTTAAGGATTAATAGAAAATGACATTTGTAATGCAGTGATTTAGTGAAAAATTGATGCCATATAAGTCCACTAAATTAATTTAGTTTATGGACAAAATAAAATATGACAAGGACAGCATGAGAATCAAGAAAGCAGGCAAAGTAATAAAAAAAATTAATGCCAAATACAATATCTAAGACTTGTGGGTTGGGTTTTTTTGTTTGTTTTTTTAAATTCTATGGCTTCACAGGTTACATTGTTTTGCAAATAAATTGGAATAATAAAATTCTGCAAATTATGTTCATGGTCAAAATTTCATAGCTTACCAAACAAGATTCCAACTGATTTTAGGCGATTTGTCTGAATTTGTTTAATTGACTCAACGCATATATACCTTTAAAGACCCTGAAGATTAAATATATTTAGTAAATGAAACAATAGGAAATAACTGAATTCCAGTGTCTGATTAACCTGATTTAAAAACCTTACTAATAACTAGACTTACATAAAATCATATTCTCAGATAAAAGTTTCTTTAGAATAAACAGCTATATAGAAAAAAAACCAAACAATACTCAAACTTACGATATCGTCTGAGCTATTGCTCCAGCTATGCCACCACACAGCAGATTTACATGTGTTTTCAAAACTAAGACATCGGGATTATCTAATGAAGGCCGTCCAAGCAAGTTAGGTGCTTGAGCAAGTCCAATGCTCTTTAAGGTACCAAAGGTAAAAAATGAAAAACCTAAAAGGAAATTTAATTTTATGTACTTTCATAAAAAAGTAAACCATTTGTCAATGCATCATCATCATAAACAAAAAGCTGCAATTACAAAATGAAACTATTTTCCAATTCTTTTAGAAGTTTTTCTTAAGCAGAAGGAAATAGACAAATAATATTTTGAACTTCTACAGTAACTTCTGTCCAAATGAATTAGTGTTTAATATTAAAAGAATGCTTTAAATAAGCTAGACTGTGGGTTTTAAATTACTGGATTGCTGTTAAGATTAACTCCTAAGATCTTTTTAACTGAAGAACATCTCTCATCTTTTAAATATGACTGTAGTTTAGCTGGGCAGTTCTGATGTTCCTCCATCCCACATCACCCACTGCTTTAGCTTGTGTAAGTATTTATGTAAAAGTCACCAGGAGATGGAGCCAATACAGAGGCTCTAAGTCTCCATCTAGAGCGCTCTGCTCTCTCATGGATCTACCTGTTTGAGAGAAATATCCTACATGCTTTCTTGAGGGAAAATTGGGAAGCAGAAGAGAAAGAACCACTGCTTTACCTCTCTCCCTCTCAACTCCAAGTTTCAGAAAAGCTAGGCTTTGCCTATTGAAGATGCTTTAACACACATTGATCAATTCTAGATTAAGACTGAAGAGTTGCAAATGCTTCTACTGGCCTCCCCTCTCTGTTCAGTAAAAAACAGAATCCTTGATTTTAACAGAAGCTAATTAACTAGGTGTGCAAACATATTATGTAAATTTAGTAGCACACACAACCGCTGAAGGACTGCCACGTTCTGTTTTTAACTTACCCGCATATGGCGCCATTCCTACAACAGTTGGCATCAGCCCTCTGTAGAACCCACTAAAACCACCTTCCTTTGAAAGAAAATACAAGTACATTTGTGGCAAGAAATACAACAAATGTCTTAACAAGTCATATGACTGTTCATACAGATTCACATGACAGCAATCTGACTAGCATCATCTAGCACCAAGGAGCTAACATTAAGTTCCATTTCTTATGCCTGAAGAATTGAGGGGACAACTGCCTGGCTCCATAGGAGATAAAGAAGTGAAAATGAAGGAGAAAAATCTACATCCAACATCATAATCTAGGAGACATTTCTGCATTACACATATCCCTCCTCCCCAAATTTTTTGTATCATTACTACTTGTTCTTGAAAAGCAACTTCTCTGCTGTTTTTGACCTCCCACTTACATGAGTCTTAGCTACATCTTAGCAGCCTAAGTAGAAGGAAGCATCCAGATAATTTCTTACATCAAAAAATTCAATGTGCACGCAATGAAGTCATGTTATTTTCCACCAAGCCACTATTTTCAATGCAGTGCAACATTTTTTAAAGAGCATATTTTGCTTTGACAGGACTGAAGATTAAAAGAAAAAATACCTTTGTGTAAATCATCTTGAATGCATGGATAATTCCCATGTACTTGTGTTCCCCTTTTACTTGGAACGCCAGACGAACTCTAACCATATCAAGAGGGTAAGTACAAATCACTGCTGTAATACCTTTATTAAAAACAAAAACAAAACAAGCAAACAAAACTCACCTACACCTTATCTGATTCTAGGATTATTTTGAAAATCAGAATTTCCTTTTGTGGCAGTGAATAGAATAGCATATACAAATTATTTTGCTAAAGAAACACTTAAAGTCACTTATAATCAGCAAATAGGAACACTAACTTCAGCAACACACAAAGGATTTACATTTATACTTGGTGTTCACTGAAGCTGCACACCTAGGCCTTGATTTTCCACAGATTTATGGGCCTAACTATATTCACATGAGCAACCTTATTTACATCCATGGCTCATAAGCATCAGGCTAGTCAAGTGCATCAGCTTTACTGGATTGCAACCATGAAACCTAATCCTACCATATCTTTAAAAAAAAAAATCAAACCACCAAATTTACATGTTTAATTTCAAAAAGGTTGCCTCAGAATTTGATGTGATTACTGGATATAGATACACGTATCTATCTACTGCATCTGAAAATACTAAATATATTCTAATGACATTTAAAATAAAGTCAGGATCGTACTGATGAAGAGTACTTAACTGCATTGCGTTACTGCATTTTAAGAGTTCATGTTACACCAGCACTTCTGTTTTAAAACTCTGACAAAAAAAGCTATTTCTAGACTTTAGATGCCAAAAAAAATTAAATCTTAGGATTCATCCAGTTATTAACTGCTTCAAAACTTATTAGATGCTGACCAACTTGTAATTTTGGAAACAGAACTCCAGTACAGACAACAACTCCTCTAACAGTTACCTGAATAATAAATTCTTTCCTACTGCTAGTTTTTGAGGTAAACCACTCAATTGCTGACAAATTATTTGGAGGGAATAGTTAAAACTGTTTACTAAAAACAGAGGTCATTTTCTGGTGCTATACCACCGTCACTAAGAAAAAAAATACTGGGAAAAGGAGAAAAAGCAAGCAAAAACCTTTGTGATTGGTATTGTTTTCTAGCAGCTGCTCTGATTTAGCTAAACATCACCCTTAAAAATTAGTCTTGCAGAAGATAAGCACACTTTTTATGCTGGCAGGAAATTGCCACTTCCTCTGAAGTTTTAATAGTCTCTTAATGATATCTCTTTTTGTAGGTGTATCATTTCCCCTCCTTTCACAAGGTCAAGAGAAAACCACAACGGGTGGGGGGTGGGGGAAACAAACCAACAACAAATCCAAGCACAACACAACTCCAGCAAACAAGCTCTTCGTAACTTTTATCTGGAGAGAAAAAAAAAAATCAGCTTTAGTAAGCTGAATGATCTGACAGAAGATATCGGGATTAGATGGTGAGGGGAAAAAAAAAAAAATGAACACCATTATTGAGCTATCCAAAAAGCTGACACTGGTCAACTGTCAATTGAGAGTAAAGTTTGTGGCCTTCTGGAGTATCCTACCAGTAATTTATTTTAGAAGACAAAAACATCTCTTTCAGAGATTTTGGATGATTCCTCTGAATAAAAAGCAGACATCTGCAGTTGATTTCTGATGTTGTCT
The DNA here is from genome assembly GCF_000699105.1 of Pygoscelis adeliae. Classification (NCBI taxonomy): domain Eukaryota; kingdom Metazoa; phylum Chordata; class Aves; order Sphenisciformes; family Spheniscidae; genus Pygoscelis; species Pygoscelis adeliae. Next base: position 1,918,404 of record NW_008824986.1, on the reverse strand, counting down.
CACCCATAGGGTTCAAAAGTTGGAAGCTGCAAAACACCAAAGCAACTTTAGGACTGTTTCCACTGACCTACGTTATTAAATGCAATCCCTCAGACTACAGCCTTTTCCTAATGGATTGCCTGAGATGTCCTGAAATATTGTAAAATGGATGAATTCAAGTAGTTTAAAAAAAAAGGGGGGGGGGAAAGCTTTTACAGAGCTTAAGAGTTCACAGGAAAGTCATCCCACTTCAGAGAACAGACAACTTTATCCCCCTTCTCTTTCCAGTCATGCACTGATATGTATCCAGGAATATTCTCTGAATGAAGCCTAGCAAACAGACCAATGAAGAGCTTGGTGAATGCACTAAGTAGCAAACACAGTCCAAAAAGAGTACAATTGAAAAAAAAAAAATTCAGATGGAACTGAAAGAAACCATATGTAGTAAGGATTTAAATAGGATTTTTTTTTTTTTTACTTCTTAAAATCCTCTAGCCATGAATTTTGAAAAAATTGGATTTCTAACATCAGCCACAAAATATGCTTTCTTGAAGCAACTGGGAGAGACATATTACTGCTTACTGTTCATATAAGCAAAATGTACACACAAGGGATCAAGATTTCCTTCGGGGCTCAGAAGAGACACTATCCTTTCTGGGAGGAATGGCGGCCAGTTTTGGGACACAAAGTCATTATGGTGAAGTCTACAAAATTACCAATCTCCTCTCTACTCCCTAATATTATGAGTTACCAGAAGTCAGACCACAGCATCTTAAGGCTGATTCCTTGTCTTTAGGAAGCAAAGTCTATCCCAAATAATGAAGAGTTGAGCCAAAAATCTCTCCCATGGTTGGTTCAACAGGACAGAATCGGAAGTATCTCAACAGTTAGGAGAGACATACTGCAATTCCCAGCGTCTGATCTGAAATAATCATGATAGGTAGCTCCTCCCTCCTTTAAGGAACCACTTCAAAAACAGCAGACTTTCACTGCAAATGCTGATTCAGAAGTCAGGGGAGTCAGGGAAAGACCATTCTTCACTTACCATATTGTCCTCAAGCACCTTTGACCACGCTTGGGGACAAGATACAGGGTTACACAGATGTTTACTGAGACTTAGTGTCAATGAAGCACAACAGGAATTAGGCTGTCCTTGATTTGCTTCCCAGGCTTTGGGAGTTAACAATGAGATTAGCTATATAGGGATTTATCTCTGTCTCCCAATTTCCCTACTATTCCTCCATTCTTAGTAATTTTCTTTCTTTGAAAATAAAAATAAAAAAACATCTGGAGCAAGAAAAAAAACAAGTGAAATACATTTACAAGGATCAGGTACTACAAACATATCTGATACACAAGTTTTTATGATTTCTGTACCATGCTCTTTGTTCTTTATCAATAACTACGTAGATCAAATTAAGTACTACCAGGTGATTCAGAGGTATACAGTTCAAAAAGTGGTAAGCACAAGTCACAGTCTTGAACTGCAGAAGATATTCTCCTTAACTAGTACAAAGATCTTCTGAACAAAACAAAGCTTCAGGAACTATACATACAGAGAAATAGCTGATGACAAAGAATACTTATCAGACAGGTTAAAGAACTGCCTAATTTACAAGTCCTAGTATTTCTAGGCCTCCAATACAAAATTGTTTCTTTCTGAATTGCACCTGAAGAAATAAACAGCACAGATTCTTTTAAAATGTTGACTCCAATAGGTAACTTGTTAATTTCATACTATTTAAAATTGAGACAGTCAGTATCCTCCTAGATCCGTACTATTTTCCAATTGCTTTCACTAAAAGTAAGAAGATAAAACAAAAACATGCTTTCTGTATTAGTTTCATGGTACTTGAGTTTATTCTAGATAACATCTAGTCTTTTTTGGCTTTTTTATTTTTAAGTTAATCAAGTGCAGGGGAGGAAACACATTTCTGTGTTTTACTTCAGGATTTTCAATTAGAAAACTAAAACAAGATTTAGATTTGGAAAATCATCCTGTGATACAGGGGTTATTTGATCATTTTGTTTCCTAAACCCCACTAACCTCTATGATTTCTGTATCTTCTCCCCAGCTCTGTCTTTCCTTAAAAGAAGTTATATACCATTTATCTGTTAATGAGGTGTTACAGCTGAAATTTGAATCACACAAGACTCAGGAAATTCAGAGTTAAAGTTTCCACAGTAACTTTAACTTGGCCTCCTTAAATATATGCATTACAATAGGTTTTTCTTTTCTCTCACTCCACTACCCCCATCCTCATTGCCTTGTTTTTCCCTGTGGATATGCTTTTGATCCTGTTTATCAGTTACAGAAGATACTGAAAGGTTTCCCCCCTCTTTGAAGCTGATTCAGGTCTGTTGACTGCTGGTAACGTTGGAAACACTGACATAAGCAAGATTTAAGTATCAGTAGCGTACACAGAAGTGAAAGCAGACAGCTGTGTAGCTAGATGGTGTAGAGAGGACAAAAAGGAAAGGGAAACAAGGGTTATCCATTTTCAACTGCGTAATATTGGGTTCCAGGAAACTGTGAAGACCCCTCTCCACCAACACTGGGGTGGAGCACACCGTCTCCTTTAGTCATTTAAACTTGGAAGGAACAGAATAATATTCCTTATTGGAGCCAGCAAGAGACTAAGCCACAGGAGTTAAAGCAAAAAATATTACCAGTTGCTTTTAAAAGTCTTTTCTTATTTTGTTTGCAAATCTAGAGAACTTCTGTATCAGATTTCAAACTCTACACTCTTCTTCTTAGTGCCTCCTTCCTCCTCTATATCTTCTTGGCATACTCAATATAAACCCTCCCCTCTTGTTTATCTAATGAATATCCCAAAAAGCAGTTAATGCCACCGAGTAAACAAATAGTAAGACACTCACATGTGATACTGTTACTGTACCTGACTGCTATATTCATTTTACTGCACACCTAAGTCTAGCTCATCTACTGTTTTGGGGTGCTCAATACCAGACTATTGATTATACTGTACTTAAATGCACACACAAAGCATTTCATTTATCATGTTTTCCAGATAGTACTGTATATTAATTTTATTTCTGTTACTCTAACCACACAAAACAGATTTAACCAGTAAGGTGCTTAAAACAATGCCAGATGCTATTAATTTATCTACACAAAGAATTCCAGCATGCCCAACACTGACAGAGTTAAGCTAATTATTCAATGTTTTCACAGTGCCTCACAAGTCA
>NW_008824986.1:1908892-1915196 GCF_000699105.1 Pygoscelis adeliae | reverse complement strand
AAAACATAAATAGTGGGCTTGGGGGGGGGGGGGTGTGTGGAATTAAAGTGTTCTTTAGTTCTTTAGTACAGTTAAAGCCGGGGGAGGGGGGGAATAAAGAAAAAAAGGAAAAAAAAAAAATCTATGTATTTCTTCCACTTCTTTCAGTGAGAAAGCCAGCCAAGTTCTGGAACATATTTTGCCAAATGAGTTTTGCTAGTTTTTAGGATCTTTGAATTGTTTCATTTCATTCTGTTTCCTTTTGCTCTGATGGCATGCAGAGCCAAAATATTTTCATGAGGTCTTCCTAGTTTAACTAAAGGTAGTATTAACAAACCCCAGGATTTTTATTCCAAAAGAAGCTAAATAGTAATACCCACGTCATAACTATTTAAGGACTGTCCCTAGACAGTATTAAGCCTGTTTTACAAAGTAAAAGCACATGAAGAACCACCTCGATTAAAAATCAGTCTACTATTACTTACCTTTCCCTGTTTTTTCTTAGCTACTTTTGGTTGAATGACTAGCAAGAGGAAAATAGAAATGTATAATCATACTATATACCGGCAGTTTACAAATGGGTTTTTCTACTGCTATTGCACTAATTGATAAATGGTGTTCTTAACGTTCACACATATGAACTAAGGAGTACCATGACAATTCTGCATTGGATGTTGAAAAGTATAGACATTTCTGGCAAATCCAAAGAATCCACCCATTTAAGGAGCTGCGTTTCTCTCTATTTCTCTGGGCTTATATTCAACCTAGTAGCAATGGCAGACAGGCTGATGAGCCAATTCTACTAAAACCTGCATCTTTATACTTCATCTTGATGACACTGGATTTTTCTTTTTTTTTTAAAAGCCACAATAAACACTATAAAAACTGTGCCTTACAACACAGCACAGAATTCAGTGCTTGAACAAATATATTTTAAATACTCTTAGACAAACAGTTTTCAATTAGGCAACTATTAGTTACATTAACCATTTACTAGTATTTTTGCTTAAACAAATTTGCAACGGTTTGACCTGAAAACACATCAAATCGTCCTCCAAACAAATATTAACTTTTCAGCAAAAGGGATGTCTGAAATCCAAGTACAAAACTATACCTGCCATGGATCCAGCCATTAATCGATGCACAGGCCCTGAAATCCCAAGTTGCTTCTTTATTACCTATAAAATACGGAACATTTACAATAGTTGTATATCAGAAAATACAGGGAAGTACATCACACAGTTTATTAGTACATTAATGCAAACTCTGTAGCTGTTTCTGAGAAGTTTACAACACTACAAATTCAAACCAGATCACTTAATTACTGTTAAAGGAATTTTCTGAACATTGCTGCCATTACCAATTTCTTATTAAAACCGTTAAAGTGCTAAAATTCTACTAACAAGACAGAACAATTAGTTGAAAGGATTTGTACTGTTTACTTCAGAAACTAGATTAATTGTTTATTTAGTTACCTTTAATGTGTGTCAAACAAGGCAAACTGAATACTATCCTTGTTGCATGATAGGGAGCAAAGGACACTGAGCAAAGTTGAAAAGTGACACATTTGAGAAGAGTAAATTTTTCTTCCATGCACAGCATGTGAAACACACTCCTATAAAGATATTTCTAACTGGATTAAAAAAAAAAAAAAGAAAGAAAAAAAAAGGAGAAGAGACAAATCGGACAAGCATTTGAGAGCAAGAACTTCCTAAGTTACATTACGTCCTGGAAGGAAGTTAGAAATTAGTTTCCAGGCTTTTATCAAATAACTGAGACTATTTAAGAAGCAGTTTCTGCTATAAAGAAGATCATTTCATATCTTCCTTCTTGAAGAATTGTGGGTTTTTTCCTTTTACACATTCCTGCAAAACATTTTGAATGTTTGTTGTCAATTAATAGATAAAAGAAACTGCTATGATGCTAAGTCATTTCTTGAAATTTGCAGATTCATAAATCATTTCATAATAAAGCACAGCATGCAGTCTTTTATTCAACATAACATAAAACAAGCATAAATCAACAGCATTTATGATTACACCACAAAAAAAAGAACATATGAACCTCATTATGGTTACTTCTTTGTATCAACCTTCTGAAGTTTGCACTTTAGGGAAGGGAATCACAATTTCTATCTCTCTGTCTTCAGTAAAGATCATGCAATTTACTTCACTGGGTACTAAATCTGACCTCTCAAACAATGAATTCCTCATCGCTAACAGTAAAATGGTATTTTTCACCACATATAAGCAATGTTTAAAAACATGTTCATGCTAACACCTGACCTCCAAGAGATGTTGCAGGGATTTATTACGCATTTATTATGAAAGAGTAAATGCATAAGAGCAGAAAGGAATCCACAAATCTTGTGGGACCCCAAAATAAGCATTTTCTCTTCCAGGTCATTTTTATCTAGAGCCTGACATAGTCATTAGTCGGGTCAAATATAACAGTCATATCCAGACAGACTTTGAAGTTTAAGTTATTCCATCCATCAAGTACTAAGAATCCCAACACAATTTAATAAAAAGATTCCATTTTACATTTTGTTCCTACATTATTCACAAAGGGCTACATTATAGCAATACAAATAGCAGACTTTAGATTACCTTTTTCTTCATAAAAAAAAGTATTATTCTCAACAATAAGAAGGTACAAAAATCGGTGGGAATTTTTTTTTCCTTAAGCAACACTGCAAAAAATGTCACTGTTGCCCTGACATTTTTAATGGGTAGATTCAGATAAAATTAAGCAACCTGAGAAAAGACATGCAGCTAATTAATAAGACACAAATTTTTCAGTGTTAGTTTCGATCACTTAAAGAATCCGTATTCATTGTAGGCAGAAAAAAAGAAAAAGAAAACAAAATAAATTCAACTACCTTTTTATATTGGTCAAATGCCATAAATTGAATTGCGCCATATGGAAAGATTCTAATCATCATTGCCCCATTTCCTTTATACAGCCCAAGGTAACCTTCCTTTTTGGGGACAGCACACAATGTAGAAAACACTCCTGCCAGCAATACAAAAAGAGGTATTTAACAATTACACAGGGGGGAGGGAAAAAAAAAAAAAATCACACAAATGTTACTGACAATCAGAAGTATGCATAGAACTAAGGCCGGATCATGTTGCTCATGTAACCATGGAGAGTGGAAAATCCACTTTCAATGTCCAAACATTGCCAGAAGGAGGAGGTTTAAGGTTAAGTTTTATCAGCTTTCTAACCTCCCAGACTCAGTGGACCTTTTTCTGCATTCATGCGTTCAGGCCCCATGACTTGCCTGGGCTGCAAGCAATCCTATCGCAGATGATACTGTCCACCCAGAGAAGCTAATACTAGCAACAGAAGGAAGGAAACTGGTTGACTTGCAATTCAGTCAATTCAAAATAAATAAATAAATACTTAAAAATCTAAAACCATGGGAAAACAATCTAATAATGCTACATGCTAAGTTACAGATTAAATGCCCTCACTGAGGAAATGAAGTAAACAAGTTTAAGACTCATTACTTAAAACTTAAACATCTCACACTTCCTGTCCCAGAGTTGTTGCAACAAGAAGCAATCCTATTCCCTTTTAATAGGTGGGAAATAATGCAAGATCACACAAAATTTGGGCAAAACCTACAGTTTTATTACAAACATATTATTAGTTACGCACAATTGCTATCAAACTGACTTTTTAATTTTTTTTTGTGAAGGAATAAACTAACAGTTAAACAGTTTTCATTCATATGCAACTACTTAATAATATAAAAGAGCTGAACATGAAAAAAGGCTTACACATTTATTCTACTTTCAGGCAGAAAAAAGGAGTAGTTGACAAACTTTCATTTGAAGTTTAAATAAAGTATTAATTAGTTTCTGGGGTTCTAAGAATACAATATTAAATGTATTGTCACGCTTATTACACACCTCTGAAAATACTTATGCCGTGATTAGAATTTCTCTCTACCCTGCAATGATGAGTTATTGTTCTTATTTCTTAAAACATACGCTCTGAGATACATGTGGCACGAACTCCACAAAGCAAGGGCAGTAAAAACATTTAGTGAAGACTTCAATGAACTAATCCATCGTGTCTCTGCACCTACAGGTATCCCATCCACATAATTTTCCTTTTTGCCTACATGTAACAAGGACATGCATTCAAGTCAGACACATTTCTAATAACCGGCATCATATATTCTTCCCTATTTAGGGTGTTAGATAAGATTTTACTTGCCAGTTATGGCACAGTACAACGCAAACAGACAATAAGGATTTAAAATAATCGGTCAAACCAGTTATTTCAGCCTTTGATTCTAGACTGCAGATTTGAGTGCATACTTATGTGACTGTGTTACCAAAATGCCACATTACTTGTGTTTCCCTTTTTGGTACAGCGAAGTGAATCTATAGCCCTTGAACTTTGTTTCAAGATGTATTTTTCCAGCCTTTAAAAAAAAATTATCTTTAGCTTCTAAGTTAAAAATTCCAAAGTTTCATTACATGCAAACTTAACCAACTCAAAATTATTGGGTTTTTTTCTTGACAAGTGTAACACACTTGCATTTCGGAACGTAAGTTATGACATATTTCAAGAACATATGACATAAAATACCTCAAATACTATGCACAAGAGGGCACGGTTACAGCTCCACAGAGAACAGTTCTGAACATGCTGACAACTGTGAGTTTATTCTCCCATCATGATGCAACACAGATGCCGAATATGGATCACCTGCACCTTACGCCAAGCACAAATCCACTTCCATCTTCAATTCTTATCAGCCACACTGCTGTCTGCGAGCGGAAGCGCACGTGAGTCTTGCAGGATTCAGCGGTCACTGTCTTGTGACCGCCAGCCCCCGTGAGGGCTACCAAGCTCTGAAAAGCACCAATTCTCACAGCCCCCGGAAACCAGCAATCACTGTAGGAGACTGCAGCAGTTAGCAGCGGTGACGGTTTTCACATAAACGATCCAAGCTTCGAACCTGTGATTACCAATCTCCTGCTGGATTCAGTAAGAGGAAGATCAAGCCTAGCTCTTGCGTGCCTTATTGAGGATTATTCCAACACCTCATCTCCAACACATCTACCGATACCGCAACTTACTCGCACAGGGCTTTGTTTTTCTTTTTAAACGCTAACAAAACACGGCACAGAGACTGACCAGACAGATACAACCTTCTGTCTGATTAGCGCCTTTTTGTATCAGCCACATCGTTGAATAAATCGACATACCCAAACCATACACATTGCATTTAAAACCAAACATTATACACACAGCAGCCATCTTACCTAGATGTTTGTAATGGTGGTTATGAGCTTGCAGCAAAATCTTTACTCGATCCAGTGGTGCAGTAGTTGTTTTGGCACAACATCCTGCAACACCTTTCCAAGAGGGGAAAAAGAAAGGTGACGGGATGCAAAACTTCTTTACATCAGCAGATAAATAAGGGATTTTTCTAATGTATTTTTAAATGGAATAGGGGAGGAGAAACTCAGGAACTGGAAAAAGCCCCAATGACAAGTAAACGGCCTCTATTAGAAGTATGTTACAAAACCCTTAAAGCCTTAATGAAATGTATAAGCTACTTTCCCTGATTACAAAAACCCAGGCCACCCTCTCTCTCAGCTGCTGAAGTCACAGCAGAAGCTTTCAGAGAAAGTTACTCAAGAGTTTTCCACCCTGCTTCCTCCTTTCCTTCTGCGGAAACAGACGTAGCTGCTCTCCCCAGAGGAGTGGGCTACGCATCCGCCGTGTACCCTGTGCTACTTCAGAGTGAGATCCAACAGCGAGTGCAGCCTGACGTGAAAACTAAACCAACGAAACATCTTCCTGCCCCCTTGCAAACCAGACAGCTGGGACAACACCCTGCGAGAAGAATAAATAGGCTTTTTCCCCAAGAGGTTAATAACATGGGGTTGTGTTTGCTAGGCTGCCCCCCTTCACACCACCTTCATCTTCACAATAGCCGCCGCAACTCTTTCGGACACGGATAACCCCCCTTCCCCAAGTACCCTAACGAGGGTTTGGGCTCTTTGCACATTCACTGGCGCCTACGCGGGGCTCTTCGCTGGTTCTGACACACGTGCGAGTCACCTGCGTTAGCACATCAGCGGAATAAAGGGGGGAAAAAGGAAAAGAGAGCCCCCTGCTTCCCCGGGTGACGATACCCTCAGCGGCAGTTTTGGCGGGGATATTGACGCGGAAGTGACCTCCACCTGCCCGGCCCGGCCGCCGGGAGGGCGCCTCGCACGAGCCCGTCCCGGCTCGGCTCCCCTGCTCTCCCCCGGCAAAGCCCAGCCCCCCACCCCCGGCAGCCCGCGGGAGG
>NW_008824986.1:1900970-1908492 GCF_000699105.1 Pygoscelis adeliae | reverse complement strand
GGGCGGCGGCAGCCCGAGGAGGTCGCGGCTTGCTCGGGTAGGGCCCGAGTTAACCCGCCCGGCGCCGCCGGAGGGGCCGGTTCTAACCGTTCACTTGGCCAGAGTAGACCGACCCGTACGATGCAACGGAGAGGATGGCTGAGCAGGGAGCCGGCTTCTCAGCTGGCGGTGTAAATTTTTAGTACCCCCGGGGATCGCCTGCTGCCGCTTAGAAATGGTCATCGATGTCCTATTCCAACAAATACAGATTTTTAGACCTGTAGGTGCATGCAACCAAAACCTACATAGCTTTAATTAGGCTGTACAATAAAGTACATCGATTTTTTTTAAGCATCTAAATAGCTACTTCGTGCTAAAACGTCAATATTTATTTTGTCTACAACTAAAGCTTCATGTCAAGCAAAAAATATTCAGTGTTTTTATTCATATTCAAGTTTCAAAATGCGTCAGAAAGGGAAGTAGATTTTAAAAAAGCTGAACTTTTTTTTTGTAGTATCGGGAAGGTCAAACCCAGTATCGTCTCTGCAGCTGTCAATATTTTTTGCAATTTTTTAGGTTTTCTGCAATGTCTATCTTGAATACAGTGTATAGGGCTTTCCAGGAGGCATTTAAACTTTTGTCCTCAACTCTTGAAAAAACCACACACTCTCTGAATGCTGATGCGTGGTATAAGGAAGGGGAGCATACCTGATGCCAGGCGCTGGTGAAAAAGTTAATGCTGTCAGCTTTTCTCTCAGTTTTCTGCAGTTCCTCATATTATTTCTCATACGCTTTTTGCCCCATACATCTTGACCTCAGTTTCAAGTATTTCATATACCAAAATCCTTTTTTAAAAGTCAGTCTTTCAACATGAAGAAAACAGTCAAACAGATCTCAATGCTTGCACAAGTAAAATGAACCCATTTCCAAACAAATTTGCTGGAACATTTTTTTCTTCCTGCTTGTGTCAAACTGCCTTCAACAAATTACTCATTTTTTTCCTTTAATAGGTTACATTCCTTAAAATTAAATTTGCTTCAGCATTGGGAAAACTTTATTTTGCTCTGTTTGATCATTATGTTATTTATAGATTTGGGAAATGGCTGTTAACAATATGCGTTTTTTCCAATAATAAAAAAATACATAGCAAAGGTGGACAGATTTCTTCCAGAAAATGTGTAATAAGTCCTTTATAGCAGAAAACTCTCAAGTCTTTTTACCTTTTTTAATATACCTGGGAAATTCATAATTTTCATTGAAGTCACTCTGATGTTTAAGTCTCTAATTGAAAAGCAACTGTTCTGAGAGTTACTGAAGCAAGCTTTATAGTCACTGTTGATGTGGTTCTCCCCAGCCAATTTGTAGTCTTTTGGGATTCTGATCAGGAAAAACCTCCCCCCTGCCACAGCAATCATACTGCTTTAATAGCTCCAACTGTAGAAACTTAATTTATTTACTGATTCCACACAGAAGTGTTGCAACCACGCTAACAGCTGAAAGTCATCTAGTTTCTAGAGTTTCACCAGTAACTAGAAAAATGAGATAACTGCATAAATGGGCTGTTATTTATTTTGTATACAGGCAAGATATTTCAGGAAGGTACTTTGTCAACCCTGGTAATTTAGGGAAGCGTGCACTGTGAGTAAATACTGTTTAGGAAAGCAATAAGAAACTTGCATTGCAAAATTAAACAGAACATCTCATAGAGATATACTAACACACAAAGGAATTCAGCAGTGAGCTTTATGTGTATAGCTTTTTTTTTTTTTAATACTTGCTGGCATAAAATGCTCTGAAGTTCTGTTTTCTTTACTAGTTTCTGTAGTAGTTCATTATTTGCACCTTCAAATCTTAACATTCTCACTGCTGTCACTTCATCTTTTTATGTTGAAGTGTTTATGCCCTTTACAGAATTTCTCTGGTGACTTCTCTTTTATGACCCATTCTTAAAAGTTATCAGCATTTTTAATGTCATTCAGGTTACACTCATGCCTGACACTGTCATCCTTCCCTGGCAGATTGATGATAAACAGAGGAAGACATTAAAGTCAAGATACTCAAGAGCAGAGCTGCTAAGTTGAAGAAAAATTCAAGCAGGTAGGTAGTTTTATCAATAGGTGTAATTTGTTCCTGAATTTTTTGTTGTTGAGGATGCTTGTTTTTGTAAAGATGTTTCAAATATTTATGAATTGAAATAAGTTATCAAGGCTAAAGCTAGGTAAGCTATTCTCATGGCAGTTGTTGCTGAAAAGATTATTTTCAGTGCTTTTAAAATACAGATGTACATCCAGCTCTGTTTTGAGACAGTTGTACAAATTATCCTCAAGTGTCATGCCTCTGGGCTATAAGGATCAGAAAGATTTTTTTTCCGCTTCATACTTGCTTGTGGTCTTTACTAGTTAGTGATCTGAAGTAACATCTGTCTAGTTGTCTGTTCGTTTGCCCCAAACCACATCCAAAACCACTAGAAGTACAGAATTTTTCCCACATGAGACTCAGGAATTTGAGGATTTTTTTTTCCTTCTTCCGCAACAGGCATTATGGCTTGCAGATTGGAAATACCTGAGCAAACCTCAATTCCTTTCCAGCGTGGCATCTTCAGCTCTCTTTATCTCCGCCAGCAAGCAGACAGAACAGTGTTGCTTCCTGAGGTGAGGTGAGCTAGGAACCAAGGGTGACCACAGCATGGGTAGTATCCTCACCGATAGGGTGCAGTCCTGCAGCGGGACAGGCAGAGCTGGGTGCTGGGAACAGGCTCCATCAACAGTCACAACAAGGGCACAAAGCAGGTCTATGGTCTATCCAGAGAGGCAAGTCAGGAACTGCAGGAGATGATGCCCAAAACAAGACTAGAGGAGAGTCCAAGTTCATTTAATAGTCAGATCCAGAAAAGAAACAAGGCTAGAGCCAGGACTCAAAACAAGCACACCTACAATGTAGCTTAGAGAAGGAGTGATTGCGTGGCCAGGCCTGAGCTTAAATGGAGCTCCTGGGCCCATGGACCAGGTGTGTGGGTGGAGGCCCCAGCTGAGGCTGGTCAGGGCCATTAATGACTGTTGGCACCCTCAGGACCCTGACAGTCCCTACGCGTAGCGTGTCAGTGAGGTCTTTAAGGAACAGAAATATTTGACTCTCCTAAGTCATTGAGTCTGCAAATAGAGTGGTGCCAAATTTCTCTAGCTAAGCAGGCCTCTTCCTTTCTTTCAGGTGCAGGGAAGAGGTGTGCACTTCATGCCCTCTGGTATCACATGGCTTACTGCAAAAGTGCAGTAGACTTGAAGCACCCAAAAATGCTGGGTCAGTGCATGCAAATTTAGCCACGTCTTTCCAGATGTAGTGTTTACCAGCCAGGCACAGCACAATCATTCTGCACTCGTGCTTTATATTGCTCATGCATAATCATGCAGTGAAGTGAGGGCCAAGATTTCCAATAAATATGGAAACTGGTCGGGAACATCTGATAGGAAATATTTAGAATAAATGCAATGGACCTGTATAATGGGCATCAGAAGATGAAATCATAGTCCCTTCTGGCCTTACTTTATGTAAAATGGTATTAACACTTAAACTATCTGTGTTCAGCATGCTTACAAATGTTAGCTTATTTTCAGTGCCAATCAGGCAGGTAGATACTATCTACAGAACCAGGGCCAAGAAAGACTAAATGAGGAAGTCATTGTCAAAACCACAATTAGAATTCAAGAGTTTCTGCATTAAACTCATGTTGTTCAAGACTTTTCTCTTTCAGATACTGCCAACTAACAATGCTGTGGGTGATTTATCTGATCATCTGTGTTACAAATACAAAGGCATTAGCAGTGGTTGGCTTGTGTTCAGCTGGGTTCGCAAGCACAGCACCACACCAGTGCAGCATAGAGCTTCCTAGGTCACGTCTGGTCTGGGAACAGGCTGGTCACTTTGTCGCACTGGAGTGCAAGCTAATAAATGTGAGGGAGGCTTTGCAAGGTAGATGCTTTAATCAATGCTTTGTAATCACACAAGGAGCCAGCTCTAATGTCTCAGCATCATGTTTCAACTACGAGGGAGGCAGGGCTAGCCAAGGTAGGCCTGGTTAGATCCAATCTTTCTGTTACATATCAGCATAGGTGTCTTTGCAGTGTAATTCCTAGAGCTTTTGGTCTGTGGAGAGCTTGACTCAGGTTCAGCATCAGTGACACATCTAACCTTCCATAGCCTGGCCTGATGTTGTGCCTACTGTGGAAGTCTTACCCAGATGACTCTGGAGGACTGATTTAGGGATACTGATTTAACATACTTGGATAGTTCTGTTTCCAAGGTCAGGGCCCTGAGGGCACTAATAGGCCTTAAAGGGCCTGACCAGCTGCACCTGGGGCCTCCACCCACATCCTCTGCCCATGGGGCCAGGAACTCTATTTAAACTCAGCCCTGGCTGAGCTATGTTTTAGAAGTATTAATATGTGTTATGGAACCTGTTTGGCCACTGTGCACCCTGCTCAATATCTACTTGGATTGTGTCTATCCATGCTTACCTACTGGGTCACCAGACCTGCTTCTGATGTGCAGATTGACTTCTCAGTTCAACCTCAGACCTGCATCATCGCCTGGAAGCTGACTGATTATCTAGACTCCTGGCTGAATCTGGATACTACCACCAGGCCTGTCCTGTTTGCCTTGTGTGGGGACAATGGGGCTGGGTGCTGGCCCGTGAGGTCCTTGCCCTTCTGGCTGTTACTGCGTGGGGCTCCCTGTCTTTCAGGAAGCAGCTGCCCCTCACAGCTCCCTGATACTCACTACAGACTCAAATTTTGCCAGAGCTGCCTGCAGTGTGGAACTATTTATGAGTTTATGCACTGTATTCTTTGGTGCTATGTTGTCCAGTTTTATTCATTCTGCAGGTGTGTACCAATTTTCATGTTATTCTGGATAAAAACAGAGGGATGGTAGCACTGTGTCGGACCAAAGGTCCACCAGCTTAAAACTTTACCCCTGACAGCAGCCAGTAGCATGTACACAGGGAAGAAGGCTCGAGTAGCATACAGGGCTATTTCCTCAGTACACTCTGCTGGCATCGAGTAATGTGTAGCTAAAATAGTACTTTTGTGTTAAGTAGCTTTTGATAAAACTTTCTTCCATTAATTTTGCTTTTAAAAAAAATTAACCTGTGAAGTTTTTTGCATCTACAATGTGCTGTAGCAGAGTTCCATGGTTTGACAACACATTGCATGAAAAAGTAGCTGTGTTCTGTTCTGATGAATCTCTGATAAATTGACTTGATATCCTCTACTTCTGAGAAACAGCGAGTGATCACTCCCTGATAATGCTTTCCATGCTGCTCTTGTTTTTATAATATATTGGTTGGCACTTCACCCAGATTGCCTTCTTTCCAGGATGAAAGCAATTTAGCCGCTCCTTTTACTTTTGGCCGTCCTTACTACCTTTCTCTGTGCCTTTTTAGGTTCCACTATGTGCCTTTTTAAGCAGACCAGAACTGCATGTTATATTCAAGATGTAAGCAAATGATAGATCTGGACTAAATAACAATGGCGTACTGATGTTTCCAGTTCTGTTCTCCCCTCCTTTTGTAATGGTTCCTAACACTCCACTTGAGCAACATAGAACAGTTTCACAGAAGTGTCTGTCACAGTACCCAGGATCTCTATTTTGAATGGTAGTAGCTAATTCAGAGGCCATGATTTCCATGTTTCCCCCCATGTGCTTCACTTTGCATTTTAGTGAAAGGACTTCATCCACCATTTTGTTGCCCAGCCAGTCATTACTGTGAGCTCTTTCTCCAAACATTTATACTCAGCTCTAGTTTTGGTAGGCTGAGTATCTTAGTGTTGCCAGGAAAGATTGGCACCTAGTGCTACTTGATTTCTAGGATATTTATTAGTGTTGAAGAAGACAGATCACAAGCATATATGTCTGTGGCTGTGAAAATGAACAATTGTTAATTCTTGTTTGTTTCCTAGCTTTTAGCAGAGTTTTTAATGGAGCAGTGATTGTACATGTTGGTGTTTGGGTGTTCGTATTACCCTGCTTATTCTAACCAAATGTTAGCCTTCCTGCTTGTTTTTCCTCCAAGTTACTAATTTCTTGCGCTGCATTTTGTTCAAGCCCATAACTTCCAACTTATTACCATGTTTCCAAGAAACATACTCAGTTTATGTCATTAAGGCTTTGTTGTTAAGTTCCAGTTCCTTCTACTTTTGCTGCGTGCAGCACTTGGAGAGCAATAGTTCTTTTACTTCTCAAATCATCTATTATTTTTTCTTATAAAAATAGCTTGTTACCTCTTCTTTTAGCAGGGCAGGTCTTTGGAATGACAGAAATCTTGATATCCAGCCCTCTAGAAAAGCAGTCTTTTCAGCAAACTGTCAGATTGAGGAGGAGGATGGTATGGTTACATCCAGCAAAGAACTCATGTGCATTGCCAAAATTACCTGCCACTGAGAGAGCTGATCAGGCAAATGTTCAAAATTCAGGTGTATGTGTTGCTGGTTTAACCTTGTTGCATCTGAAATGTGTCTGTGAGCTTGGCTAAGATTCCCAGATTGTATTCCTTTTTCACTGCAAGGAAATAAAGGGGGGGAGGATGGAGGTACAAGTTGGTGATGGGGTATTTACCCACTGGCACTGAACTGCGACAGCAGTAACAATTAGCTGTTACAGATCTGTGCCACTGCTTCTCCTTTCCCACGTGTCAATTAAAATAGATAGCAAAACACTGGCATTTAAAGCATCTTTACAGGAATGGATGTGGACAGTACTGCTTTCTTGTATGCAGTAGAAAAGCCTCTCTTGCAGGCTTGCATTTGAATGGGTTGTTTCACATTTGAAGTGCTTTATACTACAACAGCTAGAGACTTAATAATGAAGCTTTTTTAAAAAAGTACTGCTAGGGTATATTGTTTCATAGATCCCATTTCCAACATCTGTTTTCTAGTCTGAAGAGGCGTTAGACTTGGTGGCCTGCTTTCCACTCTGACAAAAGGCTGTAGTGATAATGAGTCGTGTAAGAAGACTGGACCGACTCTTCCTCGTTATAACATTTTGCTCACCCGCTTCCCTCTGGGAAGCAGCAGCAAATATCATCAGTGGCTCTTAATGGATGAGGTGGGGGATGGGGAGAGCAAGACTTTTTTTTTTCTTTCCTTTCTCTCCTCCTTGCGGGAGGGAGAGGGCAGCTCAGCAGCTCTTCCTCTCAACCTGCATCCCCCCAGGCGTCAGGGTGTGTTTGCTCTGCTCGTGGGACGGCCGGGCCCGGGTGGACGCCGGCGTTTGGGGGTCCTTCTGGGTGGCACGTGTAAGCAGATGGGGGTTTGGCCCCCTGGCGAAGCCCTTGCCTGTCACCGCTGACCAGACTTTCCCTCTTCCAGCCTAAAAAAAGGGATGATTTCAGAGGGTGTCGCCTCGGTGCTGGTCGGGAGGCATGCGGTGTCAAACTGCAGCCTCCGCAAATAACGGAATAATTTGCCTTTTCTCTTATTATCGTCATTTTGTTTAGTTGTTGTTGTTGCTAAATAATCCCCGGCGTTACCAGCCTGGCACGCCGACTGCG
>NW_008824986.1:1883467-1899788 GCF_000699105.1 Pygoscelis adeliae | reverse complement strand
CTCCCCCCTAGGCGGGCCCTGCCTGCCCCTTCCCTTCCCCCCCCGGGGTCTGCCTGCCTGCACTGAAGGAACCAGAGCCCGGCGGGGCTGCAGCCCCCGAGGTGCTCCTAGGCGCCGAGTGCCCATCGGCTGCTCTTGGAGCTGGGGGAGAAGAGGTGGTGGCCTTGTCACAACTGGAGGTTTGGTGCTGGCGGGGATGGTCCCTGCTGGGCTTGTGATGGAGCTAGGGGAGAAGGATGTGTTTCGACGAATGGGATGGGTAAGGAAAAAGGACCAGGCGGCCTGCTGGGAGGCAGGACCAGTTAACCTTACAAAGGTATGGCTTGCTAATGCCCAAGGAGTGAGCGGTGGAGCATGCTGGATTTGCAAAGGGACCAGGCATAGCTGTATGGAGTCAAAGGAGTCGCACCGATCGTGTGCCTAGCCTGTCCTACACCCAGCCAGCCTATCCTGCACCCCAAAGGTATTTAAAGAGCGAGGTAGACCGCATCACTTGCATCTCGGCCTACATAACAGCAGCCCAGTGTGGTAAGATGTGACTCCTTTAAGGAGGAGAGGGGAGCATGCAAGTAGGCATCTAGAGCGGGGTACCAGTGCACCAGCGTCAGTGCAGACCCGCGTGTGGGGCGGTGAGAGTCGGCCCCTGTAAACAAGCTGGCCAGAGCAGATGCATCAGTGTGGATCTGTCCAAAGAGCTCTCTTTCTAGAAGCATTAATGCAGTAATGGCAAAAATGGGCAAAGATGCACTTGCAGCATTAGAAGTCTGCTCAGTCACGTTTAAACATCTAGGGCAAAGGTGTGTCTCTAAAATTTAAAGCCAATGGAGAAACCTGTGAAAATAATAATTAAAAAAAATCTTCCAATAGGAGCTCTCCCCAGCTGTGCTCAGTACTATTTTTAAGGTATTCTTGTGGAGAGGCAGAAGGCTATTCTGTGCAGTAATCACCTTGTTTTCATTAATGTTAGTCAACACAAATTAGAAGTAGAGATTGAATCCAGAAAACATAGCATTTATTCTTGGTCTGGGCAAAATTGGGCAGGTAGCCTGGTCGACCCTGTTTGTAAAGGAAGAGAAGGCTGGTTTGTGCTTTTCAGAAGCAGTTTGTCCGGCCGCACGAGGGTGGGTGGTGGTTGCTCTCAGGATGAGGCTCAGTCCTTCTGCACAGGAGGGGTTGGTTGTGCTTGGAGGAGACAAGGGAGGGCTGGGTTGCACAAAGCAGGTATTCGGGGAAGGATTGAAGGTGAGACGTACCAAGGAACTTATTGATATTTATGGTTTCTGTAAGGCCCAAGTCTTCACTGTGTAATAATCCAAAATCCTGACTGATAGCACTTTATTACGGCTGGTGTGCTACCCGTGGTTGTTAAAGCTGGCCTAAGCATTTCCATCCTGCTTTCTGTTTTCAGTTACTTGCATTTCAAAACACCTTTCAGGCTGAAATTTTCCAGGCTTAATCTTTGCCTGAAGGTTTTTCCCTCCACCTCCCCCTTCTTTTAATTGAGTTTGAGATAAGGTGATTCAGTTAGTGGTTTTTTTCTTTTTTTTTAAGAAAAGGCAAGCCCCCTGAAGAATAGTCAAATATTACAAAAAAGAAATTCAGTGTTTAAAACAGCATAAATACAGAATTAGAGGGGCATATGATTAGCTGAGGGGTTTGGTTTGGTTTGCTTGCTTTTTTTTATTCAAAAGTACCTGGAGTGTTCTGGTGGAAGGGGCTTTCATTTGGTGAACCCTTAGAAATTACTTGGTATCTTTTTAGTATTTCCCCTGTTAAGGACAGGGTTAGGCTGCACTGAACAGAGGTTAAAGCAAGCCCGTGCTCCTGCCTCGGCAGGAGGGAGGATACTTGCACGTGTGGTGTGAGTCTTCACAATGGATTTTTGGTGCCAGTTGTTTGTTTGAGGCTTAATCTGGTTTTGTGGTTTAAGCATGTGTGGTTCCTTGCCACACTTTTTTTATCGTTCTAATAGAGCTTTCCCTAAACCAGGAGGGCTTTTTTTTGTGATATTTTATTATCTGTTTCACTCACTGTGCAGGCTCCAAGGTGCATGCTGAAGTCATGACATTGCAAAATGCTAAACATCAGCATCTCTTGCTGAATTCATTGTGAGTGTGTATTTCGCAGCTGTCTTGAGCTCCCCACGCAGCGGAGGGAAGTAGGACGTGGTGGCAGTCCTGCCTTATCCAGACTTACGCTCCAAGCACAGAGGTGGCCTTCTGGGTCCAGCAAGGACAAAAATTTAGGATGAAGGCCTTGGTGCTTGGTCTGTTGAACATCATCTGGTGTTACTGATGTCAGTGGGAAAAGGAGTATGCTTTGAATGTATGCCTTTGTCTGTGAGAAACTGAGGTGGCATCCTGCAGTGCCTGTCCCAGATTTGCAGTTATGTTACTGGGAAGTGTTGACTTAAGTCAAGGTTTAATATATGTGGATAAAATATGCCTTGAGTGGCATAATCCTGGAAAGTAAAGCAGAAAACTTATACATAGTAAAATGGAAAACAGTATTCTTGAATGGTGTGTGAGATTATAGAAACACCACTTGAAACAGGACTGCAGGAGGGAGAGGTCTGGGGGGCTGCAGGGTAGTGAGTGAGGGGGGGACCTTGGGGGTGCCTCTGCAGAGGGAGTTTGGGGAAGTCCCACTGCCCGCCCTGGGAAGGGGGAGAGGCTTTTTTACAAGACTGTGTATGAAATAACTAATGGTACTGAGAAGGCAGATGAGAAGTTTCATTTTTATTTCTTAACCAAAACCAAATGAGTACTCAAGGATTAAAGAAGGGGGGAAAGGGAAAATTAAAGCTAATTCTCTCCTCCTAACCCATTTCCCTTCTTTTCATATACAAAGTGTTGTACAGAGCAATCAGTAGACGCAGGGAATTAGGCAAGATTGGAAAGCAGGTTGACATTGGTGCAGCTGGGAAGAATATGCAGGTGATATGACATAATCCTGAAAAGACTGAAAAAAGCTTTTGCACCTAACATGAGGGTCAGATTTTCTAATGTCTGTCTTCTCTGGTGTCTCTTGCATCTTCCTCTAGAGCATTTGCTGCCAGAAGATGAGATGCTTTTCAATTCAAAGTTGCAGATCTGAGCTTGTGTGACAACTTCCAAGTCAAATTGTGGCCCTTATTGCTTGGGACCTGTGTATTATTAACTGGCTTTTTTGAAAGCTTCCAGGTCTTGTTTCCCCACTGGACCAATCTCAAGTGACTTTTAAAAAGATATCTAAACACTGAAACAAAATGTATTTAATTAGTGCATCTGACTGTAGTGAAACCAGGCTCAACTAGTCGTAGCTGTGTCATGTCATTTTTTTTCCCCTGTGTTTGTTCAGGGGTCACTTGCTCTCTTTGATGATGCCATAAAAAAGCTGCCACCATTTTATGAGAACACATCTTTTAATCTCTTTTTTTCCTCCATCTTCCAACAAGAATCAAGTTATGGAACAGAATCTTGATGGACACTACCTCTAAAAGGAAAACTTGCTTTTTAAAAATATTTTTGTGTAAAGGGAAAGTAAATAAGAAAAGCAGGGGTTTTGGGGGGTTGTGTTTTGTTTGTTTTTTTTTTTTCCCCCGGAGGCATTCCAGCAGTACGGGGTTAAATTCCCCAATTACTTTGTAGGCAAAATTCTCATTATAATTGTTTGGAATTTTGACCAAGATGGGACTAAAAGGTTTAGCCCTTGATTAGCTTTTTAGCAGTATTTGTTGAGGATTATAGCAGTCAGTGGGATTGCTCCAGATTTATTACTGTGAATGAGCAAAACTTAAGCAACTGGCCTTAAAACCAGCTTTCAGCTTTGCACATGAATTAGTAGAGATAAGTCAGCTTAGGTAACAAACAGCTTCAGGATGCACTGTTATTACCTAGGGCAGTTCCCTGCAAACCCTCCTGTACCTATTACCTGTATTACTTCATAGAGACGCCTGTCCTCTGCTCTCAGGGCGGGTATGGTAGGTCCCACCCGGTTTTCGGAAGAAAGCATTGAAGTAGCTCTGTTTCTCTCCAGGATGATGGAAAACTGCCAAGTTATTATATTGCCCCATGAGGTTTATGTTTGATAATTCTGCTAAGTCCACATAAATATTTTGGAAATATAATTAATTTCTTGCTATGAAATGTGACTGATGTGATACAGCCATTTGTTGTCCTTAAGAAGTGACATGAGGCAATTTGCAACTGCTGCAGGCATCAACAGTCATTACCAGTGCTTTAAATGGAAAAGGGAAGGTAAAATATTTCCTAGTGAAATATTGAAACTTGAATACTGAGCTTGTAACTGCCTAGTATTTTGGTCCTAAATGTGGAAGAGTAAACAAAGAAATAACAATGTAATGTAGTTTTATTAGACACTTTATTTAAAAAATGTTAGACATTTTTTTATCTAGTGGTTGAGGTTATTGTAGCGGACTAGTATTCATCAAGACTATGGGCTTTCTTTAAGAGAAGCAAAGATCTCTTGCTGACGGGCATTTCTCCCAAGAGCTTACAGTCACCTTGGGGGTCAGGTGCTCAGAGTCCCAGACAAATATAACTGAAGTCAAGTATTAATTGAAAAAAAAAAAAAAATTAAAATTTTCCTTTAGGGATCTATTGCCCAGATCTCTTCTGAAAAGCCCAAATTCACTCCAGTGACAAAATTGAAACAAAACGGATGAAACAGTTGCTGTTCTTGTGCCCCTGTATTGTCATCTCTGAGCAAGACAAATACTAGCAGCCTTTGCCATCTTCTTTAATGCAGTATTTAAATGCCAGTCAATTTCCTACAAATACCAGCATTCTTTGTTTACCAAGGAAAAAGGAAGTCTTCAACCACTTGATGTTCATAGCCTCTGATTTTGGCCCTGGAAAGAAGCAACACTTTGGCTTTGATACTTTTCTACATTCTTTCCAGACAGGTATGTCTTTTCTGTATTAAAAGAAAAAAAAAAAACACCAGGATGGTCTTGCTTCTTCAGTCCTGAAGCAACCATGTTGCAATTTCCAAAAGCATGTAAAGACATATTATCAAGTAATTATAATGGTGATTTAAAAAAAAATTACAAAATTGTTATAAATGAAGCTTCTAATCGATAATTTTGATGATCATGCTTCCCAAACTTCCACAACAGCAGTGGCAACTGCTTATGTAGAGAAGTAACATGAGCAAAGCATTATACGCATTCAGTATCTTCAAAAATCCAGTCTCTGTTTCCACTCCAGATCGCCTGTTTTCTCTCGTCATTCTGCTTCTGTTTTAGGGCTGATAAAGAGAAGAAACTTCATCTCTTCAGTTCCCCTCCTGATTCACACATTCCTATGTTGCCTGGCCCTTCTTGTTGTTTGCTTGCTTTCTTCCTTGCTCTCCTGGCTATAGTCTCTGAAAGTAGCTCGCATTTCCTCTCCTGCCACTGTTACGTAGTGGCGGCCACTAATGGCTACAGATAGGCTGCGTGCTGTTTGCTTCCAACTGGTTTTGCAGCCCTCCAGGCTATCCTTGGGAATGAGGAGCCCAGTCTCTGTCAAAACCATGAGAAACTGGGGAAACTTTTTGCAGGCTGCCAACAACTATTTCATGGACCTGCTGACGTGATGGCGATGCCCTCTTTGACACTCAGTTCATAGAGTGAGTAGTAATGGCCGTGTCCCCCTTCCCCGACGCATTTCCAGAGAAAGGTAGGGGGAGGAAAGCACTCAGATTACCTTCATTTCAGCTTTATATTTATTTTGCTATTTCAGTGTCTGACCCAACTTTATATTATAGAGTGCTTCTGCAGGAGCTGTTCAGGTCTCTTCTGTGGCCTTTGAAGCATTACCCGCAATTATAAACAACTACATGTGTCTACTTAGTCTCTCCAGGTTGGATGTTTTGCTGTGATGAAGCAGGGATGCTGTTAGCTTGTTTATTCTGTGTTTGCTGGACATTATTTTCTGATCTGATCTGACCTTACAAGTGTGTTTAGCCTTGTCTTGTACAGCAATGCTGGCTCTAAAATGGTATTTGAGTATGTGGGAAAACTTCTGTCTCGGTATAATGTTCATTTGATATGTAATATGAAGATATGATACAGAATAATCACAGCATGTTTAGGTGAGATACTTGGTTTAAATGTTGTAGTACACAGGATCAGTTGGCTTGCTACCACTGAACAAACAAGAGCTAGGCTTCAAAATGCTTTAAATAAGCTGTTTGAAAGGAGTTTGGGGAGTTACTGTTGGCCTTGGTAGGTACTGTGGCCACTGGGCAGCCTGCTCAGGGCTGAGACAGTCAGAAACAAGCTCGCTGCCAGTGTGCTGGTTTGGGGAGCGCCAGGAGCTGGTGGTCCTGCACAGAGGCTGTGCGTGTTGGCTGTGCTAGACCATCCACTCGGCGGGCTAATGAGCTTATCTTGACGTGGTGCAGCGCTGTTTGGTGTGGATGGTTGTAAGCTTTCTGCACTCCTTGTGCTGTACATATGTCTTTGTGGTCTGGGGGTCTGTTCTGCTCATGGAGCCTGCTCTTCACGTGCCTTGTGCCTTTTCATTTGCCCTACACCATCCAGGTTTGGCTGGTGTAGTACCATTAAACATTCTGGGGTACTAAGTAGACTGGGCTGCACTAGCGTAGCTCTCCCCACCTTCAGCAGAGCTCAGACCAGGCTGTGGGTAAGTCCAGCCACCGTAAGATCATACTGCTGGCTTCAAGGTGGGGTTGAGGACATAGGAAGGAGTGCTGGTGTCAGAAGCCTGGTAGCTCTTCCTTTCTTCCGTTTTCTACTTCTTTAGAAGCCAGGATTCCCTTTTTTTTTTTAACTTCCTTTAGAGGTCAGGATTTTAGACATCATCCCCATGCTTCTTGTTCTTCCTTTTCTTTCCCTCTTCCCATCGGTGAGGTGCAGGTGGCCTGTAGGTGACTTGGTTTGGGCTTAAGGAGTTCAAAGGAACCATGATGAAGGGAAGGCACACTCCTGCCTGAGACTACAGAACCTCTTGCTCTGGCTCTGCCTGCTCCCATTTTTAGGCTGCCCTTGTCTACCCATCTGATCTATTGAAACAGCCAAATAAAGCTTTAAAAGCCTTCCACAGGTGCTTAAAAGCACTATGTGCTTAAAAACGATGTACTTATGAGAAATGCTTTACAATTAAAAAAACCCAGCCCACCTTGAAGGAAATTCATTTGGAGCATGAAGAATCTGTTGTATCTTCTGAGATGACTGAACTGTATTTGGGGAGTTGGGGGACGACTTCATCGTAGTTGTGTTTGGGGACAAAAGCTTAGGACAAATGTATGGTATTTTGTTGAAGGCAAATATGTTAGTAGTCATAATGATGAAGCAGAGACAACTGCCTGCATAATACATTAGATATACTAGACAGGACAGAATCAAGGCTTGCAATGTAATACAGTGCACCAGTAGGTTATCCTGGGAGATAACACTGCGAAAGGCAATTCTTCCCTGGTCCAGTTCCCCTGTGAGTAACACCACAAGTTAGACATCTTTGGGGAGCTAGTTACTTCTCCCACTTTATCTGGAATTGTACCGTGGTGGGCAGTTGGTGGATGGTGAAAGAATGAGAGATGCCCTAGTGATGGTGTGTATGAGTGCACGTGTGCAATAAACTCAGCTTTGTTCTTTTTTCCTGAATGTCCTTACTGTGATAGGTACGCTGTTGAACGTAAAGCTATGGATGTAAACTTTACCTGTTCTTACCTAAGGGAAGGGGTGGTTAATGAACTGTTAATAAGATTGAGAAAATTCAAACTTCTTAGAACTGACATAAAACAGTAAATATGTGATGTTGCCTGGTCATTTGAGCTCTGTTTGCTTCTTCATTTGTGTTATAGGCATTTAGGCAAGCTTTCCATTTTGCAGTATACTAATATTTTCAAAGCTTTTGTGTTAATTGAGCGTAACATCCAATACCAGTATTTCTAATTCTACCTGAGTATTTTTAAATATTAAAAAATGGTCAGTTTAATATACGTGCACCCTTCATTAATTAGAATTATATTAATGCTATTTTATGTCTTTTTCTGTTTCAGAGTTAACGCTGTATCACCACAGAGAGCAGCAATGGGAGTATGCAGTTTTCTATTGAAAAGTTCTCTCAAGAGCTCATGATTTTTTTCCATCTCTCCTCTTAACATTTCTACTACTCCGCAGACATGGCTCACCACGCGAGGCCTTCCAGATTAGCCAAAAAAGAAGAGTTAGGCAAAAGGAAAACTAACCAGGGCAAAAAGAAATCTACCCAAGTGAGAAAGAAAACCACAAAGACTTCCACAAAAGCTGTTAGTTCTGGAAAAGGCAAAAAGCCAGCGCAAGAAAAAGATGTTAAGAAAAAACAGCAAGAAAAGAAACCAATCATGAGCTCTTCAGGTAGACTTCTCAGGAGCAGTGTAACTAGAGCCTTGTCTGGAGCATCTTGGGTGAGTTTGGAGAAAGCTGACAATATCCTCTTTCATAACCAGGATTCTTTCAACATCAATGGCTTTACAATGTCTCTCCGTAACCGATCATTCTCCCGTAGATTGTCCCAAACTCCAACAATTGCAAAACCCAGGAAAGCTGCAGCACAAAAAAGGCTAGAAACAAAGGAAAAACATGAACAAGAAGCCCTGGCAGCAGTAGAAGAAAAAAACGTTGAAGCAGGTGAAAGAGTTTTGAAACAAGATTTAGCACAAAATGAGTTACCTCCTCTGCCTGTAGAAGATACTCCATGTAGTAGTGCAGGTGGAGAGCCTGCTACCACATGTGCCAGTCAAGACAAAGAGGTAGAAATACCTGAAACAAATGACTCCATTCCAAGCAGTCAGGTAACTGATGACGATACAGAAGTATCAGAGGTGAAATACAAGCATGAAGACCTGCCCTGTGAGCAGACACCCAGCGATCTCGATACGGGTAGTTCGGCTGAAGCATTTGTTGAAGGTGCTGCGCTTGTGCTTCCATCTTCTCCTTCTGACTCCATAATCACCTCTGAATCAAATTCGAAGGTGTGTGCAGAGACTCCCTTCGATCTGGTGCCTAACAGTAAAGAACCTGACTCCAGTTCTGTCGATACCTCAGACCTTAGCTCAGCAGTACTGTTAGAAGAGTCGGTCCCACTTGCCAAATCCCACATCGAGGCAGAGTTGGACCTGGTGCTACCTAGTGAAGAACAAAACTCTAATTCTGCACCTATAGTTACCTCTGAGTTTAACTCACAAGGACATTTATTAGAAGATGTAAGCTCACTTGCAGAGTCCTGCTTGAAGGCAGGCTGGGATTTAGAGTCTGAGAATAAAGACATTGGTTCAAATTCCAGCTCTGTAGCTGCCACTGAATCAAATTCACCCTTACATTTTGAAGGTGCAAGCTCACTTGCAGAATCCCACATGAAACTGGTTGTGGATTTTGTACCCATTCACAAAGAACTTGACTCAAATTTGGATTTGAGCTGTACAAGAGAGAATTCAGAGTCTGACTCAAAAAACATATTTACAGTATATGAACCAGTTTCCGATACCTCTTTAAACAATATTGAAGTGGAGGACATTGAACAGCTTGTTAAATGTATTGATGCAGAGACATTAATTTTGAATTCAGGTTATGTCCCCACTTTATCTCCAGATTTAGAAAAAAGTACAGTCGATAAAATCTCTGGTGAAAGCTCCGGACAATTCTCTGAAGGTTTTGTTTCAGAGTTGCCTTCAAGCACGGAAATCTCTGCTCTTGCCTCAGAAAAAGCCATAAATGCAGATTTGCCAGCTGACTCAAGACTGCAGCATAATGATTATTCATCACAGCTGGGAAGAGTTGGAATAAGCTTGAATTTGGTTCAGGACAACGTGAGCAACGGCACTGAAGCAGTTGAGGCCTCAGGGCCATCTTCTCTTAAAAATCCAGCTGGTGATTACCCTGTTCCATATTCATCTCTGCTCCCTATGCTAGAGAAAAAGAAACGAAGGCGCTGTGGAGTCTGTGAGCCCTGTCTGCGGAAAACAAATTGTGAAGAATGCAGCTGTTGCAGGAAACGCAAAACTAGTCACCGGATATGTAAAAAGAGAAAATGTGAAGAACTGAAAAAGCCACCACCGCCAATCACGCTACCTTTTGAGGTAAGCCAAAGAAGTTGCAAATTGAGGCACATCTTCAAATTCTGCAAAGGGAAATGCTGGTCATTGTACAGCTTTAGAGAGCTTAGCGTTACTGTTGGAGCTAACAGGTTGTATAGTAACTTTCTCTTGTCATCTATAGAGGTGTAGATTAAAGTGAGCTGGAGTTATTCTTGTTCCTGCTGTGTAAATGCATAAGATCAGAGGTAAGTATGGCTTTAATTCTGTGTTCCAGATATTGGCCAAAACAATGAATTAATTGAGGACATGCAGAGATGATAAAGATTTAAGTGCAAAATGGTGGGGGGTGTGGGTGTGGAATGAGGGTAGTCTTAGGAGCCTGTAAATTATTAGGGAGAGGGTCTGTATTTCAAAATACTTAAGGTTAAAAAGCAAAGGAAGGCAGGCTGTTTGCTCTTTAATTCAGAAAAAATAATTTGCTTGTGATGACAGATTTGGTGGAAATAAAGTTAAAAACTTCAGGATCAAATTGTAGCTGCATTTCCCCTTTCACATCTCTCTGCCTTTCTAATTGTCTATTCTTCTGTTTCTCTCATTTCATTTCTCCTGCCTGTCTCCGTTTGTCTTTTACCGCATCCCCCATACATACTTTCTTTTTCTATGTTTCTTACTCATTTTTCTGATCCATCAGCCTTTTATAACCCAGGTCATTACTTTTGGAACAAAGAGGAGGGGAAAAGACAATCTGTATGCCCCTGTGATAACAACACTGACCTTCTGAGAGATATCAGTTCAAGATCAGGCTTTAAATCAGGTAAGTAGGGAGTTGAACATAGATTTCCCACATCCCAACTGAATTCCCTGACCTGTGAGCTGCAGAGTTAGCCTCTGCACCTCCACGTCCTGCTGGAAGCATTCTGCTTCGTATGATCCCATGGTACTTGAGCCACGGAGGGGTAGATGTTGTCTCGGTAGTTAAGTTGCTGGGATATTTGCCTTGGGATGTGGGAAACTGCGGTTCAAGTCTCTGCACCAGCTTGTACTCCAAGTGGAGCAGTTCACGCTGGGGAGAATGCACCTGCAAAACCTTTCTCGATAGCAGTTTCATTAAAACGGCACGTTCTTACAGTGGGTAGAAATTCCTGTCAGCTGCGGAGATCTCAGGAGACCTCCTGTTTTCACCACTCTCTGTCCTGTGCTTACCAGGGTTTGCAGAGAAGTCTGTTCTGTTTTTAAGGTAGGCAAGCAGAAAGAAAAGTCCTGTAGCAGTGAGGGGATATGATATATTCCCCTTTGTGTGGGAAGTATATTTTAAGTTGTAAAGTTTAGGGAAATAAGTTTAAACAGCTTGGCTCAGAGTTCATTCAAAAACATCTTTGTGTCTTAGCTGATCCCAAGTGCTGTTTAGAAAAGAAAAAAAAAAGGGGGGGGAGGGACAGCTGTAATGTGACTTAAGATATATATTAAAACAATAAAGGTGATAGAGACTTATAATGACTTTTTACAGCAAAAGAGTAGTGACATGATGTCCTTTTGTATATTTAGTCAGTGGGATTGGAGAAGCTCATGGGAGAGAATTGGTGGAGTTGAGGTAGGAAGTGATCTAAAAGCCATGTTTTAAAAAGGGTTTTGGCAGGGTTGGTGAAAGGAAGCACTCCAGCTTTTTTGTCAACCTTTGTTTTCCAGGCTAAACATACTTCTTTTCTTGTTGCTCAGGCTGACCTTCTCCTTGCAGATTAGCTTTGCCCCTTCACCTTTGTCCTCTTTGGGCACTCCTTTTGCTTTCTTTATGAGAGATTCCTTGTTTTTATTCTTTTTTTTGGTGTGCTTTTATTTTATTGAACTGGTCGCATTTTGTACAATGCATTTAGAGCTGCACCAGAGGCCTTATTAATTTCTTGTTAAATTTCATATGAAGTTTCAGAGTACAGCATGGAGGAAATGAAGTATTCCTGACATTTAAGAACATGTCAGGTACTTTCTTAGAAAGTTGTATTTGAACGAAACCTGGTGCCTTTTCAGATATTCCTAGAAGCAAGCCTTGCCTCACGTGTAATCTCTAGAAAACGTGCTCTGAGAAAATGAAAGAGGAAAGTATTTCTACAATGTAGATGTGTTATGAGAGCTCTTTAAAGATGTTGAGATACAGGGGGGAGGTGTTGGGGGATGGGAAACACTATATCACTTTGTTCAGCAGCTATCCTTTAGATAAGATTGTAGCACTCCGGAAGGGAATCCCATTGTGTTTTCCCAAACTGGTAGGACTGGGACTGCAACAGCTGGGACTTCTGTGACAGTAATGTGTTTCAAATAGAGGGCAGCTGGGGAAAAAGCAAAACTGTAGGTCTCTGTCCATGGTATAGAATGTGGACGTAATAATTAAGAGAAGTGGGGTTGGCTTCAGTGCATTCCTTGTTCGGAAGAGTCATGCATCTCTCTCTCATGTTGGTGGAATGTAAGCATTTTTTGGAGGTGATTCACTGGGAGGAGGGTGTGGGGGATAGACATGCTCTGCATGAGCATAGTTTAAACATTGGTGTTTTGCCTTAAAGGGAATCATCTCTTCTCTTTCTGACTAAACAATGCGAAAGTCACAATGAAGTCAATGAGAGCTCTGTACATTAAACGGCGGTAGGATAGCCAGCGCAGGGGTTGGCAGTCTATGCGTACTGTTTGAAAAACAAAAAATGCTGTTTTTCCTTAAGAACTTATGTGGATTTACAGTTATAGGGAGTAAGGCCTGGCTGGTAGAAGCCGTGAATGTAGACTGAAGTGCATATTCCAACACACATGCCCATGTGTGCACAAGCAGTCAACCCTCAGAGAGTATCGGTTGCATGTTTGGAGCTGATATTAGTTACGTTACTGTTATTTTCATTAATTCACACATAATCCAGATAAAGATTTGAAAACTATATTGGACTTAAATATCACTTAAAAATAACATCCACATAAACCTTCAGTGATACTTTACCTTGCTGAATGTAATGGGTTTTGCAGGGACGTGACATCATGAAAGTCTGGATAAAGCATTGTGGGCTCTAGTTCACAGCCCCTGTGCACAGCAATATTGTTATATGTAATGCCCCTCTTCCTGAGGGATTCACGCCATGGCTGCTTGGTTAGGAGCTGGTAAAGAAAAAAAATTCTGAAATATATAGGGGAAAAATTTTTTTGCTTGCTGAATTTTTTGAAAGAGCATCCTGGCAAATAAAAAATGTAGGCAAGCTTTGAAAAGAAGAGGAAAAAGGCTTTATATTAGGTTACTGTCCCTCTTGGAATGAATGATGCAGGAACGCTTCACAGTTGAAAAGAGGGTTTGACAAGTTTACGTATATGAGTGAGTGATCCTTCCACATTTTTGTCTTGTCTTTCCAAGACTGCTGTTTTCTGAAATGGTATAGCAAGACTATTTCACAGCTATTTTCTACCAAAAAACATTTCCTTTCAAGAAGCGGTCTGCTTTGTTGCCATTGCATTGTCAGATGTGTTGAGGCTGTCTGGATGCGTTGCAGTGTGGGGCGAGGATTTCATAGGCTTCAAAACCAGCACGTAGATAGGGAAGGTGGTCCATCATTTGTTTTATTTTCTTCTTGGAAAAAGGAGTCCTGTTGTGCACAGGCAGGTGTTGCAGATGTAGCAGCACACGCTCGCGATGAAAATGCTGCCTTCTGGGTGCTTGCAGTCATCGATCGAGCTGACTGTGATGCATGGGAGTTCTGCTTGGTGGTGTGCTGGGTTCTGGTTGGGTGGGCGGACTCAGATTTCACTTGGCTCCCAGCTGGCCAGCACTCTCCTGGGCACAGCCGTCGCCATAGCCCTGGCCCGGGAGGGTGCCAAGCTGAGCGGCTCCAGTTACCGAGTTGAACTTGTAGGGTTTCATAACATGCCACCAGAGCTCCTCTTGCCCAAAAGTCCATAAACATATGGGGCTGCATTAGAGCCACTGTGCAACCAGTGGCTGCGGGGAGCCCTCATCTCCAAAGGCTGCTTTCTGCAAGGCTTGCCAAGGTGCCTACGTTCTAGGGTCCTACCTGGGCAGGGAGCCCTCTTGGGCTGAAAGCATCTGGTGGGGAGAGCTTTAGTTCGTGTTAGGTAAGGGACCACTAATGGTTTAGTGGGTCCTGGAGTCAACAAACTGAAAAAAATCAGGTCACTGAGTGTAAGTTCACTGGGTTGACCAAGGTGTCTCGAGACGTCTTATTTAATAGCTGTAATCTGAGTAACATGAAATATTAAATAACAATAAGGGCTTGCTTGCTTGTGGGTTTTTAACATGCTGCCGAAAACCCAGACATATTTAAAGGATGCTGCAATTACAGTTGGTTGGGAACTTTCCAGTAAGCCATTCCTTGAATGGAAAATGCTGATTTAACAGAAAGCTTTCACAGCTACTATCTGTCCCAATGCAACTATTTTTGGGGGAAAGCTTCTCAAGGTTCCAAATGAAATTTCTGCTTAAAACGTAACAAGGGGGAGAGAGTTATTAGAGCAGCTTGGTGGTCAGGGCATTTTGCCTGACGCAGAGCAGGGGCTTGAACTTTGGTCTCCCACATCCCATCTGTCTCCTCTTGAATTCTTGAAAGGTTTGCTCCGCTTTTGGAACACAACCAAATGTCGAAATCTCAAAAAAATAAAAGCAAAATGGAATTCTTGTTTTCTAGCCAGACCTAGTTATAATCAAGAAATTTAGACTTTGTGGTATTTATCTTACAATAGACTCCAGGAATATTTAAGCCAGTTAAATTTTAAAATGAGTGTGCATAAAAACCCTCCTCTTGAATATGATACTTGAGAGTTTTGTAAGGGGATAGCACATGGGCTAGAGGAGTTTGGTAACATGTGTGGCAAAGATGGGCAAAGCTGTGTACAGCCTACTCCATGGATGCAGGATAGGGAGTTGGAGTAGTGCAGTTTATTCTTATTTTACACACACATGCTCTGTGGTGTGTAAAATAATTACAGCTCACACTTCGCTGTTCTTGGTGATCCTGGGTGCGGACTATAATGCAGCCTAAATTACAGGCAAATGGGTTAGTTCGGGGTCTAGTTATTTTCAGAGGATGTGTTAAAAAAGTTGCCTCTTCACTGCTCCTTATTTTCTGTGCCAGTTCTTACAGCTTTTACAGAGAAATTTTTATTTGAAGAGGTTTCTTTCCTTCCTTGTGTATGAGGACCCATCCTAACGGGAGGGGAAACTGCCTAACTAACAAGGAGACCTGAAACTACTGCTGAAGTGCTGTCCACTGCATGCAACAAACTGGGGACTAAATGAGAATACTGGGTCTTAGGTTTCTAAGCAAACAAAATAAATATTTTCTTGTATTTTTTTTTTCTGGACCATAAAGCATCTTAAGTAGCCAAAACTGCAAAGAAGAATCAGATCACCGAGTGTACGTACCTCTCTTGTTTTTATTATGCTTAAAGACCCTTGCAGACTTGTGGTATCTTAGGAAAACATTACAAATCCGTACTTTTATTTTACCTGATCCTAAATCCTGTTTAATACAGTACTCTGGTGTAACAAATGAGGAGCTTAAATACAAGGTAGCATCAGACAACAAAAACGAGCAACAGCTTTCTCTTGCTTGATTGATACGCTGCAGAATGAGTTGTGTGTCCACGTCTGAGCATTTGCACTACTTAACTGATTGGCACCAATAACCTGACAGGAATTACACTTGTAATTTAGCAGTAGATACGGAAAACAGTTTTTAAATTGCAGTCTGTAGCTGCTGAAAAGATGTTCTTACAGTTTTTTCATGTGTAGTGCATAAATCCATGGCCAGATTTCTGGTTTAGATGTCAACTGCAAATTGTTTCAGTAAATGCTTCGGTGACTAGTAGTGTGTTAGATACGTTGTTACTTGTTTGTTGTCCAGGTTAGCAAGTGTCTGTGTGATACATTAGGACTTGGGGTAGCGCTGCGACCCCTCCATCCTTCCGTCTGTATGAATGTTTTAAGCAGGTGGAGATGTGGGAAAACACTTGCATTTCATGTTTATATGGTGGCCTGTTCACATCGTAATCTGTTTGCAGCAGATACGTTGTTAGGTGCTGTAGGAGTAGATGAAGACAGAGCCTTATCTTGCAGCAGGGCTGTGTGGGTTGCGCGCAGCAGGCTATGGTGGGCGGGCAGGGTCTGTGCGAGCCTGCTGGCTTTTGGGTCCGGTGGGTGCTGGGCTCCTGCTCCCAGGCAGAGCTTTCTGAGGGGTGTTGGTGCCGTGCAGCAGTTCCCTTGGCTCGGGGCAGCCGTTGGAGGCAGGCCCTTGGCTGTGCACGGCAAGAAAGGTGC
>NW_008824986.1:1883150-1883415 GCF_000699105.1 Pygoscelis adeliae | reverse complement strand
TGCCCCTGGGGCAGAGGCCTGGCGGGACCCTGTTGCTTGCACGGAGTCCAACGCTTCACTGCCCAGTGCCCGCCTGCATGTGCACAGGCGCGCGCACACGTGCATGCCGGTGCGCGCACGCGTGCATCTCTGCGTGTGCATGGGGGCATGCGTGCGGGTGCACGGGGGCTGTGTCCTCGCCTGACCCCACATGCAGCAGCCCTTGCAGAGCCGAAAGACCCCGGGACCGCTGCCCGGGTGGGTGCCCCCCACCCCCGCCGCCCGG
>NW_008824986.1:1867781-1882673 GCF_000699105.1 Pygoscelis adeliae | reverse complement strand
CCACCGGCGAGGCCGGCTCCAGGGGGGCGGCGGGGCCTCTCCCCTCGGCCGTCTCCGGCGTCGCCGTGTGTCGGGGTGGCGGTGGAGGGGCCGCGTAGAGCCTCCGTCAGCCCTCTAAAGTGCCGCATGTAAAGCATCCTGGGTATTTAAGAAATATTGCAGTTTGATAATAAAATCGGAGGTATCTGCCTTTGTGACCACAACTTATTCTGCAATTTGATGTTTTTTTAGGTTCTAACTGAAAACAAAAGACCTCAGAGGAGGAAGCAAAGAGTTTTAAAGGTAACCGACGATTGCTTTAATATTTATCCCCTCCCATTTTAAGCAGCGTTTTCTTGTCATGTAGATTAGGAAACCAAAGGGTTAATTTCTGGGAAGCGGCGCTTTCCAGCTATTCAGGAGATTAGCTAATTTTAAAAGAACAGAACATGTTCTTTTCTTCCTCTTTCTCTCCAGCATGTTGTATACATATTTGAATCTTTCTGCACAAGTCTGCAGACCAAAAAGTTCGCTTTCCATTGCATTGAAGGTTCACTTTAATTTCCTCTGTTCCTAGTTTCATACTTCCAAAGGTAATAGTTGAATGTTGGTGGGGTTTTTAGTATACAGATTTTATGGCATCTGAAATTTAATGCGAGAAGTCAATGTTATAACGCAAACCAAATTAACAAAAGTGGAAGTTTTATGCGTACGTTACTGTAGCTTTGATTTCCTTTTTTCTTTAAACTTTAGAACACCTCAAGTGAAACTGAAAATTCTGTGAACTTACAACAGCCTTCAGTTTCACGCGGTAACATGTTTCTTCAAGACTTTTAAAATGGCTATCTTTCGTGATAACAAAAGATTGGTGTTTCAAATGGAAGTGTCTTAGTTTTTAATAACAAAATACAGACTTACTACACTCATGGCTAATGTTTTTTAAAGTAACAGGTAGCACATTGCTATTGCATCTTTAAGTTAGTCTTCAGAATCTTTTGAATAGAAGTCAGTCATTAATTCTGTTGCTTCAAACTAACGTGTTGGAGGATGGATGGTGCAAGTAAGATGGATGGAACATGTAAGATGAAGCTAAGGAAAATGTGAAAAAATATATGTTGTTAAACTTACTTTGTAGAACTATTCTCTTATACCAACTAAATGTAATGTAAGAGAGTTTAGTATTGTTTCAGTACATTAAAATTTCAGAAGTTATTGGACATAATGGATTTGATAAATGCTGAGTGTCCGTAGTGTAATTTTATTTGAAAACATCCCGATTTCTTATCAGTTTTGTCTTTACTGTTACATGTTACAGAAACTTGCTTAAAGGAGTTACAATTTTCTAAGACAGAAAAGTTAAAAGTTAAGATTAAGCAAGGAGCAAATAACCTTATTTGACTTGCAAGTATGTCCAACCTCAAGGGTCTGTCTCTTCATGTGGGAGTAGTTGTGCAAACCACCTCCCTGTATGCTAACAATAATTGTGATTGTACAAGACTAGCAAGTGCTTTTTTTCTTTCATTAAATAAATAAATCCATTAAAAAATTAGCATTTTTCATTAAGTGATGGACATGCTTTTAATTACTCATTTTAATTACTGCTGTTCTTGTAACATAGTGCATAGGTGTATTTAGAATGAACAAATGCTAAAGTTTTATGTTTTGTGCGGTTAAGTTGATGGTAGTGTGCAAAATAAGGACTATTTGTAAATGAGTCATTCAGTTTTGTAACGTGTAATTGGTATGACACCTGTTCTGTCGAAGTGTGAAAAGTCTTTTTTTTGGTGATAGGCAGATATGTTGTATTAGGCGTCTGTCTACAGTAGGGGTTCGTAGTGGGTCTTCAGATTTTTCTCTTTGAGTTCATTTTACCACTGTTTCTGATTTGGTGGCAGGGCAGGTTGCTGTGTAATATAATGCTGTCATTCCTCTCCATTCCAAAAAGCCTTCTGAAGAGGTTTTTTTTCCTTGACTCTTAAATGGAAAAGTTTGTCTGTTTTTGTGTGTGCATAGTATCATATGTTAGTCATTGGACTTGTGTTTATTTCTGGTTTGACTTTTCCTTTGCTGAATTGATTCTGCAGTGTTTCCTCTTTGGTTTTAGGTACTGTTCTTTGTGTGTTCTAGTATTTGTCTTTGTTTTGTGGTGCTGAAGTGTATTTTGTAAGAGTTTATTCACTTGCATGCACCAACTAAGGCATGGTACCCCTGAAGGCATCTCATGAAACCTCTAGGTTGGGGTTGGTGGGGTTTTCCTGTTTTTTTGGCAGGGAGGAGGGAGGTTGGTCATCTTAAGTTAGGTCTCATACCTCTGTCAGCTGCAGTAACCTTAGAAAAAGCAAAATAATTTGCAGACTTCTTTACAAGGGCATTTTTAGAAATATGACGTTCTGGTATATGACTCTAACCTGGCTTTTGTTATTGGTGAGACTGCCATGTGAGGTGGTATTGTTGTATCTATTGAATTATAACTTCAACCTTTAATTTAATGATTGGTAGTGATTGAGGGCATCTGACTAGTGACGCTTTCAAAATTTTAACAAAGTATTTCCTTTCCTCCCCCCTCTTTGTATTTTGCTTCAAATAGTATTGTAAACTTTCTTAAAGGAGGATTTGTAGTACTCTCTTCCAATAATACACAGAGTTAGTATTTCTCTAATCCTGCTAAGTTTTATAGATGTACATTTATTTACTTGGAGGGCTAGTGCTCTTTCTAATTGTGCTTCTTAGGACCAACATATTTATGAATTCTTCGGTACTGGGTGAAAGTAAGCAATGCTTTCCTGTGGAAAACAGGTTGGACAGATATAAACATTAAGGCTAAAAGTGATACATACTATTATACTGTACCTTTCATTTACTATTTGTCATTTTCCACACTTGTGTTTTAGTGCTCCTTTCTGGTTATTGTAGGAGGAGTCATTTAGGAAATTCTTCTGTGCCACAAATACTGTATTAGGTTCTCCATGTTTATTTTGAAAGAACATCTGAAATATTCATCGCTTCTAGCACGCAAATGCTCACTGAAGAAAGAGTCTTTGTGAGTTCATAGTAATGGATACTAAGGAAGGAATATACTCATGGTTTTTCTTACCATTTATATTGTGTGTTTTCCCCAGTTAAGCAGACAATTCTTTAATTTTATTCCTGATAATGGAAAATCTATATAGAAGGGATTCATACTTAAAAATTAATTCACCTGCATTTCAAAAGGCATATTATACACCCTGCTTCACTTACTATCATTTTCCTTTTAGCCACTTAGCAGTGTTCTCACTCAGTTTGGGCAGTGCAATGCACCTCTCCTTAACAGTGGGTAAATGTTTGCAGTCACGTGGGAGTTTATTAACACAGAGCTCAGAAGAATGGGACAGTTGAACAGGGAAATCTACAGTTATCAAGTATAGACAGCAGTGGCACCAGTAAGAAAACCTCCCACAGGTCAAGATACAGCTCATGAAGAAGTACAGTCCATGGTCTTTCTACTAGGTTCTGTGGAGCCAAGGCTACAGATGCTTGCTGCGTTGATGGGGATTTAAAAAAAAAAAAAAGACAAAAAAAAAAAAGAGAAAAGGGAAGAGACTGGGAGAGAGATCCAGAATAATATATGCAGTGCTAAGTGAGTATTGTAACTGCATGCACATTATTTGCTCTCTGACCAATTCTGTTTGCATGTTTATGCATAAACACTATAATGGTATTTGTGTGCGCCAGAAAAGTGTGAACGATGCCTGCTAAACTCTGTAAAATCCATTCAATTTAAGCCAAGCCAAAAGCCAGAGATGACTCAGTATCTAGAACTTTTGGGTTGGTTATAAACATCATATTAGGAACCAGTAAAAGTTTCATTTCCATCAAAACTGCAAATATACACTTGAGCACTCTCTTTAATTTTTCTCCTCCACACGTACAAAGCATAGTCTTTCTTATCAAAAACAACTTTAAAATATAAAGTTGGTTTGGCAGACCTGCTGTTGGCCTTTTTACGATGCAGTTTTAGTTTTGCTGCTCAAAGAAATTAAAAATACACTTTTTTTTGTCAAGCTCATATATGTGTTAACAGGAGTTAAGGGAAGTAACTGCTTATGTTCATGATAATGCTTTGAGTGAGCATGGATTGAACTGATTTTGAACATTTATTCTAAATGATGGTGTATGTTTTTAGTGCTAAATATCTGCCAGAATATTTAGCTGGAAGAAATTAAATTTTACTACTTTTTTTCCCCCCTTTAAAATAAGATATGAGCAAGTCAATGGGTGGAAATGCACTGCAGTGGAATTTTATAAAGGAAGAAGACAGAATGGTGTAATATGAGTTGGAAAGGATGTTGTCCAGAAAATACTCATCTTATTCTTTGTGTCTTTTAAAGGGACGTTATCACCTTGGAATGTATTCCTTCAGTAAATACCAATTAAAATTGCTTTGAGTACCGGTTGAAAGTGTCTGCCTATTTCTTATGTGCCTTTTTGCTCCCTTTTTTTGATAGAGCTTACTTTTGGTATGTGAGTGGCCTACACAAATTAGTTAACTTTTATTTTTAAAAATAAATAAGTAACTTAGCTGTTAACTCAGTTTAAAAAAATCTAGGTGTCATTTTTTGAAAGAAATGTTCTTCTAATTTTGATCTTTTTCAAGCTGGATGTGTGTCTGTCTAAATGGGATTACATTTTTTTTTGCTCTTCATAGGCTCATGCACCTCACTTGATGTGTGCAGGCGTGATTACGGTTGTACTTCAGTAGCACACTTCCACATGCAGCCTTTCCAGCACTTCCACATGAATGCACTCGTGAACATATGAAGCACTTCCATATTTTGTTTGTACAGTACTGCTAAGACTACTCATGTATGTAGACATTTTTTGAATGGAGGCCTAACAAAGAAGGCCTTTGTAAATAGTCTGTAAATTATTAATCTTACTCTAGTAATTTTCTAATTGTTATCATCTTATTCTTTGTGTCTTTTAAAGGGACGTTATCACCTTGGAATGTATTCCTTCAGTAAATACCAATTAAAATTGCTTTGAGTACCGGTTGAAAGTGTCTGCCTATTTCTTATGTGCCTTTTTGCTCCCTTTTTTTGATAGAGCTTACTTTTGGTATGTGAGTGGCCTACACAAATTAGTTAACTTTTATTTTTAAAAATAAATAAGTAACTTAGCTGTTAACTCAGTTTAAAAAAATCTAGGTGTCATTTTTTGAAAGAAATGTTCTTCTAATTTTGATCTTTTTCAAGCTGGATGTGTGTCTGTCTAAATTGGGATTACATTTTTTTTTGCTCTTCATAGGCTCATGCACCTCACTTGATGTGTGCAGGCGTGATTACGGTTGTACTTCAGTAGCACACTTCCACATGCAGCCTTTCCAGCACTTCCACATGAATGCACTCGTGAACATATGAAGCA
Source organism: Pygoscelis adeliae (assembly GCF_000699105.1). NCBI lineage: Eukaryota > Metazoa > Chordata > Aves > Sphenisciformes > Spheniscidae > Pygoscelis > Pygoscelis adeliae. Next base: position 1,877,291 of record NW_008824986.1, on the reverse strand, counting down.
CTTCCATATTTTGTTTGTACAGTACTGCTAAGACTACTCATGTATGTAGACATTTTTTGAATGGAGGCCTAACAAAGAAGGCCTTTGTAAATAGTCTGTAAATTATTAATCTTACTCTAGTAATTTTCTAATTGTTAATTTTTCCAGCCAGTTTCTGGGGAAGTTGAAGCCTGTCCCTTGTGGACTTTTTCCTGTGGTGCAGAGTGAGCTGGGTAGAACGCAGAGACACTGTCCTTCCCTTGCTCCCCTGTTCCTGCAGAGCACCCTTACGTCAGTGCTGCTCCCTTTCCCATCCACCTCTTTCTCGGGACCCCTGCGCTGCTTGCCTAGCAGCACTATCACGCTACTCTTGGACCCTGCAACCCAACTCCCCAAAATGTCAAAGGAAGAAAGGGTCATTGCCCTTTAAGAGGAGGACAGGGAGGAGTAGGGTTTTCCATTTAACTCATTTGTTGCTGTAGCAGAGCAGTTGTGAGGATAGTGCCGCTCCTCCTCAGGGAATGGTGGAGGCAGAGGCACAATGAGGCTGGGAAGTGTTGAGTAAGGCGAGGCTGAACCTAGTGATTACAGTGGCTTTGGAGGGCTTTTGCACGTTTTGAATCACTTTCTTTGTAGATCTTGACTCACCGTGTGTTTTAGTGCAGTGCTGGGTCTTCCACTTTAGTGGATTTAGAGGTGGAGCTTCTTAAAAAGGTAGAAAATGTGTTTGTGATCAAAAATGTCATAAAATAATCAGTAAAAGTAACATACTTTTCCCTTTGTGGGAAGGAAGGAAAATGTACATGTGTAGCTGAAGGTTGGATGCATAGGTATATTGATACATTGCTTAGGTGTTCTTAGTGAAGTTACAGTATTATTAAATAAATACTGGTTTCCTCTTCCAGGTATGTAGTTTTGTTGATGATATTTGTATTTACTACTAAATTATGAGTTTTATTGAATACTTGTGCTTGCTGTATGTAATGTAGGCATTGAAGTAATTGAGATGGCGCTGCAAATTCCAGAAATCTGTGGTCAGTGTTTGCTGTCTGTCCATACGTTTATAAATAGTATTATCTAGAAAATGTTTTGAAAATGGGCACTACTTGCTTAGCAATACGGTATCGGATTCTAAACAAGTTTGTTTATTGGTTTTAGTAACTGATGTGGGAGAAAATCAGTGAGAACCCCCAAACTTACTTCAGTGGCACCAGATTTTCACGTCTGTGGTTTTTTTCTTTCTGTGATGTTATACTGAGATTTTTTATGTTTAGCGTTACTGAGTATGAGAAAGTTACTTTAGCAGATACTACTGCAGCAAACTTTCCCATTGACATTAGTAGGAGCCTTGCCTCTGTAAAGACCAAAAGATTTCATTCCTACTAAAATAAATTTGTAATTATAGGATTTCATGTGGGAGGTAAGAAGAATCCATGCATTCTTATAAAGGTATTTTCTTTTAAAATGTAAAATACATGAAACAACCAATATCAAGAAAAAAGAAACAGGAATTACATATAGGGAACTAACAATAATCACTTTTCATTAACTTATGTAAAATTAATATATAGAATATATTTCGCTGTCCTTATTGTCCTAACAGCTTTAGTATTAAGCCTTTTCAAATATTAGGATTTTTCAAGGCTGACTTAAAATTGAGTGGTGTGTGTCTTGACACTTGACTGTGAATTCCTTTCTCAATCAGTGTTTTGTTGGTGTTGTCTGTATTGTATTATAATTTAATTGATGCTCTGTAGTAAAACTTGGCTCTATGTTTAATTTTCCTAAAATAAAGGTTTTGCTGAACTTGTGAATAAGAGGAAAAATTTCTGTGTTTAAAAATGTAAAGCATTTACTTTTGTGACAGATGGTCACGGTCTGAATTTTGCAGTAGAAACACCACTCTTGTTGCAGTGCTGCTCCAGAACAACATTGCTGTTATTCAAGTGTGCGAGTGAAAGTTGGTACTCCTGTAAAGAGGAAGTGGAAGTTACATACAGTGTAAATTCCATATTGAGCTTTATTTAAAACCATAGTTGTGCTAGCTCTGATAGAGACAGAAGAGAAAATAATTTGCCATTTTTTAGGCTTTTTTCCTCATGAGAATAAGCAAAATATAGATGCAAAATCCTGAATAGTGTTGCAGCCTTGTAGCTTGGTGGCTTAAGTGATCGGCACGACTATTTTTCTTTCGTTTATCTGAATTATCTTTAGCTGTTCCTCTAATACATGTCTATCACCAGCTTTTCTATTGCTAAAGAGTATTAGGTATTCCTTTTAGTCTTGTGGACCCTCATCAGCTTTAAAACCAGGCTAGAATATACCCATAACATAGATGTTTAAATTTGGAAAAGACTTGTGCGTGACTTGTTGCAATGTGTAGCTGGGACCTGCGCTGGTATTTCAGAGTGATGGGAAAACAGGATATATGTGTGTGAGGGCTGATAAGCATTGTTAACTTACGGTGTTGTGTGTCCTTAGCAGATCTGGTCTGAGAGCAGCTACCAGCATGTAGCAACTTGTAAATAATATAATTGGTTGTACAACAGATGGTTAGGCACTTAAACTGGGTCCTAAATTAAGGAGCTGGATATCTGCCTGGTTAGATTATAGGAATTGAAAAGTTAAGTTACCTTAGCAGTTCAGATCTTTACCGAACTGAAACTGAAGGAAAATTATTAACTTACATTAGTTTGGTTCACATATGGTAATGCCAGACAAGATCATTGTGATCGCTTGTTCTTGTCCTGAGAGGTTGGAAGACTGTATCAATTTATTTCGATTAAGCATCATGTTTTAAAAACACAGAACTTGAATTTGAAAATTCCAATGGATGAAAAGTGCATCAAAACACCTAACAAGACGCTTAAAAGATTCTTTACTCTTTCTCTGTCCCACTGCAAAAATGTGCGCCGTAGTTCCAGTCCAGACTTCTCTGGCCTTAACTAAAGTCATTGAGTCTTGTTATACTTTTGTCTGCTAGAACAAGGAGCCTTCTGTTATCAGCTTTCTTTTCCACATAGACTTAGCCTCAGTTTGTGGCTTTTCAGTTTTCTTTGGTAAATTGCAGAGAGTGAGTAGAGAGTCAGCTTGTGGCTTTCACTTCAAGATGTTTCAAGCCCTCTTCAGCATATCAATGTATTGCTTGAATTGGGAGTGCCAGAAATGGATGCTTTATTCCACTAGCAGGTGCAAAAGTGCCAAGTACAGGATAGAAAGTGACCCGTCTTTTCCTAATTATATTGTTATTTATGCACCCAAGAATCTCACTAACCCTTTTGGCCATAAAGTTGCAATAGGAGTTTCTATAGTTACTGTGCAGTTGATTATTGACCATGTTAATGTCCTCCTTAAAGTCATTGCTTTCTAAGATAGAAACCTGCATTTTGTAAATATAGTCCCACGTCTTTGTTGCTAAATACACAACTTCACCTTTAGCTGTATTGAAATGTGTGCTTGCAGCTGGCTTGCCAGTTAATTTAGGAAGCATCATGTCTGATCTTTTCAGTATTTGCTATTTTTCTATCAGTATTGATTTCACTGTTCTTTCAGGTCATTGCTAAAAATTATATATAGCTGTGATCTGTTCCCTGAAGACCCTGTTACGAACACTGTGATCATTCTCCATTTACAGTTAAGGGCCAGGCGGTACTTTCTTAATGCTATGGTGATGGTTTCGTAAATGAGTAGACCACAAGAGACATTAGCTAGGATGGATAAATTCAAAGACTGAATTTCTTTCATCTCTGCATTTGAGTTAAAGCACATTAGGGGAAGGTTGTATTAGGGAATACATATTGCTGCTGATTGTATCATTTGTCTTTTGTGGCTTAATTGAGTGCTATATTTTTCAGAGCTGCCAGCGTCTCTTTGAGTGCTCAGTTTCAGTGTTGAAGACAAATGATTGAGTAATTCAAAACACCAGTAAAAAACAAACCAAACCAAACCCAAAAAACAAACAAAACAAAAACCACCAAGCAAGATGCTTGTTTATGTTTGCTTCTGTGGCAGAAAAAGTACTGTAATGTTTGGGTTTTTTTTTCTTTCTTAACACATCCACTTCTTGGGTGTTTGTGTAGGAGAATGGGATGTCCTTCACTCTGTATTTTTTCTTGCTCCTGTTTGTAGCTTTCACAACCTAGAGCTCAGGGTTGACAGAAACAGTAATTTGAGTTTGTGGCTGACAGAACCTATTTTCAAGTAGTAATCCAATAAATACACTTCTCTGGGGGTCACCATTTTGAAGCCTTTGGGGCCAGAATTAGTATCCTGTAGTTTTTGATTTTGTTAGTAAGTGCATCCTTTAGGGTCTGATACTGTAGATCTTCTTTGTAAGTGGTCTCACTGAAGTTGTTACGCAGGGTGGGCAGGAGGACTGTGGTAATGGTGTAGGAGAGAAAATTAAGAGAACAAAGACGTAAAGACTTTAAAGCCATAATATACTAATTCCTCATGGAAAGACAAGATAAGGAACTTTTCTGGTGGGAAAGCTGCCTGGTGTTTGAAGAACATAGCAAAGAGGATATAAATGGAGATAAAAGGGAGATGAAACTGAGAAGGAGAGAGCTAAGCTGTAGCTTGGAGAGTGTTCTTTGCTGTTGTGGCTACGGATATGAAAAAAAAAAACCATCATCAACTAGAACGGACTTTCTAGCTGTTGTGAGATCCAGTGTGAAATGGTACCTGCTGTGATACTCAAGTTGGTGGCTTTGGGTGGATTTCATACTTGGGGTTCGGGGAGTTGGGAGTGAGGCGGATCCTTCCAGGAAAGCCCAGGTGTCCTGAGCGATCTCTGCCATGTGTCCCAGGTCAGGTAGCTTTCTCCAGATTTGCAGAACCTCTTGTTTCCCTGAGTTTCCATGTAAACCAGCCTCTCTGCTAAAACTTGTCTACATCATTTTGCCAAGAGTAGAGGTTATTTGCTTTGATTGCAGTAGCTTCTAAAACGCAGAATTGCTACCTGTCCTGTCCCTCAGTGCCATCTGTGAATGTTGTTCTCTTGAGGAACAAAACATCTTGTATATGCAGGCTGTGTTACATTAATAAAGGGCCACAATCTGTTTCCTTGCATGAAGACCTATAGAATATGTGCCTTACCTGAGCCGCTGTGGAATTGTGATATACTAAGAGGCTGTTTTGTGTCCATGGTTGTTATGCAAGTGTGGTGGTAACTGCGTTATGCCTCTGGTGAGGTTCATGGGAATATGCCCCTGCTTGCAGCATGGCCCCTACTCAGCTGTTCTCCTCTCTCTGCTGGTGGCCTGCTCGGAAACCCTGCTCAGGCTGCAGCCTTGGGCAGTAACTTACAGCGCATTGCTGTTGTCTGCATCACGGTAGTCAAACACGCGTGGTCTTAAATAGACGTTTATCCTTAAATGTATTATTGTATCTGCATTTATTTTGGAATGCAAAAAAACTTGGCTGTACTTAGAAGGTGGCCTATACTTTCCGTGGCATCCTGCCTTACATTCGTCTCTGTTCTAACCAGTGCATGGCTTTCTACATAGCACTCAGCATAAGCAACTGTTTCTCCACACCTGTGCTTTGTCTCCCTATCCCCTGTCCTGTCCATATCTTATCTCCTTATCCCTGTATGTTGGTCCTTACAGTGCAGGCCCTGGATTCCGCTGAATTTCTGCATGTCCTGGGGAATAGATGCTAGAGAGTAGGAATAAATTGCATAGGAGTAAATTGCTGCTGGTCAGCTGGCTGGTGCTTTCATATCTCTTGGTGAAGCAGTGACATCTGACAGTTGGACCATGAATAAAACACCCTGTTCAAATGTTAGATGAAGTATGTTTGGGTTTTTTTCCAAACAGTTTTTCTGAAAGAAAACTTCTGTTGTGGTATTTGAGCTCTGAGGAGCTGCCAGCTCTGTGCCAACGTGGAAGGGCCTGTGGGGCTGGCTACGTGGCTTTATACACTGTGACAGGATCCAAACTTACCCATTGCACTGCAATGCAAAAGAGATGCAAAGTGCAAGCACTTCTCACCCGCTCATCTGTTTATGTTGATGAATGTTGTGGCCTGAGAAGAACTGCCTTTCAGGTCATTCTGGTTATTGGCACAAGCTAGGAGGTGCAAGTATTTTTTTTATCTGTTGGGTACTGTGCTCTTGTGGGGACCTGGGCAGAATTCTATAGGGAGGGCTAGTTAAGGGGACTTGGCATTGTTTATTGTGTAACTTGTCAGGGCTTGCTCGTAGAGCCATTTTGTCAGTAGTTGATCTGGGCATCATCTGTTATTTCTGGTTTATGGGAGTCATTGTTTCTGGTTGTGTCCTTTAGTACAATATGTGTTGTCACCACCTATAGCGGTTTGAAACAAGAGACATAAACCTATGGCTTCTGTTGTACAGAAGATGTGGAAATGTCTTTAGGGTCGCTTTAGCATTGTATTTTGATTGTGAACTGGTGAACTCTCTGCGTTACCTCAGAGGCCTCTTGTGTTAAAAGAAAAGTTAATATTAAAGTCTGACCCTTTTCAGACTGGTGAAATGATTTGCTGTAACTGGCTTTTCATATGTGCTGGAAGCATTAGCTCATGGAGTGAATTTTGTGTGTGTGTGTATATAAGAGATAACATCTGGTTGAAGTTTAAGTAATACAGTAACGGCTACAGCAGACTGTACTCTATGGTTCCTGTCCTAATAGCACTAACTACTGCAGAGTCTAAGCTTGAGCATGATTTGTTAGTATTTTATGTCTCTAGATAGAGTAGTGCTGTCCTTAATGAGGAAGGGAGGAAATTACTTTTATCGATCCAGTTTATTCTTCAGCTTTTCATTACACTTGTATAAAGGATTTGGAAATCAATCAGATCAGACATGTGCTTAACTTCCATGAATTTTAAGACTCTTGCTTGGAATTGTAGTATCCTTGTCTGTAGCTTTCGCTACATTTTTTTTTTTAGTCCTGATTTAGGACTTGAAGATACATTGCTCCTAGTTTGTTCATCTGCAAAAGGTTTTTGCTGAGCTATTACTTTTGGTCTCCCAGACTTACATTAAGGAGAAGTATCAAATGACCTCTGCCCCGCTAGTATGTCTGCATTTCTTTATGTTGGGAAACAATAACTTCACATATTAAACAAAAGGCCCCTGGAAAGTCTGGTAAGAGAGGAAAAAGGTTATTTTTTAGGATTCATTGCAGTTCAGTAACAGAAGAAAGAAAGCAACGTAGTGCTCAAAAGGAAGAGGGTTTGATTTAAAAAAAAAAAAGTCCAATTTTATGATAATATTTATTCGTTGTGTGGAAAAATAAAATATGAACCAAATCATGCCAATGATATGATTCATCTGGTTCTTCTTCATTGCATGTGGGCAGCTTCCAGTAATGTGAGTGGAAATTGTGATGTATGAGGAATAATTTTATTTTAAAAGTAATCCCATTTTACTGCTGAGATCACTGCGGTCTTTGGGGACACAGCACTGCACCTGTGCACTACTGGCAGACTAGGGAATATCCTCAGTATTTTTTAGTGTAGCAATGCTTTTTGGTCAGATGAAAGTATTTTATTGAGGAACAACATAGTTAAGAGAAGTGTGATGACATTTTTGCACTTTGAGTGCTGTCAGTGTCAGATCTTCTCATCTCTGCTGATCATGGATGAACTCTCCTCCTTCCCCCCACCTCTCATCGCTCTCAATTTACCAGACTTAGATTTTTTTTTTTTAAATGTAGTGAGTGACACCCTCTTAAAAATGAAGGGAATACAAAAATGTGTTGTCATGTTGAAAATGTACAAATGCTGGGGAATTATTTTAATCTATTTGCTTCTATCTCCTCAGCCTCCTAATTGTCTAATTAAATAATTTTTAATAACAATTTTACATAGTTGGGACAACTTTTGGACTGATAGAGATCTTAAGGTATACTTTCGCTGAAGAAAAAACAGCAATTTCATATCGTAGTTCTTTCTGAAGTTAAATTAGGGTAATTGAAATTCAGCTTTTGCACAGGTATAGAATTGTGGGTTTTTACTTTTCCATGGTGGACGCTTAAAATATTTTCTGGTACGGTTGCAGAGGCCTGTGTAATGCATTTACCCCTGCTAACAATAGAGCTGCTTAACTGCTTTTGTGGATCCCTTAGAAACTGCTCAGTGATCCCCTGAGTCTGTGGATCATTGATTGAAAATCACCAGGATCCAGAGGAGTTCAGGCTCACAGACCATTAGTCAGCATCTGTGTGTAATGAAAAAGCATTAAATAAGGTATCTTTCTTTCTTAATGTGATTTCCATTGGTTTGACTTAGCTGTGTAGGTGCTGGACATATTTTTACATAGCATTTCCATGAGAATTTATGATGCCTCTCATAATATCTAGGGCATGCTATGGCTTCCCGGTTTTGTGTGTTATCAGTCGGGAATCATTTGTGAAGTGAACACTGGGCTCCAGATGGAGCTGGGTCCGTATACCTTGTTTTGCCTGGGGGTTTCTGGCAATTCCATCTCGATGGTTATGATTAATCATAAATCGATTTTGCATTTGTTCTTCTGAGTTATTTTCTCGGAGAAGTCCATGCACTTCAGTTGGTATGACCGCAAAACCATGTCTGATTTAACTGAATGTTTTATATTAAACTGGGTGCTATTTTCTGGGAACTGCTAGGGGGTACTGTGCTAACGTATGGTTAATTAACCAGTTGTATTGCTTATATCTGATTTGAAAAGCAATACTGGTTTTCTTGTTAAGTAGAGCTTAAGGCTGCAAATTATTTAAATAACTCTTAGATTAAGTACCAGCACTGTCTGTTGTGACTTAAAATTATTTTTTAAAAGAAAATCTAATATAAATAGAAATAAAATTTGATTAACATAATAAAAATTGGATTCCTGCCTTTATTGCTGTTTCTGCCTGAGTTCTTCCTTTTTTTTTTTTTTTTTTAACTTAAATTGCGTAACTCCTTACTTCATATCCATAATACTATCATAAGGCCCATATACATATTCTTCCCAGGACACAGTATTCTGACTCTGTCTAGATTTTGACATTGCTTCAACCACGTGAATTGATTAATATCAGTGAAGATGAATATATTTAACCAAATATTAGAATTTAGAGTTTACTAAATACTGTTAAGGATAGCTTACATGAGAGGCTGTTCAGAAACCTGGAAGTTACCATCTAAATATAGAAGCTAAACACAGTGATTAGAGGGTAACTTTCAGGTGAGCTAATGTTAATTGGCTTACTCTCCATTTCAGCTTAGGTTTTGTCATGTTTTAAGGACTTGAAACTAAGCCTGAAACCCAGCCGTTCTTGCTAGAGTGTCCAACCAAGTGTTGTATCAGTTTGTTGGTCTAGCCAAATCGGTATAATTATACTAAATTACTACTAAACTTTCTGTGGTACAAGCCTTTAGATTTCAGTCCTGCTTTGAACTCAAGAGAGACTTTCATCTGCTTATGCAAATTCATTAAAAATGGAATCCTTAGATGTGATACTAAATGTTAACATCCTTTATCTGTTCATTTCTTTAGTGTCCCACCACCACCACATGCACACACTTTCTTCCCCTGCCCCTCCC
>NW_008824986.1:1864140-1867761 GCF_000699105.1 Pygoscelis adeliae | reverse complement strand
CAGCTGTAAATGCGGATAGGGTCTTTAGGCTTCAGGGGTTTTTTTATGACTTCCTGGTTTTTTTTCCAATGTCTGTGCCTGTGCTTAATTAAGAGATTCCTCATATCTGTCAAAGTAGGGTTTAATTGCTGTAAATCTTATGCTTATTTTTAATGTTTTTGAACAGCTGTTACAACAAATATTTTATTTATTATTTTATAGGCAAATTTAGAAAACAAACCAGTAAATGGCCGCAGACCAGAACTCATGGAATGCAGTATATGTGGTCATGGTGAAAAATATAGGGTGAAAACAAACCAAACAGTACCCATTGAAAATGTGCAGTCTAAGGAGAAAGAAAGAATGACAGGCTTAGAAGCAGAGAGGTGGACACATAACGAGAAGCCATCTTTTGGTGTCCATGTCAACGGAGATATCCATGGAACTGTGACGGGCAACGAAGACTTGAAAAATGCTGAAGACAGTGAAAGAGCAGTATCTCCCAGTCGGTTAGCTGAGCCAAAAAAATCATTTGCACAGACCATCAAAAATGGCATAAAAACCCTACATTATTCACCACCAGAAGCAGTTGCTTCGCTGAAAAAAGTATCCATAGAGGAAAGGACAGATTTGACAAGCAACTCCCATATGCAATGGATGAAGGGTACCAATCTGAATAACATAGTAAACACTCTGACGACTGGTGTTGGCTGTGTTCACCCAGCAAAACAAAGAAATGTTTTAATGAAAGAGGAAAACTGCACTTGTAACATCTTTGAGGATTCTGATAAGTCAATTTTGCAGGCAGGTTCCATTTCGGATCTGCAAGAAAGCTTGTGTTGCCCTCCACTGCCTGAAGAGGAAGTGCATGTAGGGAAGGATGGCTTCAAAGTACCTAACACAGGGACACAGCATGAGGATTCTTCACTCCAGCCGACTTTCTTGTCCCTGATTAAAAACAGAAATTTAACTGTAGAGCAGGTTGTAGCTATTGAAGCTTTAACACGGTTATCCGAAGCCCCTTTAGAAACAACTTCACCAGCTAAAACTGAAAGGACTGAATGTACAGAAGAAACAACTTCCAACTTGCTCCATAGTTATAAAAGGGATATCTCATCCTCCTTCACATCTTCTGCATTAAAAGAAATCAAAGACACTTACTTACAGAATGAGCAACAGCTCTTGGCTCACTGCGCTCACTCGCAGAAGCAGCTCCCTAATAAGGCAGTGTTATACAATGGCCAAAGTTCAGTTTCTGAATTGCGTGATAAACCTGCCAATCTGGCTGGTGAGATGTATAAATTACAGTTATCCTCAAGAGATACCAAAACTTTATCTGACTTAACATCTAATGCAAAATCATTTTCAGGATATACTACCAAGAAAAATTACACTCATGATCCAGTCACCCTTGCACGGTATTGCAATGCTTCACATAATGTCCAGCAAACAGGTAACAACTTTGACGCTCTTGGCCAGTTAGAGCAAAAGCCAACCTGTAATGATTTGAACTTGGAAGCTAGTTCTTTAATCAAAGAAGGAGGAATTCACAGCCAGGATGAAGAGGATGTAGCTACACAACTAACTCAGCTTGCAGCGCTAATTGAATCAAACCAGGCAAATCCAGAGCAGAAGAATGACATAAAGGCATCACTGCTTAATCTAATATCACACGAGAGGCAGCCAAAATATAACCAAGATGTATTGCAGAAAAAAGAATCTGTATTTTTTAGGCATAATTATAGCTCCTTACTGTTAAAGCAAAAACAACCAACAAATAAAAAAGGAAATGCTGTACCATGGAAACCAAGACACAAAAAGAAGCCTCAAGAAGCACGCTATCAACAAAATAATCAAAACCAGCTAGAGCTGTTGTCATGCCAGCATAGCGAGTTACAGGACATTTGGATATCATCAAAACTGCACAAGCTTGGTCAAACCATGCCACAGGACTCCAGAATAGCTCCATCTGAAAAAAAATCTCCAAGAACCAAAGTACAGAGAGCACTAAATCAAAATACTTTAGCATCACAAGAAAAACCTAGGTTATTTCTCCCGCAAACGCAGATAAAATTCCATAGATGTTTACCTGAGGTACCGCAAGAGAAAAAAAAAGACAGGTTGTTTGGCTCTGAAGTGGTGAATGAGCAAATCAAAACTGCAGGCTCCGGTGACCCACTAGGCATTGATCCACTGAAAAATGAAGTTGTTGCACGTAACCAATATAGTGACCTGTCCTCCTGTAATCCTTTGGCTGTTTCACAGTTGAAAACAGCATCGTTATTGAACAGACCAAGTGAAAACCTACAGATGTTTACACAAAAATGTAATTCTCAGGTACAGCAAACAGCGAATGTCAGTCAGATGCATCCTTTGCCTCAAACTTTTAATCAGTCTAACCTGAGAGCTAACGAAATGCGTAGTGAAGACAAAACCTATATTCAGCAGGGTGCTGTCGAAAAACAAGTAGATCCAAAGTCGCAGGTGCTGCCTGTTCCCTGTGGTGGGGCCCAGGTACCAGGTTCTGTTGAAGCTCTCAGGAATATGGAGTGTGCAGGCGAAGTGACTGTTCTGACATCAACCAGTTTGGGTACTGACCACCCACAGAGCACAGGCGACTCAGGGTGTTCTCCAGCAAAAAACACGCTCAGCAGTTTCCTTGAATCACCTATGAAGTTTCTTGATACCCCTACAAAAAATTTAATAGATACACCTACAAAAAAAGGACAATCTGAATTGCCAACTTGTGACTGTGTTGGTAAGTCTTTTTGCTAACTCTTGCCTGTACCTTTCAGATGGAGGTGTGTTCATGTTGCTTCCTTTAATGTGAGGAAGTGTACTTGACACTTACTTACCTGTTCCAAAAGGATCAGTGTTTCGCCATTAAGAAATTGGAGAAAATTATTTTTTCCCTTTCTGTAACATTTGCCTGGTGTTCTTTGGGCCTGCAAAGCACAGCAGAATTGAGTTTTTTTGGTATTGCAACTGGCGGGTTTAAATTCTCTACTTTAAATTTAAACCCAGGAGGAAAAGGAGTTTTTCTATTTGTTGTTTTGTCATTGCTGACTTGTGCTCCATGTGAATTTATCTGCAGTATATCCAATTCTGATTTTTATGGTCTAGAACTAGTTTTTGCCCGGGGTGGGCTGGGCAAAAAATTCCCAGTATACTGTCATTGTTGTCTAAATGCTGTTAGGTAAGTGCCAGGGCATAGTTGTGGGCGGTCTTGTTACTGTCACTGTTAGTCTTGATGACTGATGTCAGTTTGCCTTAAGAGTCCATGTCAAAGGCTACTAGATGCTTCTCATCGCAGAGAGGAGAGGTAAGGTGGAGTTCAGGTGAGGTGGCCACATATGTAATAATTTGCATTGCAGGATGAGATGTCAGACTGAACTCAGTATTGAGGATTTTGCAAATACAGCTTGATTGATGGTGTTAGACATGCTGTGTTTTCAGACTATCAAAGCACACAGATGGAAAAACAAGTCACAGACTTAACAACAAATTGTACACAGGCAGATTGTTTCATCTTTGCTTTAATGTTCTGAATCAACAGAGTGCTAGTTAAGAGGCCTGGATTATGTTTTCTGTTCTGTAGTATACGACTCTCAGTTAATCTCCACCCCACCCCCCCACCCCCCC
>NW_008824986.1:1852742-1864115 GCF_000699105.1 Pygoscelis adeliae | reverse complement strand
CGCCCCCCTTCTCTTTTTTCTAAAATGAATTAATAATGTTTTTCTACCAACAAGGATATTGGGAAGCTTACTTAGTCAATATATGCCAGCTCCTGTACTGAAAATTTGTAAAGAATGCAAAATACTACTATAATTAGGATTGCTTTATAACATAAAGAAAAAGTACTAGCAGATTAATAGGAGGAAATAAGTATAAAATAATTTTGATGCCTCTGAGGAGAAAAATCTGTCATACTCTTTATTCATTAAGTTTCAGGGACAAATTTTATGTGTTGTAATTTAATTTGGAAGATGTTTCTGTAAACCATTCCTAAGCTTACTTGTAATGGTGTAAATAAATTTTGTATATGCCAACTTAGTTTTCTCAACCTGCTTACAGAGCAAATTATAGAGAAAGATGAAGGCCCATATTACACACACCTTGGGACAGGACCAAGTGTTGCTGCTGTGAGAGAAATAATGGAGAACAGGTAAGGAAAATTGAGCATTTAATGCTCATGTATTTTTGACTGTCTAAACAGGAAAGAAGAGCTATGAGAAATCAGATGCTATGTTTAGCTTTGTTTTTCTAAACTTTTTGCAGTACTCATTTGTAAAGTGTTTTCCTGTTCAGATGTGCATGAGGTGAGCACTAGCATTTCGATTCCAAACTCATGTGTCTTTTCTGAGCTCTTGCAACTTCAGGGTTGAATTTCAAGTGCAGCGTGCTCTTAGGTACCATTGAAGTCAATAGGAATGACAGAGATGAGCAGCTGACAGAATTAAGTTTTGTGGTGTCCTACATGTGAAGAAGCTGTGGCAAATTGGACAGAAGGGTCACATTAGTGACTAAGTGCACTAGGATTTACATGCAGATAACATTTTCTTCCCCAAATAATGTTTCTGTAGTGGCAGAAGCTTGTTATAAGAAGAAAGATGTCAAAAATCACTCTTGCAAATAGGATTTTAAATTTAAAAGTATTTTTTGACAGTATAAATACTTTGTTTTTCTTCTATTCTCAGTAAAGTAAAAATAAATTTGTTATTCTTGTTTTACTGAAAATGTTTACTGTTTTAAAGTGGTCTACAGCAGTTTGTTTTACTCATGAACTTTTTTTAATGCAGGTATGGAGCAAAAGGAAGCGCTGTAAGAATAGAGGTAGTGGTTTATACAGGAAAGGAAGGAAAAAGCTCTCAGGGGTGTCCAATTGCCAAGTGGGTAAGTTTTTATGTTACAGCAGTAAAATTGTTTTGTGTGGCTTTTAAATATCAAATGATGTGTAGTCCTTGAGCTTAAATATAATCTGATCTTAAACGAAGATCTGGTTCTTCTTTTAATTGATCTACAAGTCTGTCTGAATGATGAAGCTAAGGAAAACAATTTTTTTTTTTATTTAGGATGTGGTGCTATATGTTATGCTGTGGTTTGAATGAGTGTGAAAGAGAGGTGCTTAACAGAGCTAGCAGAGATGACCAAATCAAGAGTAAGAAGACCCTGACAGTGTCCAAAAGTTGGAGTGTATAGTGAAATACATTATTGGGAAGTGTGAAAGAGAGAAAAGGAGGGATGGTTGCTTGGGAGAGTTGGAAAATTATCCAGTAACATTTTTTTAAAACCCTTCTCAGTTGTATGAACACCTGAAGAAAAGAGAGTGTGATGGATGAGGAAGTTCAATCTCATATGCCATGGAGTTCATTACTATTTTTGAGGAACTGAACTCAGTATTTGGAAATGTAAATGTTATGGTGATAGTTTTTACCAAAGTCTTGTCTCATATTGCTTCATAGGAGCCAGGAAATGAGGTAACAACACAAGCTCCAGGAGAGAGCTTGGAAAGAATTGATTGTCCTTAATCTTTGCTGAAACCACCAAGGGAGGTAAAAAGTAGACTGGAAATCTTGTAAACTGAGTTTTGGAAAATAATAAAAGAACTTGGTTGTTAAAAAAAAATATATTGCTGTGTTTAGGAATTTCAAACTTGATTGAAAAAACGATACAGTTGGTAGACTAGCGTTTGTAACTACATGACAAAAATAAGGTTATTACATATTGTACATGAACGGTATTGCATGCTAAACATTTACTGCTTATGTTTGGAACAGTCCAAATGTGTTTTTCATACTCAATACATAAACTATTTTTCAGAAAGGAATCCCATATGTGCATGTTGCTTCAGATAATATTTAATAACAAATCAGCATCCAGGAAAAAAAGATGATAAAACTAATTTCATAAATGACTGACCCAAAAAGAATGGAATGATTTTTCTCAGTGTTTCAACTAAATAAAACACTCAGTTTTAATGCAGGTCACGAGTTAAAAATCTTACCTTAGAAATAGTTGTGAACAGAACACCTTTCGGAAGAAGGCGTTTAAAACTAACTCTTAACCTTGATTTTTCTGTTGCCAGTGTCAACATACTGTCTTTTATGTAAAACAGAAATGGTAGATTTTATTGTATATCTGCATGGCTGTAGGTGTCCAACGTGGGTACAGTATGACAGTCAGTACGTGGATGCATACAGAAAAGGCTGGTTTAAGGTATGGGGACCTGCTCTCCAGTTAGTTAGATTTTCACATTTCTCTATGTGAAGTGTTTGCGAGAGTAAGCTTTAATGTTCATTTAACTTAAGTTCCAGTCTTGTTTTATGCAGCAGTGACTTTTTTTTTGTGTGCGAGTTCAGACCTAAAGAGGATTAACGCTTTTCCAATGCTAGCTGTTACTGTGTCACTGTTCAATACAAGAGAGGGAAGGAAATCACTGAAATCTCCTCTGTAGAACTGTTTCATCCTGTATAAAATACACATTTTGGGGTTGGTATTCTTAATGTGTTGCATTAACTTCTCATTGGCAATGCTAATTTTAATCCTTATAATGGAGCATATTTGGGTTTTGGCTATGACCAAAGAAACATAATTGTGAAATTTGTTTGAAAGCATATGGAAAAAGTTTGCTGTGCTCTCTGATAATTGCAGTCACAAGGTTCTGTCAGCTGCACAGAGACTTTCACTTACTCATTTACAGTGTACTTTGGGACAGACTCATTTCTGCTTTGCAGATGGACAAGCTATTGCCTTAGGGCTCCTGAGAGACTTGCTGGTGAGAGCACCACAATGGAGCTCTGCTGGAGCAAATATGATAAGAAAAAATTGAATGTATCTGTTGATCATCTTGAACTGTTTTCCCAATTAATTTTCTCTATTTCCACTACATAGTTTTGTCTTACTGGATCATTAGAAACATTTTAAGATTAAAGGAGGCTTTCTAAAATACCTGTGTCAATACATTCTTCTGTTAGTGACTGCATTTCATAATACTGATTCCCTCCTAAATTGTTTTTGTTTAAGTGGCTCCAAACATGTGCCTGGTGTATTAAACATTTACTGAGACAGAATTCTTTCCCCAAAAGGAGCTGATGTTTTTCTTCTTAGATTTCAGGTTACTATAAACTTGCAGAATCTTTTATCTTTCAGTCGTCTTTTGAGAAGAAAGAAACATCTGTCTCTTCTGTATTTTCTTAATGTATTATATTTTAGGGTGATACTTTGTCCCTCTGGATGTGGACAAAAATGCTCCTATTAGTTGAACCTAAATATTACCAGTAAATACTACCTAGGGTTTGAAACCTTATGGTAGTAGTATGCGTAAGCATTAGACTGACACCCACATGAGCTAAACTGTGCAGTTGAAGATGAGCTTCCTATTGTTTTCACTACATGCGGCAGCAAGGAGACTGCTTGACTTCTGATTTTCCTTTTTTTTTTTTCATCAGAAATTGTATCATCTCATTTTTATGTCAAAATAGAATTAATAGAGTTTTGCCAGAGATTTCAAATGTTTGGATATCTGTGTAGGTGATAACTGTGTGATTAGAAAATAACTTACCATTCTGTGACGTATGCCGGGGTGACTGTACTATTCTTTCTTTTCTGTTGGGATTTCTTTCGCTTTTTTGCTTTGTCCAAGTTCATCATACTTCTTCATAATAAGTTAAAGAAAAAAACCCTTTGAAGTACTGATATTACTGGCCTGTCATTCTTAGTAGCCTGTTCATGTTACTGTGCATCCCCTATAACCAGCCAGTGATAAGTGACTTGACTCATATCGGTCCCATTGTTCTATCAGTGCTTTAGCTCATAACGGATGTGGTGTTGTTTGTGGGTTTTTTTTCTGTTCTCAGTATGTCTGATGGTAAATTACAGTTACCTCAATTTATGTGAAATGGTTTATAAAGTTGTTAGTTGTTCATGAGTAACTCGCTGTAGGCATCATCCTGCTGCACTGAAGTCAAAGATACATGTCACTGACCTCAGAGGAGGTCAGTTTTGGGTCTTAATGTTTTCTGGATTAAACCCATTTCCTATGGGTTCCTTCTCCTGGTTTCAGTGGACGTTGGCTTGGATCAGCAAAGCTATCATTGCTATCTGTTGTCTTTATTCAGAATTGCAATGTGATTTTTAAGGCTCCAGCTCTGAAAAAAGACAAGAGATAAGAAGCAATAAGAACAGCCAGGTCAGGGCGGAGGTCCTTCTTGCTGATATCCTGCCTTCAGCGCTGACCGATAGCAGAAAGGTGTAAGAGCAGGGCAGTTGCCTCCCAGAAGACTTGCTTAGTTTCCAGTAATTCATAGCTCTGTGATTCCCTGAGCTGGAGGCGGTGTCTTTGTGTTCAGTTGCCTTTCATAAATGTCATCTTTATTTCTCCTTTTCCTTCCTGTTCTCTTATGCTAGGAGTTAAAATGCTGGCATAATGTTTTTAGACTTGTGCTCTATTCCCAGTAATTCCTAGCAGTTGTTTTTGCTTTTTCTCCATTACAGAGCAGTGATCTGGCATTTTCATAGCGCTTTCTATCATTATGCCACATTCTCATTCCTGCATGGTAATGGCCAACTCAAGAGTCCATCTCTATCTAAAAATAGAATTGTTTTCACCACGTGCATTAAATATGCACATCTACAGTAAATTTTATCTGCCATTTTACTGTCCGCTCAGCAGTATGAACTCCTCCTTCATTTGTTTGCAGATTGTGCTTGTCTTCACTACTCTGAATTGCTTAGCGTCATCAACAAATGTTGTCATCCTTTTATTTACCCATAACAAATGTGCTGAAGAGCACAAGCTTGAACGCAGTTCTACAGAGCTCCCATCGGAGACATACCAGCCTTTGTTTCCTGTCTTTTCTCCAATTATTCATGTGTGGTCTTTTGATTTGTCCCAAGACACATGAGGGGTTTTTTAAGAGCCTTTACTAAGAGACCTCACTGAATGGCTTTTGGAAATCTAGAAAGACCTGCAGTATGACTGAGCTGTGACTTCACTTCAGAAAAGTTTATTTGACTTCTCCCTGTGTATCACACTTTCCTGTGTGATCACTGCTTTGCCCCACACAGATAGCAGGCTAATGTGATCACTGAATCAACATTCTTTCTAGGGTCTTTTTGCAAAGTGGTATCTTCTTGGTAATCTTCAGGCCCTCTGGTACTAATGTATTATAAATCAAGACAATGCACATCGCATTGAATACTTCAGTTGTTTCATCCTTGAGTTTCTTTGGTGGATATCATCTAAACTTGGCAAATCGCTACTGTTGGGTGGCGGGGATGGTTGTTTGGTTTTGGTTTTTTTTGTCGCTGTTGTCCTATAACCACTTTTGTCAGGGCTTTAACTTCAGAAAAAAATCATTGGCTGTCCCCTGTGAAGAAGGTTTCTGACACAGGAATCTTCCCAAACTTCTTGTTTGTGAACACAACAGAATTGGGTTTTGCATCTTGAGCCTTATCTTCGCTGAGCACCTGTTTGGTTTGGTTTGGTTTGGTTGTTTTTTTTAAACACTTGGATGATCTGTTGACCCTTCAGATTCTGTTAGCCTGCTGGTGGCCTACTTTGTTTGAAAATACAGTATTATGGGGCTTTTATGCCTTTGCAAGTAGTTTCTCAAACTCTTTCACTTCTGTACTGTCTGCCTTTTTTGGGTTTTAGATTTATAACTTGACAGATCTTTATTATCTTTTCTGTAGTGTTGGTTGTATATTAGTAGGATATGTAAGTAATAAAAAAGTAGGGGTGGATTAAAAATTGATAAAAAGTTTTATAGATCATTGAACTGATAGGAATTTGTAGCTAAATGCCAGAAACTACAATTTGTTGAGTGCTGAATGAGCCTTAGTAACAATAGATTCTTCGGCAGATGCAGAGAAGATGATCTTTTTCAGTTTGCTAGTTTAGCTTGAGTTGAGAAAGTGATTGAAATTGGAAATTGAAAAAGCAAGAAAACTAAGTTACTCCAGCTTCTAGGCTCTCTACGTGTAAGTTTTATTGTTAGTACTAGAAGAGATGTGTAATTTAGTAAAGAAAATGAACTGACAAATGAGTAAGGTACTTTGTCTGCAGTGGATGGTCATTACTAATCAACCGAGCTGTCAGAGGACCACTTTACCAGGAAGTCAGGCATCTGTAAGCACTCTCTGATGCTTATTTTCTGTATCCCGCTTGGCAGTGAAATGGTCAGGAGGTCTGGTGTGGCACTGCTAGCTAGGGGATAGTGAAGCTGTCATGCTATTTGGAGCATTATAGAGCGGGGAATTTTTGAAATATATTTGAAAAGGGCTTTAAAGTAAATTCTCCTGGACTGACTGTCCCCTGGCCACAGGTTTAAGTAGAATGTGCAGCTCCATTCTGCTTTGAACAGTTTACTGTACTTCAAGCTTTTATTTCATTTATTAAACTGTCTTTATGATTAAATGATGTTCTCCATAGGAGAAGTCTGGAAGGAAATTAATTTTGGCATGTGGAGAGGTTGGTTGGTGGAGGTTTTATTCACCTTTTTGGACAGTGTTGTATTACAGTATCACTTTCTTGCCATAATGTTGTAATACATTAAGTTAGTGTGTGTAGCAGGCACTGTAGCTGTGCAGGCACTATTTTCACTGTTTGCTAGGAGGCATACCTGCTAAATACAGAATTAGAGGAGTTTATTTTGGACAAAAAAGTTCGTAACGTTATCCAAAGTAAAGCCGTTCTTTAAGTGCTGCAATGCTTTGAGATTCAAAATTATTAGAAACTTTACATGGTTTCTGAAGTAAATAAAAGTGTTTTAATATTGTTTCATATGAAGAACTACTCAAATATTTAAATAGAAACAAAAAAGCTATGTTAAGGTAAACAAAGTTAAGTATTGTAAAAGAGTATTTAAGTTGCTATTACCACTACTTTAATTAAAACAAATGGGATATCTGAACAAACTGAGAGAGTAGATTCTTATTGTCATCCCTATCATACAAAGTGCAGTTTACCATTGCCTGCAATATAACAGAAAGGGAAGTTTGAGGGAGTAAGGAGGGTAAGAGGGCACTGGGAGTTGAGACTTGAATTTTGTCCCCATTTCTGCAGTATTGGTTGCACAATTATAGAAGAATCACTTAGCCTATATATACGGCAGTTTGCTCATTTGTAAATGGTACAATACCACTTCCAGTAGCAACTTGAAAAAGGTGTTTGCAGATAATTGCAGATATCACACTTCAGTGATATTCCTGTAAAAATAGCTAACTTCATAGTATTGTGATTGACGGTAACTGTTCCGTGCTAACTCTTTTGATGTAGTCTACTAGTACTCGAGAAGAGAGAATTTAGGGAAATGGAACTTATTTCTGTTTTAATATCTCTTAGACATGCTGAGAATAAAAGGATATAACATTTTCCAGTGAGAAAAGAGTTTAATGTGGTTTAATGTGTGTGTAGGGGTGAATTAGGAAAAAGGAGGGCAGGCTCACTTCTGTGGGAAACAAGAACATTTCTCCTGCTGTCTGTTACACAGCACCACCTGCTAGAACAGCAGCAGGTTTTAACAGCACTGTGCTCTTACTTTGCGCTGGTGTAGATTATTACGGAATTGTAGCTTAGCAGAGTGTAGAGAGGACTCCATACACGGACTTTGTGCAGAGGCAAAATCTGCAGGTTAGGAAACTTGGAGCCAAACTGTTCTAAATGAGTCGCCTCTTTCAGGAAATTACAGTGAACAGTTAAGCTATGTTTTCACTTTAAAATCAACTACTGATATCCTGCAAAGGAGACATAGCTATTTTACTGAAGAAATTCAGAATGGGCTGGAGGGAGTATTGCAGTGGAACCACATGGAGATGAAGTAAACCTTAAAAGTACCTTGTTGTTGGTTCCATGATTTTTTTCATCCAGTAATTTATAGCAGTGTGTTTAACTCACAATTAAAATTTTGTACTACTTGCTAGTGGTGTCTGGTTTATATCATGTTAAAGTTAACACAACTATTCTGGTGATCCTAAACTGGAAAGTAATTTCTCATCCATGTGGTAATTCAGCATCTGGTATGCTGAGCTTCTGCAGTTTGACTCTTAGATACTTATATAAGTCATGTACATACTAATTTAGATAGACTGGCCTATGTTTAAGGACATCAAGTAATTTTTATTCACAGTGTACTTATTCCTTGTGCTAGAGCTCCCGCCAAGGGTTGAGACAGTTGCTTCAACAATCTAAAAGAAATAATTCAAGTAAGTAGAACTCAAGCATTTGGACAGTTGAAGCAGGTTTTACTGATAGCATAACTTTACTGATGCTGTTCAATACATTCAGAAATGATTTGAAATAAGTGGGAGACACTGAGGTGACAAACTGGTGATGATACAAAGTTGTTCAGGATCATGAAGAGCAGGGACAGATATCATGAAGAGCAGGGAGGACTTGTGATCCAGAACAAACGGCCACTACAATGATTGATAAAACTCACTTGATAAATATAAAGTTACGCAAAAAGCGAAGTGTTTTAGTTTCATTACACAGTGATGGACGCTAGGGTGAGTGTTACTGCTTGGGATTAGACATCATTCATTGTTCATTAGACATCAGCTTCAGTGTTCAGTAGTGATGAAAACAGCAAAAGAAACTGGTGAGAATTACTGGGGAGGAATAAAGAAAACATGAAACATAACTATGCCTCTTTGAGAAAGCATGCTGCACCCGAAACTTGAATACTGTCTGCAGTTCTGGTCCCCCAGCTCAAGAAAGTGCAGCAGAACTGGGAAAGACAGGTAGAGGTACAGACTCATCAGCCTGGCAGAGAGGGAAGGGGAGAAAGCAGGGCTCTTTAAAGTCTTTGGTGGCACAGAGAGCTGAAAGCAATCTATTATTCACAGTCTTGTCCTATATCAAAACTAGAGGGCACTACCAGGCGGCGAGCTCAGCCTGAAGAATAGGTAATGTTTTTTCTTTCATGTAGTCTGGAATTAAGCTTTGCCCAGGAATGTAGTGGATGGTAAAATGCTGCATAGATTTAGAAGTGAGTGGACAAATGCACAGAAGGCAAATCCTTCAAAAACTGGGAGAGAGCACATCCCCCGAGCTGCCGGCAGGTGGCTGGAAGGTGCCTGGCAGTTGTTGAGAGGCATCTCTGCATCCGAGTGCCTTTCTTACTCACCCCTAGGCAACCCCTGTCAGGATCAGGATAAGCCTGGACAGTCCACTTCTCTGACCTCATCCTGCTCTTGTATTCTTCAGTTCTTTAATTCTTAGCATCCCTTCCTGTCTCTTCACTATCCTTGTTTGTGAGGGAGTGAAAAACTAACTTTTCTTCTTATTTATCCCATAACTTGTTGCCAAATTGCTGCTGCATATGGCACCTCTTCAGTAAATATACTCTAGCTTTTGGCTCATGCTTTCTGTAAGAAAATTGGGTTAACTTCCATCTTTTGTGGCTTGTAGAAACAGAGGTTTAGCTGTGGCATGTTGCCATAATAGCTGTTGATTGTATTTCTGTCCTAGCTGTCAGGCTGTGGCTCACCTTGAAGGCTTGCTCATATCCTCAGATTTTGCCATTTGAGACTATCTGGGCTTGAATTACTATCTTCCTTTAGATGTACACATAAACAATAACACATGGATAGCCATAGTAATGCAGAACAGGCATGGTACAGAAAGCAGTAGGGATGGGTGCCTAGCTACAGCACAGGAGGGGGGTGTACAAAACTTGGTTTTGAAAATGACCAAAATAAATGAGCATCCTGCCCAAATGAGCAACCTACAAGGATGATACTTGTGGTATTGTGTGTCCAGATATGTATGTGCATAAGAAAGCTATTTGGAAGGAGGTGTGTCCTATTTCAGTTTTCCATTTTGTCCTAGACATGGTTATGTTAGCAAACAGGTGAGGGAGTGGGTAGTGTGTAACTTCATGCCCAGTTATTGTGAGTGCAGAACAGAGCTGATAGGTATTGGTTAAGCATTGTGGGCGAGTTTGTCAGGTCTGTTGCTTTCCAGAAGTGCTGCGTTGCCGCTGAAGCAGATTATTCATTGTTCATGTGGGAATCTTTTGATGGATACTCAGTACTGATCACAGTTAGTGCTTGCTAAAATGCATTCAGGAATAATCTGTCCCTCCATATGTGCAAAAAGATGACCATATGACATTTAAGTGTTACATAATACTTTACAAACTTATTACAAGTCTGTTTTGTTGATTATATTATTTTTCTATGTGAGTCACTAAGAAGGTGTGGTTATTTTGTGTGGAAAAGTAATTGCAGGGGAAAAGTTTTTATTCTTCCTTTTTAAAAAGCTACCTTCAGAGTTCCACGACTTAACAAATGTTTATTTTCTTATTCCTTTTAAATGCATTAGGGACCAAAATTAAACAAACTGAAGTATTAAATTATTTACTTTATCCCTGTTAACTACATCACAGAAATCATAAGTAGTACCAACAGCTTTTGGACACAAGATTTGCCAGCTGATCTGTGCATTGTTCACAGTCTGAGGAAACATACAGAGACTTGCTCTATTTGTTGCATATTTAACTTAATATTTGGCATCTCAGTGTTTCATAGGTAAACAATAAGTACACTGGGAATTAAGTTTGCAAACTTTCAATAGCAAATAAATACACATTTTAAATTATTGCATGAAGAATTGATTAATAAATTGCATTATTATCATATTATCATAGAATCATAGAATAGTTTGGGTTGGAAGGGACCTCTAAAGGTCATCTAGTCCAACCCCCCTGCCGTGGGCAGGGACATCCTCAACTAGATCAGGTTGCTCAGAGCCCCCGTCCAACCTGACCTGGAATGTTTCCAGGGATGGGGCATCCACCACCTCTCTGGACAACCTGTGCCAGTGTTTCACCACCCTCAGTGTAAAAATTGTCTTCCTTATATCTAGTCTCAATCTACCCCCCTTTAGTTTAATGCCATTCCCCCTTGTCCTGTCGCAACAGGCCTTGCTAAAAAGTTTGCCCCCATCTTTTTTACAAGCCCCCTTTAAGTCCTGATAGGCTGCAATACGGTCTCCTTGGGGAGCCTTCTCTTCTCTAGGCTGAACAACCCCAACTCTCTCAGCCTTTCTTCATAGGAGAGGTGTT
>NW_008824986.1:1837316-1852190 GCF_000699105.1 Pygoscelis adeliae | reverse complement strand
TATTGATACTGGGGGTTGCCCCGACCCAGGTGCAGGACCTTGCACTTGGCCTTGTTAAGCCTCATGAGGTTCACGCAGGCCCACTCCTCGAGCTTGTCCAGGTCCCTCTGGATGGCATCCCGTCCCTCTGGTGTGTCGACTGCACCACTCAGTTTGGTGTCATCTGCAAACTCTCTGTGGCTGTGACAGTATACTAATTCTGTTTGCCTTACTGAGGAGGACACTGTGTCAAATGCATGCTGAAAATAAAAGAATAAAGTGAACTAAAGTGTAGGCTGAGATTTTATATATGCTACTCTCCTGATGACAGCATTAAGACGGTGTTGCTGTTGTATGAGTTTAACAAGTGTGATGTTTCCATAAAGTAAAGGGAGGCGGGGGGGAGCGATTGGTTAAAACACTGTGTGGTTTGGGGATGTTTAAGGGTGAAAAGATCTTGGAACCATCCCCAGTAACTTCAAGCTGCAGAAACTGGAATAGAAATAAAGAAATAAACTGGAGACAACTAAAGAGTAATTCAAGAAATGATAGGTCAGCTAAAGCCTTACTAAGTCCATTACTTAGAAACACAGTAAGAAATCTGATCTGTAATCACATCAGGCAAAATCTTTGTAAGCGGTACGCAGTTTGTAGTCATATTTTGGATTGTACCAATTACTCGGATAACCACAAGTTTAGTAACATAAGCAAATGCAGTCAGTTTTACTTTTGCTTATATATATACACTTATAATACAATATACATATAATTTATTGTAGAGTTCAAAAATTTATTTGATATAGTCAGGCACTGGAAAACAAATGACAAGTTGGAAATTAACGGAGTTACATCGGTGTTAATGTAACTAAGAAGTCACAGGCTTTCAAGTTGGAGGCCTCGTACAGACTATACTGGCTAAAACACGTTTGAAGAATAATAAACATATTTTCAAAGATTATGTTCTTGTATTACTTAGCTTTAATGCATTTTTTTGGTCGTCTTACAATGCAACTCCATTTCAGATTGTGATAAAAACCTAAATAAATGGGAGTAGGACTGTCTAGCTTTTTTCTTTTCTTTTTTTTTTCTCAGTTCAGTGATGTGCTGTACTATTTCATATTGTGCTAGTCTTTGTGTTTTATGGATGAGGTTGACAAAGATTGCTTTGTCTATCATACAGTTTAGTAAAAACTTCAGCATTCTGCTAAGAACTTTAGTGTAGGTTGTCTAGGGATGTGTTCTGAAAAATCTCACTGCTTCCTTTACTAAGAACACAGTTTATTTTTATCACCTTCTTCTAATCTTACTTTGCAAGGTGGGAACCATTTTATGTACTGACATGTAACTGGTAACCATCCTAACCCATGTATACATGTGCTTTTGTGATGTGCTTTTATGTACCTGCATTCTGGGTTTTGGCAATATGTTTTCAGTATTATTTTCAGGGTAACTGTTAGGTTTGCAGTGGATCTGTTGTCTCAGGATTATTATTTCCTTCTAGTGGTTATTTTCCTCTTAATCCATCTTCTTTATTGTTTGTGTAGAACACCTAAAACTTTCCTCTTCCTGTAAAAATGTACTGCTATTTCTTCTACAGGTAAAAAGGCAACGCAAAATCAGTGTGTGATGCTGTTCCATGCCCAGAGAGTGTCCATGCTGCTTGCTGATGGACACTCTCTGGGCAGCAGTGTTTATCTTACTCTTCCAGGCCCTACATGACCCAGGGAAGAGTAACGCATTATGTGTTTCCTACGCTTATCTAAGAATAAACGAAATGATTCTTCCAGGTGATACGAAGAAGTAGCGATGAGGAAAAGTTGCTGTGCTTGGTACGTCAGCGTGCAGGACACCACTGCCAAACTGCCGTCATAGTGATTCTCATACTGGCCTGGGAAGGGATCCCTCATCTCCTGGCTGATACGCTGTACAAAGAACTGACGCAGAGTCTCAGAAAATACGGCTGTCCCTCCAGCCGTAGATGTGCGTTAAATGAAGAGTAAGTTACTTTAATAGTAAATGATTGTTGTGTTGCCTTTTGAATGTTCTGCAATAAATAACTTGAGATTTCAATAGTTTGACTAATAAAATAAATATACAAAAGCTCATTTAAAACTACAAACCACTAGGTGTCATTTCAGTATAAGACTTAGTTCCTGGCTTTTCCTAGAGACCAGGCTCTAAGTGATAGTTGTACACGCTACACCTAGGGAAAGGGGTGGCAATTAACTTCTCTCCTGGCTTTGTACAAGCTGCCCAAAGACAGTCAGTGTGCCCTTTGCACACATGGCCGTATTAAAGAGCTGCTAAGAAGGTGGTATGTGACTTTTTTAAATAAATGAGAGATTGAACACTCAAAGTTAGGATCTTCCTCTCTGTGCCTCTGAGAGGAATTTAGTTTGACTAGATGATACATTGCAACTGCAGCTGTGGAGCAGTACTGCCTTTGTGCTGATTTTTGCGTAGCCCACATTTAACAGACACTAATAACTGTACAGTGACCTGAATCTAATGCTTGTGTTCTTAAAGGGTTGGGCTGAGTAGAGTTGTTCCACTTTGAAAGTTAGATCAATTTGGAGGTAAATGGTATTGCCGCACATAACAAAAAAATTTAGGGGTAACCTTTAGTAGCAGTGGTATTTTCTTGGATAAAAATTTTATCCAACTGGAGAAGTCAAAATCAAAGTAGCATGGGTATATTTAAATAGCTATAACTGAGTGTTACGTATTTCCCAGAAGTGCGACTTTGGGGAGTTGAGACTGTCTTTATGGGGAAAAAAGTCAGTGCTCTACATATGAATATTTCCTTAACAAAAGATCTGGTTAAACCATGTATTTTATAAATTCCTGTGTTGTTATGCTATGTATTATAAAAGAAATAGTAAATAGCATTGACAAAAAAAAAAAAAAGAAGAGCTGCGTTGTCAGCTGACTTGCTGTATCTTTATTTCCTTTCATAGTCGTACTTGTGCATGTCAAGGACTTGATCCAGAAACTTGTGGAGCGTCATTCTCATTTGGCTGTTCATGGAGTATGTATTTCAATGGCTGTAAGTTTGCCAGAAGCAAAAACCCCAGGAAATTCAGGCTTCTAACTGATGACCCTAAACAAGTAAGATTTGTTTTATTTATTTTATTGTTTTGTTTTCCTCCAAATACTTATTCTGATGATTTTCAGAGCTAGAAATGAAATCTACAGATATCCACCCCTTCTCTCTCGCACATGTATGCATAGCTTATCACACAGGCACCCAAATAAATGTTTTGTAACTAGTATTTATAATTTTTCCACTGTATGAAAACTCAGTGTCATTTACTATGTATTTAAATACCCTAAAATTATCCTTAAATGCTTTTCTGTATGCATATTTAGCTCCACTGTGTAACTCTCTATGAAATGTTAATTCTTTGTAAGTATAAAATGCAGCTAAAGGTTTTTCTAAGCACCAAGGCTGCACCTCAGAGATTCAGTCCTTTTGCCTTGTCATAGAAAATTTTGCACCTTGAGTTGCACTGCTTTCACACTGCTGTCTGACCAGCTGACAACTTGGTCTTCTGTCTGCTACCTAGAATAAACTGTTTTTTCTGTGGACAGCATGTTTTTTAAACACTCTTGAAGGAATGAATACACTAAAATATGATGCAGTGAAATGATACTGTAATTGCTGCTTATGAGTATTAGTGATGACATAAAGCGAGATAGCACAGAAAATATGGTGATGGGTTATCTGAAGTAAGAATAAAGGTACGTCACATAAAGGTGCGCACAAATAAATTATGTGGAGCAGGAATAAAGGCATCGTAAACTCGCAACAGCTGCCTGATGAATATATATTCCTCAGGATAACTGGAAAGTGCCTTTTGTTCTGACTGTAGATGTCTCTAACCCCACTTCCCTGTGGAACTCCTAGATAAAAGTATCACATCTTTACTAGCACATTTGGCATGCTTTAAGAGACATATACTATAGGGCAGTCAGTTACCTAGTTCTCCGTTTGGGTTACCCTGCCAATAATCTTTCTCGGCTCCTGAACTCCACTGCTGCCAGCTACAGAAAAGACCTAGCTGGTTGAAGTCCAGACAGTAGCGGAGGTATTCTTGCATTTTTTAAAGTGTAGTGTGCACATCCGTATGTACACACAATGTGAAACATTAATTGTTTCTTGGAAGAGAGAGATGTCAGTTGATTGACTGGAGCTAAACATTCCTCCCAAGTCCCAATTTTTTCCTGAAACAGTTGATGAAGCATCTTTTATGCATATGTGCATGAACACAAAACCCTCAATCTCCGCTGAGTTGTGCTGTCCACTCGCATTGTGGGTATTCACAAACTTCATTAGTGCTTGAAGTGGGGAACTTCTGCCTCAGCAGAATGGAGCACGCATGGCCCTTCTGCCCTTCTTCTCACTGAATACAGGACTAAGGCAGTACAAGCTGAAAATAGCCCTGCTTGTCTCAAGAGGGAATTTGTTTTATAAATTTTCAGCTTATAGGAAAATGTATTTATTGGGCATTCTTTCATTTCGGGAATCCTGTTCCTTCTCCTCTGTCCTTTTCTATTCTCTGTGATCCTCTGTTTTTAGGTTCTCCCCCTGTGTAATGCTGTGCATGGAGCATTCTGTGCATGTGTTTTCTCTGAAGGTTTTTAATGTTTTTAATAACATTAGGTGGGGAATCAACAAAGGCAGCAACCTTCATATGTACTGTCTAGTGAAATACTAGGCTGTGCCAGATCTCTTATGAGAGAGCTCAAACAGATCTGTCTTTCATCAGAATGCGCTTTGTGAGACTGCAAGCTCTGTTGGTGGCATCACTTCCTCTGAGTCTGTGAAATGACCACCCTGAGCTCCATTTGGACACTTAGTCAAGCACAACGGCATTCACAGCAGCATCTAGAAATGATACCCAACGCTGTCTGGCATTGCCTGTTCACTTGACAGGTAACCTGTAAATTTTTGGAGGAGAATGCCTTCTGTCAATCACAGTGTAAAGACAGTTGCCTAACAGAGAAGATTACTTAACCAGGACATCTTCTAGATGTGTGATCTAAAAGTGCATTCCCTTTATTTCTCCTTTTCCATGGAAGTTGTTTTAAAGCCTCTTTGGATTCTGCAGCTGAGAGGGGATGAGGGTTGCACAGCACACAGGTACTCCATAACTGTGTGTGCCTGCGAAGGAAGCATGTGTACCCTTAGCCTACTGTTGTGCAAAAAGCCTCCAGCTGTAGGCGAAAGTGGTGCTTGGGCACTTGCAGTGTGTGTGTGTGCAGGTTGTCAATGCATCTCAAAGAAGTGAACTTACTGGTAAATAATTTTTCTCTTCATTTGGTTTTGTCATTAATTTTTCTAGCAGATACTTCTTTTAGCTAAATATTGGATATTGATGATTTTGCAGATGACATAAAGCTAGGAGGTATAGCAAATTAAGAAGATAGTTCGAAGTCCAGAAAGATTTGGATCATTTGAGGCACTGGATGGAGTGAGATGAGGTTAAGGGTGTAATATACCTAGGTAAGAATAGTACATAGGATAGATAATTAAGGATGCATTACCTTCAATGCAGTTCACAAAAACTTGTGGTAGTAATCAACAGCTGATAAACTGGCTATAGTATGAGTTAAAAATACAGTATACTTTTGTAATGTAATCACATTGAAGAATGTGAAAGTATGCTTATATGTTTATATACATTGGTGTTTACAGTATATGGTGATAAGTGTGTGTTTGTTTTTTTTTTTAAACAAAATAAAATAAGCTGTTGGTTTTTGCCACTATACAGTATGCAAAACTGAAGCTGTGATTGTCTCTCCAAGCCTGGCCCTTGGAGGAAAACAAAGTAGGGAGTATGTCACCATCCTTTTCTTCCCCAGTTGATTGGTGACTTTCCTGGAAAAGCAAAAATTTAGGAAAAGAATTTAGGGATTGTTTCTATAAATAAGAGCTTAAATGTTACACTGCTGTAGGAGCCCACCTAGCTAGTTCCATGTTTATATGGTTTACTCCAAGGAAAGGAATATTACTTCCTAATCTAGTAGATATTTCCATAAAGTCCTGAGTTTTACACCTCCAAAGAACAAAATATTTATCAAATGTTCCTGATAAGAGTTCTGTTCCAATGTTAGAAACATACCTCTTCCCCTAAGAGCTGAAATTAATGTTAAATGCTATTGGGAGTTACTCATATGACTAAAAGAAAAATAAGGTGGAAACCTAGGATTCTTTTGGAAGGGCTGTATTGACATAAATTGAGGCCCCATAAGCAAAACCCTAAAAGAAGACCTGGAGTTCCATCTCCACTCAGGATGTGGTATAATTTTTCTCTCCTAGATGTTACTTATCTATTTTGTGTGGAACTTACCTCATTCCTTGACTGTCTATGTATAGGAAGCGGGAAATGATGCAGAAATCAGTTCCTTGTGTGTTGGGTTTCTTTGCCCCAGCAGATATCCTCCATTGTTATTTGGTTGACTTATATTTAACAATTTTGGTATTATAGTCATGCAAAAGTAGGCTTATTTATGGTTGGTGACAAAGGGCAGCAGAACAGAAGTCAGATTAATAACATCCAAGACAGAGGCTAACTTGTCAGGCATCTCTAAACTGGATTAGATTCTTTTAAAGCAAATTACAGCGCTCTAAATGTTGCCTTTCTCTGCAGGAGGAACTTCTTGAAAATAATTTGCAAACTTTAGCTACTGATGTGGCTCCGGTTTATAAAAAGCTTGCTCCTGAAGCTTTCCAGAACCAGGTAGGTCTGTGACATTCAGCTAGTGTAGCTGTAGCTCTGAACAGGCAGCTTAGTTTGAAAACAAGATGAAACCCCGAAGTATGTTCATGGGTAGAAGCCGCAGACCTCACAGATGTGGTGAATCCCCTTACTTAGTTACAGTGGCTGCTTTATTTGGTTAGTTTTAAAATACTGCATCTTTCTTATTTCAGTTGATGGTTAAGTTATGCCCTGAGCTGTGCATATGTAGGAGGCTTACAGGTCATACTGTAAATAAAATGTTTTTATTATTTAAAGACATTTTGACTCTGGCTGAGCCAATTATCTCATTGACATCCTGTCCTAAGCGTTGCGTGTTTCATAGGAAAACACATGCTTTCCGATCATCCTTACTGTCTGCATTTATTCTGTCACAAGCGCAGTTGTGGCTCATGGGGTTCCAAGTCACTCACTTTCAGTCCCAAGTACCTGTAGTTTATTTTACTTTTAGGTGGAAAATGAACACATGGGCCCAGACTGTCGGCTTGGATCCAAGGACGGTAGGCCTTTCTCTGGTGTAACAGCTTGCATAGATTTCTGTGCCCATGCCCATAAGGACACACATAACATGCACAATGGAAGCACTGTGGTATGTACATGGGATTTTCTCATTTGTACTGTTTACTGTTGTGATTACTGTGTGTTTTAAAATGCTGCTTGATTTAGTGGGTACGTTTGCATGAAGTTTTTTAAGGTATTATGAAATTAACTGCATGCTCCTATTTATAAATTCCCATGTTGTTTGAATCTATTTATTACTGTCCACAAGAGGACATAAGTTCATCCTATTACAGAACAGATCAAGAAAGGTATGGGAGTGATCCTGCCTACAAAATACCTTAATTCTTTTTAAGACACCCAGGCCCTTTGGAGAGGACCGGCCATAGGACAGATAAGCTATTCACAGTAGAGGTTTGATGTTCAAAGGCAAATAATTATCTAACCCAGGAGTTGTACGGATTTCTGTAGAGTAAGAGCTAAAGCAAACTCATTATTAATTTACCTCCCCCAGGCTCAGTTCTCATCAAATTCACTTTTTCTTGCACTGTGCGCTTACCAGGCTTCATGTTGGTATAGTTACTAGTCAGAAAGTAAAGAGTATGAGATCGTGGGGTAGATGGTGGAGTCGGGTGATTATTACGATCTTTAAGTCTCAGTATGAAAGGAAAACCCACAGACGTGGTTTATTTAGATGTGGTCATTGTATTGGATACCTTGCTGGATTGCTAGTGAGAAAATCAGTTGGGAATTACTCACTTGAGTGATCTTTTAGAAATTGAGACCATAGTTGTGAAGAAAGACAATCTCAAAAGAGAAAAGATAAAATAAAACTGACAATCTGGGGTTTTTTAGTAGTTAGAGCATTGTAACGCTCTAAATAGCTAAGATGACTTCTTGTACATCAGTGGAGGTAACATTTGAGAACAATTTCTCTACCAAAGGATGCATATCTGGAAAAAAGAAATCCATCTAAAATCTCTGCCTGCTTAGAAACAGTCTTTTTTAAAATCTGGAAATGAGAATTTGATTATTATGTTGCTGCGATTGAATAAAATGTTGCATTTACACATATACTTAACACAGCATTTGTATGTAATAGCAATGAAATGACTGGAACAATTGCTTAATACTAATGGTGTGCTTGGATGTTGGGCAAATGGCTGTTGCTTTAAAGTATGGAAGCAGGTCTTGGAATTCACCCGGAATGCCAGCCTTGAATAGATTAATATTTTTTCCTAGCATTGAATGCCACTTATATGCAGATATTTTACAAGAAAATGCTGGAAGCGTACTTTGCAAAATATTAGTAAGATGCTGTGAGTAAGCTCGTGTAAGTACAGTCACTTCAAAGCTTCTGAAGCATAGGAATTCAAACCTCTTAAAGATCCCAAATTTGAAAATGAGACTTCCTTTTCATAATGAACTGCATGGTATACTTTTTAATGAAATTTAATTTAGGCATTCCAAAAAGAATATTTTGTTAAGTGCTACATTGCCTCTTAACTTAAAGACAAAATGAAATGGAAACTGAGTCTGCTGCTCATTCTGTCATACTGGATCCCAGAAAAGATGTAACTTACGACCAGAAGTGGCTGGAGGGACAATTAGCCCTTGTTTTTTGAGGAATTTATTGGGGAATAGTTCTATGAATGTGTATTTATCTGTAATCATCTGATGTTATTTCAGCTTCAGATTATGCTTGCTAGTGTTGATATTTCTTTCTGTGGATTGTACGTGGTGTACAATAATTCCAAATCTAAGCCACATGGAAAATTATGACCTGTGTAAGGTATCTCACTATGTAGGCCGGAACTTAAAATTGTTTTTCTATCAAGTTCTGCCAAGTTTTGTAAGTCTTGCAGAACATTATCAAATCATTGTAACTGCTGAAAACTATACCTTGGAATCTGATTTTCATCAGATAGCTCACTCATACAAATAACTATTGCATACCTGATAATTCTCTTTATTTAGATTTGATATATCTTTATTTTAATATACTTGCAACAAAGGGCTATATATAAATAGGAAATAGTTGCAAGTATTAACACTCAATTTATATACTTGAATTGGGGCATCTGGAAGGTGAATTAGACTTCAGAGTTACCTAATGATCTATATATAGTCTTCACAGTGAGAAGATATGGGTGTGATTCATAGGACATACAGAGTTTGCTGTCTGTCAGTCTATCTGGGTATATAGTTACAGTGGTACATAGTGGAATCCTAAAACAAAGAATTTTGTTGTTTTGCAAACAGGGTTATAGGACATGCTGGGCTTTCTTCAATCTGGATCAGTTTGATGATGATCAAAATTAGGGTTGTTAATTTTAGCTTACCACCAAATCTGTTAATAAAATAGGAAAGCTAGTGGTAAGAACACGAAAATAAATTACTGCGTGTGATTCTAGCCTCTGTCTGGTCACCTCCTGCATTCCCGTCTAGTTCCAGAAGCTGCTTTGGCTACCTACTTAGTTTAAAATACACTATGATTTCTTACAGAACACTGGTAATAATGATGGAGGCGTCTTTTACATCTTAACTATGACATATTTTGTCTGTAAAATGTACTACGTGCAAGTAATACATGTAACTGAGGTGAGAGCTGTCATATAGATGATTGTTTTCTGGTAATGTGGTAAGAAACAGAATGAGAATGATTTGCACTGCCTTACAAACCTCAAACATCCCTAACTACTATTTTTCTCTTGTATTTTGTTTATTTGATTTTTTTAAATGGTAGTCACACTTTACAGTTTTAAGTCTGTACAAAGTGTACTTGTCATCTTGCGCCTTGTTAGTGTTGGTAAGATTTCTTCCCTTCCTTCTTATTCTGACACAAAATCTTAATTTATAAAACCTAAAGTTCCTCTAGACTAAAAAGGTTAAAATAAATACCTTAGAAGATGGTATTTGTAAATGCTGCCAGCTCTGTCACCACTACTTACGGCGTGACACCTTTTCATTTTCTCCCTTCAGTTGTTGGTGAATCACTTTTACCACAAATATGAAAGGAATGCTGCACAGTGCACAGACAATAAAGGAAAAAAACAGAATCTATTTAAATTATTTAAACCAGACTCAGACATGAGTACAGCAAAGCACTTAAATGAGTTTAATGATAAGCGTGGAGTATACTGTATACTTAAAAGAATATATTGTCTCATGAGCTGCCAATAACAATTTCCTTGCTCTGTCTCTGCCAGAATTTCAGAAAAGCATTCTTGTATTTTTCTGGGTATACATGTTTTGATGATCAGCTGCATGATTTGTATGTGACTCTGAAAATAAACGAGGCTGTCATTTTTGTTAGCGGGGGGGGGGAGTTTTGGAAATGTCTTCTGTAGATACAAGATAGCATAGTACATCTTAACTTACAAAAATTGGGGATTACCGTAGGAGATTTGATTTTCTGAACATCTTTCCTGCCTAGCAAAAACGCGCCCTGAATTTAGCAGAGCTACTTTTTGGTAGAAAAGCTAAAAATAAAAATGAATATTCCCTGTTTGCTCTGTAGTAGAATGAAAGCGCTTGGCAATTCTACAGAGGTGTAAACTAACATGTTTATGTGAAAGAAGCAAAAGTAATTTCTGCCTATGAATTGAGTTTTTTTAAGAACTTTTAAGTCAATAAATATACCATCCATTTTTCCTCAGACTCTTTTGTCATCTTTTAACGTTCTCCTAAGGGCCACTGATGTACATTACAACTGCAGTGTTAGGGTGCAGTGTTCCTTGTGGATATGAAGCTAGACTGTAAATGAGCAGCACGCAAATAAAAGCTTTATAGTTATTAATGGAGTCTGTAAGTATTTTTGTTTCTTTATTGGATTAGCTGCAAAGGATCACATTCTTCATACCTGTGTGAATCCATTTAAATCACTGACATATGGGGTTTTACAGTGACTAGAACAAAATGGTTTAACGAAGACTTCACTAATTCTGTAGCATGTATATGGCTGTTTCTCATCCTAGGGGGCACGTTGCCCTTTTTGCTGGGGTTGAGGAAGGAGAGAGACCAGCCGCAATTATGTGTAATCGTTGGTGCCACACAGTCTGTAGCAGGCACTGTGAAAGAAGGGGAGGAAGATAAATCTATGCTCCAAGGGCAGCTACAATATAAAATTTATTATTGGCAGCAGAACTAAGTAGTGTCAACCAGCGATCCATCAACAAACTGTTCCCGATTTATTTGAAAAAAAAGAACAACCCTCTGCTCTTCCAATAACTTACTGTATTTCTGTAGTTATAGCTCATCAAGTCATTGCATATAGGTCCAGGCCTTTGCAATAAATGACAGAATGTCTCTGTGAATGGTTAGACTACATTCTGGACCATGTCCACAGCTTGTTCTGTGAGCTACGGAAGCACTAGGTGCTTAAATCGGTGGTTCAGATTACAATGAATAGAAAAGATAAACCCCACAGGGCTGTAAAGGAAGGATTTTTGTTACTGTTCTTTATATTGTGAAAATGGAGAAACATTAGAAGTTCACTCTACTAACCTGCGAGCTCCCAGGCAGTGGTTTGTGTGTCATACCCGTGTTACAGCACATGGTACAGAAATGCTGTCTGTTGACACTTCCTATGTGTGTCTGTAGTGGTCAGATGGAAAATACATTTGGGGTTCCCTTCTCTGACTCTGACTTACGCACACTTCCTCAGGGAATAACAGGCCAATAAAACGACACAGTTTGTCCCAGCTGTAAAGGAAAAGCAACGTTGTCCGTATTTGTAATGGTAAGCAATGATGATGCAGCAGCACCTCAGAGTCCCAAATGGCACCCGCTGCTTTCCGTCTGCTGAGGGAAGATGAGTCTAGGAAACTTGATTCTATCTTTCAAGTTTAGAAAGGCTGTTTGACTGCTTTGCTGAAACTTGAATTTAAAACATCTGTTCTTACGACCTAGTGGAAAAGGCTACATAATTTCTACATGTGGAGTTCAAGAGGACAAAGGCAGATCAGAGAGTCCCAGAATAATGCACCGGGAGCTGTGTGGCTATGGATGTTTCTTTGCAGATCTGGGGAGGGAATTACACCGAGTTCATGAGTGCATTTTAAGTTTAAAAAAAAAAAAATTTGTTTTACGGATATGCAAGATTTACCATGACATCACTAAACCCAGAATAGGTAATGGTTTTGATCACCAAGCACACTGGAAACCTAAACAAACCACTTGGCCAACATTTCCTTTGGCTTTTGAGCATCCTGGATGATTTAGCTGCGTGTTCTGGAAAAAGTATTTAGAGTAGCAGGATATGCAGCTTCACTGTGTAAATGGGCTTTAACAGAGTCCATGATTTTCTCATGTTCGGGTTTAATTTTGGTCAGTTTGCAGCACGGTATCAGTACCGATGGAAAATATTGCTTTTGACTTCTCAGCGATAGCTTCTCTTTAAGTTTCTTAGTGGAATATTTTGCACAGATTTGAATATTATTGGCTTTTGAAACGGATGTTTCTCATTTGGTGGATTACTCTACTTCAGCTGTAAATTGCTAGCTTATCTCTAGGGCCTTAATTCATAGCTGGTTTCCCCGTAACGTTAACTTTGCAGTTATCCACTTGCCATTGTGTCCTTCCTTTTATATTGAAATACATTATGGGGAACACTGACCTTGAAATTTTACATATATTAAATTTGCTGTATTGAGGCTGTAGGTGTACTGGTCTTCAGGTTTTTAACACAATTTTTAATATACGGGAATGTCTCAATTCTATGTATTCTAACTCAGTATTTAATATATTGTGTGTGTTGGAGTTGACTGTACTTTCAACATAGTTCTGCCAACATACTGCAGCCCTCATCTTCTTTAGTTCCTCAGAACAGGTCTTTAGCTTTCTTGTTCTAAAGAGGCTTTGTTGGCTTTGTGATAGTGATAAATACTCGATTTTGCTTAAAATAGGTTTTCCTTCAACCAGTATGAGCTTTGATTTTTGTCTCTGCTTGTATGCTCTCCCCTGGGGCAAGCATTGTAAAAATGTAGAGTTAATCTACCGTTGCCTAATTGCAACGGTCAGATGAAAGATGATTAATACATTTCTAAGAATAAATCTTTTTAAGGAAAAGAATAAATCTAATAAACGTACAAGATCAGTTTTCCATGAAAGTGTCTGGTGAAATGCATGAAAACTTAGAACCGTAAATTGGATGAGGGTCTCGGTTTTCAAAATAAGCAAGATTATGGATTGAATCTTCGAGATTTGGACGTTTTTCAGACTAGCGCATGGGTCCAGACACAGGCTGGACAGAATATTTTAAAAGATAAGTGAGAATCACGTAGTTTCTGATGTGAACAAGTGGGAGCTAGGCCCCTCCATGCTTATTGGATTACTGCTTTTGTTTCTAATTTAGAAGGGGCTGAGAACATGAGTCATATGTAATTGTGCTCTCCGTGTGTCCTACCCTCTTTCACCCTTCCTGAGTAACTTGGAATCTGCTGGCAAATTTCAACCAGATTTCACTGAACTTTGCAGAAACTTAATTGTCTTTGGAGATTTTTAACCTCTCGTTCCAAGCTGTGGAATGTCACTGCTGAGTGGGGGAGACAGATACGGGTAGGCTCCTCCGCTGAGGAGGCGGCAGGGTCCTCACAGCCGCGGACCCAGGTTAATCCGCATGCACCTGCTGGCCTGGAAGCCGGGAGGCACCGAGCTTCAGCCGGGCCCTGCTTCTGCTGGCTGGTGCCCAGCGGAGGTGGTTGCAGGGCCCACAGGGGAGCAGGGATAACGGCTCTGGGGTTGGGCGTGTGGGAGCGCGGGGACGGAGATGTCCGTAGGGAACCAGGCGTCATTCGCTGCTCATGGAACAACTTGTTGTTTTTTCTAAATCTTCCTCGTAGTCCAAAGGCTGCCCAGTAGAGGTAAGTACGCATGGAGCAAGCACATCGGTAAACGCTACTCATCAGCTTCTAATTGCCCCTTCACTTTGCCTTCTTAAGAGCCCTTCTCTCGATCCTTTCAAAATGCCACCTGAAAAGCTCTTCTCCTTTGTCTGTGCCCCTCAAATTTTCTCCTTTTGCTGCTCTGCAACTGTCAAGCTTTGCATATAGCTATTTGTAAAGCCCTAACCACCACCTTATTGATTTAGGATTTTTAGTTTGTGATTCTGTAATTTCATTATTCTGGAAATAATTGTGTGATGCCTTGATGTGAAAGCTGTGCTATAAAATAAAAATTGTTTGTTTTTTTCCCCGCTAAATAATAATAATATTATTCTCCCCTGGAATGTTAGGCATGGTGACAAGATCCTGGGAAATTGGATTAACTGTTTATGACAGGCATCACATTCAGCCTACACAATGATGGAATGATAACGTTTCTATTTAGGAGTATCATCTCATCCTTGGGTGGCGCTCTGATTCCCATATGTGTGTAGTTAGAAGCTCCCCATGAAACAGCAGCTT
The DNA here is from genome assembly GCF_000699105.1 of Pygoscelis adeliae. Taxonomy (NCBI): domain Eukaryota; kingdom Metazoa; phylum Chordata; class Aves; order Sphenisciformes; family Spheniscidae; genus Pygoscelis; species Pygoscelis adeliae. Next base: position 1,837,546 of record NW_008824986.1, on the reverse strand, counting down.
AACTAAGCCATGATAGTAATGCATGGCTTTCTAGTAATGTAGCGAAAACCAGTAGCCTCTTACGATTGTAATCGATAAAACTATAAATGGCGTGACTGTTTGTACACGTGCTCATGCGTGTAAAACTGTCGCCATCCCTTGGAAAACACAGAATGAAACCAGCAAGCATACTGCTGGTTTTAGCGCTTCTTTTCAGCTGAAGGGTTAATATTAGTAATGGCCGGAACTCT
>NW_008824986.1:1836154-1837302 GCF_000699105.1 Pygoscelis adeliae | reverse complement strand
TTCAGCAGTGATTAAGAAAAACTATAGTAAGAAAACTGTTGCAATAAATTTGAATATTTATCCACATTTCTGATGTGCCCTTATCAAACTGGATCTAACCAGCATTCTCCTCTCGGCTCCAGTAGCTCACAACACATAATTTAATAAGAGAAAGTAGGTCAGTGGCCTAAGAGAAACCAAATATTTGCTGGGTCTCCTGACTTCATTACAGCAGGCAGTCAGAGTCAGGCAGGGTGTTAATTTCAGACAGTGTGTATAAAGAGGGAGGGAGGGAGTTAGAGCTGAGATTTGCTAAAAATATAGAGCCCTATGAGTAACTGTGGTGGGTTTTTTTATTTGCCAGCCAAAACAAAAAACAAAAACAGTTCCATGTCATGGAAACTTCTTGTTCAATCCAAAAATCATATTTTCTTTTTTCATATTTTTTAGTCCTTAAAAATGAATCTGAACATCAAATATGTATTAAAAAAAAAGAAAATCTGAATGCTTAGGAATTTACAGTCTATTAACAGCTCAGATTATTTACCAAGGTTGGCATATGTTTGTGGATAGTGTAAGTTGAGCCAAAGTTTCATTTTTCCTGTCCAAGACATGTGCCTTGATCTTACTCTTCAAGTACCAGTAACTCTTCTGCATCATCATAAATCAAACAAGATATTTGTCAGATGTTTGCATTTGAAAGACCCATAGCATTGAGGCCATAAAATATGAGAAAACAATGAAGTCTAGGATGACTGCTTAAATAACTTCTGTGTTTTACGTATGTGGTTGTATTTGTAAATGTTTGTTTCTGTTCTTGCCAGGTCTGTACATTAACGAAGGAAGATAACCGGAGAGTGGGGGTGATTCCGAGTGATGAACAGCTCCATGTGTTACCTCTTTACAAAATTTCACAGACAGATGAATTTGGCACCGAAGAGGGACTGGAAGCTAAGATAAAAGCCGGAGCCATACAGGTGCTCACAGCTTTTCCCAGAGAGGTACGAATGTTAGCTGAGCCTCTCAGAGCTACAAAGAAAAAGAAACCAGACACAAGGAGGACCCCGACTGAAAAGCAGCCATTAATAGATAAAAAATACTCAACACCAGTAAAGCTGAAAACCGAAGCCCCAGAAAATCTTGGCAACACTTTGCATTGTTTAGGTGAG
>NW_008824986.1:1813457-1836103 GCF_000699105.1 Pygoscelis adeliae | reverse complement strand
TCTGCCAGTTCCTTCCGATACTGTGTTGCCTCTTATCCATCTGAGGGGAAGGAAAACCTCCGGTTTTATACAACTCGGTTTTATAAAATACTTGTATATTCTGCATTTTAGGGGCTAACGAGCAAGCCATTGTAGTCAATATTCTCTCTTGGCACAGGAAAAAAAAACAGGTGATCACCCAAAAATAAGTTTGTAGGGGTGTGTGAGCACCAGTGAGATATTTCCAAGTTCCCTTATTCTAATAAATAATGGCAGTAGGATCATCTTAAAATACTGTTGTAGGAACGTTTATCTAAATAGCCGGCACAAATTTCTGTCATTTGAAAGTACAAGAACTGTGTTATCCACTTCCCGTGAAAGACAATGGCTTTCTCAAAAACCTGAGTTGATGACAGTTTCCTGCCGGGGGCATGGATACTGCTGCAAAGCAAGAGATTTGCAAAACACCCCCAGGTTTTGTCAAATAGGACAGTGCTTCTCAAATTGACCCTTGAAATATTATTAGCAAGGGCCAGAGAGGTGGAATCTGTCAGCAGCCAGGTAAAAGGTATGCCATGTTTGTTCCGTTACAAGAAGATCACTGTGGCCGGAGTCTTCTGCTACAATGTGTGTTTGTGCAACATAGAACCATGACTCGACGGAGCTGGGTGGAGGCACTTCTGATTTATGCTGTTGTACCTGGGCTCAGATTTTGGACCAGTACGTCAGAGGATAGAACTATTCTATGGGACTTTGCAGTAATGAGAAGTGGAAAAGAAGGAAGAGGTAGAGGAAGCCACGGACTTAGCCTCTGTGATTAAAGGGGAAGAAATAAACAAAAGGAATTCCTACCTTTTAGGAAGAAGAGAGGAAAATTAGCCAACCTGCTATAATTTTGAATTTTATTTCATGAGAGATATCCAGATACATGTAGTAGATTTAAGGGGAGGAATAATAGTTAAATGTATTTAGAAGAACGTCTGTGTTTTGGGGGCGATAAAATTTAAAAATCCATTTGACGCATTTTTGTAATTTGCACTCGGCACCCTGCTTTGTCTCAGTAGAGGAGTCAGGGCAACCAATAAGCTTTGCATATAGCAAGATGGCGTAAGAACAAGAAAAGCGGTGTTTTTGACACCCCTCGGAAATTAGACATTCAGTTAATCTACATGCAAGTTTGGGAGACACAGTCCGGGCTTTGAAACAAATTTAAAAGGACTCCTCGGGCTGAGGACGATGACCAACAATAACTCCGAAGCAACGATTAATAACTTCCATCGTGCTCGGGGTGGACTGGAAGTCCTGGAAGCATTAGAGGACTCTGGTTTGGGAAGCAATTCTGAAATTGTCTGATCTCTTTGGAACACTGTTTTGAAAGACTGAAATAGAGTTAGAACCGCCTACCTGTACATGACATTGTAGTTACAAACAGGCATGGCTTCGATATCTGAAAACCATGCCTTTACCAAATGGTACAATATCCAGAGTTTTGCCATGTGCTTTGGGAACATAGAACTTTATTCCTTGAACATGCAAGAATAATAAAATAACTATGTAAACAAGCCAACTTACGTAATTTGTTTGGACTTGAAGTATTTTGGTAAAGTAATTTAAAAGGGCTGCTGATAAAATAAGTCACAGAGTGAGGAAGAAATACTTTTATGAGTGAGAAAATTGTTTGGAGATGGAAAAATAAGAATATGAATAGAAACATTTAGTTTCTACCATAAAAGTGCAGGTTTTGTCATGGAAGTTTTGACAGTAGAATCCCTCAAAATAGATGCCAACATTGTAATCCCCAGATCTGCTGATGACACATATTGCTGTGGTTGGCATGTGAACAATTTCGAAGAGGCTTCACTAACTGGGCAGCAGTGGCAGAAGGGCAAGGGCAAGGTGGTGTGCTCTGCACGAGAGAAATAATGTGAAGCATTTACGCACATCATTTATGTGTGTTTTCTAGTCATATAGGACGATGGCTGGGTGTCACCGTAAAGACCTCAGCACACCACTGCTGCCCTGCCCCTAACCCGCAGTAAAATGAAAAGATCTGTAAATTATGGATTTAGAATACTACAGTTATTATACTTGTACATGCAGTTTTTTGCGATTATAGCAGATCAGTCATTGATTGGTTCTTTCCGTTTTGCCAGTGGCAGGTATCATTTTAGTCCTAAGGAATGGAAAATTTTGGTCTAGCAGAGATTGTTGGGCTTAATATGAAAACAAAATCAAAGGGCCTGTGAGACAGGGGAGTTGAAACTAGGCTACCTAGTAGTCAGTCCTGATGGTAAACTAGAGGAAACAATCGGTTATTTAAATCAGGATCCCTTCATATTAATAGTGCCGTCCAATTCTGGTCACACCATTTAAACATAAAACAAATTACAACGGATTGAAAAATAGTAAAAAAAGATAAACTTACTAGGGGAAGAAAAAAAATACTATAGATTTAGGTAAGCGGTGAATCAAGTACTGCTAAAGGTACGTTAAGCAAGTCAGATATTACTATTACCTTTTCTCCTTATGTAAGAACAGAAGAATACTTAGCTACATTTCAACTGTAAAGGAAAAGGTATTGATAAATGGTATATATAATGGATAGTACTCGATTTACTACTGAGGACAAGAGTTTAGAATTATTGGTTTGGCTTTTTAGGTATTAAAAAGAATATGGAGAACGTGCAATGAGATGAGATAACAGTGGTGTATACCGTCAGTCATGTTTTCGGCCATGTGAGGCTATTGCTCTGTGGAGTAGCCTGGGAGGATCGTGGAGGAGTCACGAGGCCGGCTGTGCCATATTGCCCATTACGTAGATGTAGTGTGTTCTTTTGAAAGAGACCTGACCGTCATTTCAGAGCCATTGCAGTGTGCCCCGGCTGGAAAGCTTGAGAGACTCCTCTAACCTGCGTGTCTTCACCACGTGGAGAACTGGAAATGAAAAAGGGATAAGAGAGGGGACTCTCTTGTCCTCTTTACTGTCTTTACCTGGCAGCAAAGATGGCGGTGGGGAGGACCTTCTGAGCGCTGAAGACAGATTAAGTCGGCTTGGTAGAGCTTGCGTATGTGAAGACTTGGTTTGACTCTTGACTGTGCCAAGTCCTTTGTAGAAACTCTGTGTTAAATAGGGTGCACTTGTCATGCACCTTTTGCCAACAGCAAGCGGCACAACTGTTAATTTATACATTTATGCTAATGCTGAGAGCCTTTGAAGTCCTAAATTGTTAGGAAATGCGTATTAAAGATAGAGGCCTTCCATCCTTCCTTATATAGTCCTGTCATTTAACCACATTATTCTGGACAAATAAACTTTACAGACAAAAGGTTATTTTTGTCTCCATAAATACTAGCAATTCTTCCTGGCCCGTATTGGATAGAACAGGAGATGAACCACCAACTTAGAGACAGTTTCTCAGCTGGCCACAGCAGAGTAGTACTTCAGCCAACAGTCCCCAGTGGAGGCGCACCAGACGCTGTTTGAATAGGAGGTATTCCTGGGGAGCGATGCCACCTTATCTGAACCCTTACCGATTTTCCTCTGCCCGTATATTTGAATTAACTTCTCTTATTCTCGGCTACTTTGCCCTGCAGAGCAAGGAGCTTCTGGCAAGAGACGGGGAATTTGCTGGAGCCACGGCCGTTTTGAGAGCGCTGTGGCTTGTTAAAACTTTTTTCAGAGAACGTAGGTCTCTCTTCAGAGATGATGGAAAGTGTAATTCTCAAGTGCTGTGTTTCAGATCTTTTGGAGGAAGGCCTTGGTCTGGGGGGGTGTTCTTAATTAAATTAAATGCTTTGAGTTTGATTTCATAGAAAAGGTTTTAAAGAGTTGATGCGGTTTCCTTATGTTCCTCCACAACTTCAGTATTTGCATACTAACTATTGTGTCCGTAATTTATCCCACTTCGCCTTTTTTGCATTCCTATTGAAAGAATGTTTTTTAATCCGTCACTATTTGTAAATTACTAGAAGACAGAATAGAAGAAAGAATAGTATTTCTATATTCGGTAAAGCAATTAAACGTTCTGTGTATTTATGGAACAACGAAGAAACACTGACAGAGACGGTCTTTTATGAAAATATGTGAGAGCTCTCTGTGGGGTGCCAGTTTGCCAGCAAAACACATTTAAAGCAATTGCAGGGCATGATGCAAAGCCCATCAAAGTCGATGGAATTCTTTCCCATTACTCCAGTGGACTCTGGATTGAACTTACCCGTGAGGAGAATGAGTCATTTGAGGAGCCTGTTCCACAAACAAGCACAACTGCAGGGTGCCATGACTAGAAATTGATTAGGGAGCTGACATAAATTGAACGAGTATGTCTCTGCAAAGATCTGAAATAATTAATTAATGTGTGGCAGTTAGATGGAAGACAGCCAAATCACATGATGCAGCTCCGTAAGGATGGATTTACCTGGAGCATGTTGCCAGATACTTTTTTTTTTTTTAAGAAAATTTCCGAGTAGTTACTTGTTAATGCACGAATCATTGTAATTCAGTAACTTTTTTGCTGCGATGGACAAGATCTGTAAACACACTTTTTCCTTCAATCATAATATGGGGTTAAGGCAGCCAAGAATTTTGATTGTTTCACAGGCTTGATTTCAGACAGAGTAAATTTCAGCAATTATGTAAAAACTTGTACGTAGTGCTTCCTGCTAGCCCGGGCAGTGCTGAAGGCCAGCAGTCAGCCGCTGGGAAGCACTTGTGTAGGATCGGGACTGAGCGGTTATTTCGTTTTGTCTGTTTATTTTATTCATCCCTCTGTGAAATACCTTTCTATTTTATATACCAGCGGTCTGACTGGAAAAGGTTAAGGCGTTAATTCAGCAAGGTTGTTATGTATGTACTTACGGTCATAGAGATATTCCTAAAAAGCTAAAAATAACCATTTTGAAAAATCTGTAGTCACCGTGTATCTCTTCATATTAGAAAGCAAGTATGAAAATATTGTAAAAGGTATATTTTATTAACTAAGCGGGGAAAAGTACTTACACTTTGGTGTGCATTTTTTTTAGGAAACAAAACAGATGCTTTAAAACCTGGAATAAAAACGGAGACTTCCGATCACCTCTATGCCATGAAACATACTTCAAACACTACTAAAAATTGCTCTTTATTAAAACAGTATACGGCTTCCTCCCCTTTTCAGGTGGATAGTTTACATCCTTATTCATCTTTAGCACATAAGCCTGGCATAACAGCAGTGACTAACATTCAACAAGATTTTTCAGTTCCCTACGGGTATTTTGAATGCAGTAGTAAGCAACCTCACGTGACACCTTATGTTAATTGTAAGAACTTTGGTGTGTCGGTCAAAGATTATACTGGAATTTTGCTGAATGAGAAGATGAATGGTGTGCCACCGATTCTTCCAGAGGTCGCTGCTCCAGGCCCCCCAGCCCACAAAGACCCCCTGCCCACTATACTTGAACATCAGCCAGACAAACAGAATTGTCAGCTTCAGTTAGACAACTCTCCTTCTTCACAGATGGTCAGCTCTTGTGATTTGTCAGTACCGCTAAGCTCTCCGGCAAAGGATGCAGCCGGAAACGAAGCTGACTGTTCCCATGGATGCCCAATGGAAAAGGGCAGCTCCCATCGAGAACAGATGTGCGATTTTGACTGTGTTGATGAAAAGCGAAACAGTGCACTGGGACAACCGACTGAGTCTGAAGAAAAAGCTGAGGAAATGTGGTCAGACAGCGAGCACAATTTTTTGGATGATGACATTGGCGGGGTTGCTGTGGCACCTTCTCATGGTTCTATCTTAATTGAATGTGCAAGACGTGAACTCCATGCTACCACACCTATTAAAAAACCCAACCGCAATCATCCCACGAGAATTTCTTTAGTTTTCTACCAACACAAAAACTTAAATGAGCCAAAACATGGTTTAGCCATGTGGGAAGCAAAGATGGCTGAGAGGGCAAAAGAAAAAGAAAAAGAAGCAGAAAGATTGGGAACGGAGAGTACCGAACTAAACTCGAGCAGCAGGAAAACAAAGCAAACAAGTGAAAACAGAGATATTTTTTATGAAGACAATGAGTTCAACCAAATTCCATCACGCAGAGCATTAACAGTAACTAAGGATAACGTAATAACAGTATCTTCTTACGCCCTTACACGAGTTGCAGGGCCTTACAACCATTGGGCATAGGTTTTAGTATCAAATGCCTCCTCTTGGTGCAGTGTTACACAGTGTTTCTTTAAGGTGCTGTTAAAGAACAAGTCTCGTGTCGTTTACTCTTTGCTCATCTCAACCATTTTAAGGCTGAGGTAAAAAAAGGGGGGGGGATTTCTTCTTAAACTGTGACTTTAACATTTGGTGGTGCTCAAGCACATTTTAAGCAAAAAAAAAAAAAAAGTTGTATAGTTTTAATACATTCTAAAAAAGATTTTGTTTAGGTTATTAACCTTGATTGAATCATTCAGTTTATTACCTTTAGGAATTTATATTTTGGTGCTTTAAATCAAGTCTGTTTACTACAAAAATCATTTATAGGGATTTTAACAGGTTCATATTTTATGGTGTTAAATCAAGTTATACAGTAATAGCTCTACACAGCTCTTGGTGCTTAACCACATCAAACAGTTAAAAATAAATAAGCTGAATTATTACTTCATGGTGCCATTGCTTTAACAACTTCCAACCATTGCTATATAGTCCAAATTACAGATGAATCTTTTAGAAAACCAATGAATTTTTTTCTCTAGATTTGTCATTATGTATGAAACGAAGTTATTGGTAATGATGGCTGGAAGTTGTTTTTAAGCTGTAAATATATATTTTAAAAGCACTTTCTATTTTTAAAATTAACTTGAAATAGTATAGTATAAGGATCATATTGTCTAAGGTTTGTGCATACTCTACAGAAGAGATCATTTTATTCTTGCTGTGTAGAGTTCCATATTGTTACAGCTGCAGTATGTATGCTTAATAGCATATGTGATTGTTTTTAGACTTGCCCTTTTTCATCGAAGATTTTATGTTGCATATAAACAACAGTTATAAAATACAGAAACATTTTATTATTTTCAAGAGAGTGTACAAACATGAAATTAGGAGACATCTTGTCAATATGTGTGTTGCTATTGGGAGTTAGGAATATTATTTGGTTTTTTAAAGGCGGCATTTATGATTTCTTTGAGCAATAAGTGCGTAAGTCTCATTCGTTTGGAGCATTATAAGTTAACGTGACAACCAAATGTTCCTAATGCCTCAGGGGTAGGATTGTTTTGGGATAAAAAAATACCCCCTAGAGTTGCCTTATTCTATTCTGGAAAAAAAAAAAGAAAACAAAAAAATTGGGGAAAATACAAAGGAAGTGTTGGAAAAGTAGGAAATTTCTAATATTTAACAGCAAATTTTTCATTAAGAATAACCCACCTGTAATATTCACCAGCTTTCTACATTTGGGTTTTTTTTTTTTTACAAAAAATGTTTTGTACATTTTGTAAGTGATTTATACATTTCATGTAGAGAAAGGGTTGTATTCTTCCTTCCAAACATATGAAATTTATGTTCTCCATTTCTGTTGAAAAAGTGACGTATCATGAAATGAATATTTGCTAAACCAGAGGAAAAACAGACACTCCATCGCTTTTAAATACTGTAGCATCCCACTCTTCTTTCTGATTCTCCTCTCCTATGTATTCCTTTTTTAAACTTATTTATTTAAACAAATTACCAAATGACAATGTTAGCTAAGGACCGACCTCATCCTGCAACTTCTTCCATGAGAACAGCTCTGCGTAGCCATACCTGCCCAGTCAGAGCCAGGAGGACCGCTCAAGCCAGGACCCCTCTCGTGACTGAGAGCTGCAGGATCAGGCCCCAGAGATGAAGCTGTACCTTAATTCTGCCTCGGAGTCCTCCCCGGCTGGGTAACCTGTAGGTATAACGAGGTCAGAGTTTTCCAGTGCGAAAATATACTAATAATATACTTGATAATATTATAACGTAGTGGTGCTGTAACTGAGGAATATGAACTATCTAGATCTGCTTTATTTAAAACCTAGACAAGGTGCTTTTTCCTTGAGAAGTTGAACTGTAAGCGCTATATTTACAGTTTCGGTACGAAAAGTACATAAATTGTATTTTTAACACATAGTGCCAGTTAGGACCTTGGTGCTACAAATACTTAAATGCGGCTGTAGATCAATGAGACTATTCTCCTGTATAAAGGTATACACGTGTAGTGTTTGCAGGAGCAAGGTCTGAAGTAGCAATCACTATGTAACGACCTTGGGTTCAATTCTACAGATTCCTGTCGAAAGTAACAAAAATGTTGAGGGCAGAGGATGGCCGAATTGAACCCATTCTTTGTATCTTACCTATTTTAAGTAAAATTTGTAAAAACCGGGTATGCTGCAAATTTTAGTTCAAAGCTTAAGATTAGCTCAAATAGAGGATATGAAGGGATTGTAAATAATAATAAAACAAAAACAATATTACGCCATTGTTTTGTACCAGCAGTTTTATGCTTCTTGACTATGTAATATACAGTATACATCAAATCATTATGGTATTTTGTGTGCCTTAGATTTCCATTTTAAAACTTGTATATTTTTGGTGAGCCGAAGATTAGTAAGAATTCCAGCTGTCCATACAGTAAGTAGTACTGTACGTTCTCTAGCTGTTCCATTCATGTATTTGCTATCTGAAAACCCTTGTCCGACACCACGATCGATCGTCTACAGAAAAGATCAGTGTATTGGTTTCACTGGTAGTGCTGATAGCTTTAGTTTCTAGAACGCAAATCGAAAAAAATCATTTCTCATTCAGCGCTCCCGTGTGAGTAAGTTTTTCTACACAAAATTAGTACGTCACAGAGCCATCTCTTTACCTTTCAAAACGTTCCGATCATTGAAGTGGATCACTTTTACTTGAATCTTCCCCTAGAAACGCCCATGTTTAACTTAGGTATGATTGGAAACTTCAAGATAAAGATGTTCCATTGAAAAACCAGTAGCTTCCCTCAAAGAAGCGAGAAACCGAAAGGTGGATGGATCTAAAAGGATACCTCCAAACATAAGCCCCTGGCGAGTCACTGCTCAAGTGACTGCACCAATAGACTTTCAGTACGTCCAGGTCTACCTTTTTTGAAATGGCAATTTTAACAGAGAAAAGTGTTATCTTAACACAGTAGTTAGTGCTGTTAACTGACAGGTGCTAAAACTTAATTAAGATTACTTATATGAGAAAAATACATCATCTGTACAATAAAATATCATTCGCGGTGCTCTTCCCTTGACTGTCTCTCACGTAACTACTTTTTCAGCGTGTACCTAACAGGCAGGTTAGCTGGCCACCTCTATTTCCTGCTGTGGCACATAGCAGGTTGTGAGTTGAGAAGCTAATATTTTCTATTGCTGTACTGCGGTATAGAAAATGCAACTATTTACTGTTTTTACAACTGTGTGCTATTTATTGTAACAGTTCAGAATATTTATCAGTATTGTACACAAATTATGTTGTTTTGAGTAAGGTTATCATTTTATAACAGTACTGGTCTCTTAAAATTTGCAAATCTGTGGGTCTGTTGCTTTCCTTTGCAGCCCACGCAACCACTTGTAATTTGCTCTCGCCCCTTAACAAAGTCCTTCCAGGATGGCCAGAGCAGGAGCTGGATCTAAAATTAAGGTAGCTGGCTAGGTCAGACCTGCATATTTTGCTTGGTTTCCAACAGCTGGCACTATGCTCTGGGTGAAAAAGCAGAAAATGGATTCAGGTGTGGGCTGGCGGTGGGGTCCTTTTTCACAGTATGCTGGCAAAAACTGTCATGATCCAACATGGGACACCTCTGACTGGCCGGGAGGAATGTGTCTCATCCATTTCTCCACTGGGTCCAGTCCCACCACTCCACCCGCGCTCTGGAGGAGCAGTGCTTTCTGCAGGAGCCGGTTCTGTTTGACTTACTGAGTCCCTGTTGGAGTCACTGCACTGCCCAATTAAATAGTGAATTTTACTCGTGCAGTTCCTCTGCACTTACTGATTTGTAACATGCTATTGTATTACAGAAAACAGAAAAAATTATTTCTATAAATATTTTAGTCACAAGATCCAAAAAGCTTTTTAAGAACTTAGAAATACTTGTGACTTTCTAGCTGTAACAGTTGTATTCAGATTTATTTTTTTTTTAAGGACTTTCTAAGCTAACCTTCACTTAGGAATAACTGCTGTTAAAAGTCCTTATCTTACCTATGACAGTGCTTCTCTATGCTTAGAACAGGAAATAACTGTAGTATCTTAAGCAACACTTTATGTTAAGCATGGGTAAATGATGACTTCTTCAGTACTTAAGATTATTTGTAACATACAGCTGTTTGGGATTTTTTTAAAGACCTTTTTCATATCATTGCAGTATTACGCTAAATTTGGTGGGTTAACTTTGGGTCCTGTTTATGTTGCTGCAGCCCCATTGACTGCAATGTGCTCATTCATCACGCTTTCCTGCGACTTTCATATTTAACTGGATGGATATGGATACAGTTGACCAAAGTCTGTGCCGACTCAGACCTTTGCAACCCTACCACAATAGGTGTTGCAAGGACAGATGGAGAGAGATTTGGAGTAAATTATGTACTTCTGGTTAAACACAGAGGTTATATTGTTTGTAGCGTGAGAAGTGATTCAAGTCTGTAGAGAGACGTAATACCTTCAACCTCAAGTTTCAGGCATGCAGGCAGGTCTGTTTCAGACCACCTTCAGGCCTACGCTCTTGACAGCTTTTTTGATTCTTCTTATCTGATAGGTTGTTCAATGAGAGAGAGATGTTATGGAAGCATGCTAACATCTTCATGTTTCTGTATTTAAAATGTAAGGTCAATCTTGCCCTTCCGCTTCCCGTGAAATTTCTCATGTTGAAATTAGCTCCTTTTATCAAGCAATCATCAGCTTTGTAATCCCTTTTTTTTAATATATATATATGACTTTTCTCTTCTTTTCCACAGAAATCCTGTAATTTCTGGGTTAACAGGAAGAAATAACTGTGCCCTCAGATATATGAAAAACTAAATTGCTTGTCCACGTCCACACTTCTTATACGTAACAGCAATTACATTCAGGCAGTGTTGAACAAACTCTCTTTCAGGTCTATTGTGGTCGCTAAAATTCAGATTAGGGCCTTTGTGACATATCTTCCATAAAATTGCGTTTTATTTCTTGTGTGAAGTGTCTGCCCAGCTGCAACCTGTGATGCTGTCTATGATCTGATCTTAAATAACACAATTAGAGACGAGGAACAGTCCAATCACATTTCGAAATTCTGGCTTTCGTCTTAGTTTTATTAGGTGTTGATCTGACTTTCAGGAGGACGTGTAGAGGGAATATCTTTCTGTAATATTAAACTGTAGAGAAAGTTGCCATTGACTATTGTGACACCACGGCACTGCACTGCCTGTGTTACAGCAGTGTTTCTTACCAGTAAGGATGTGTCGTCGCGTCACACAGCTGTGGAGGTATGTACAAATTCGCCTCTTTCCACCGTTCCTCTGGAGACAGTAATCTCTCCTCTGTCTGCGTATACTGGCTTAAGGAAGAAAACAAAACAAAAAACAAAGAGGAGGGAGAGAGCTGGTCGCCCTTTCTTTAATGTGTGTAGACGAACAAGGTAGCGAGCATGGCTGTCGCCACCGGTCTGCTGCTCCTTCCCACAATCAAGTTAGGGAATGTGGAAAGCTGGTAGGATGCACAGCACGAATAAGTCGTGGGCAAAGCTGTGAAGGTACAGTTAGCTTTTGAGACAGCCTTCTCTGTACACGTTGTAGTTGCCAGGGTACTTCTTTATATTGACGCTTTTTTTCGTACATCTAACTTTAAATTCGTAAGCTTTTTTATTTGGTCTTTAACCTTAAACAGAGTGGCCGGTGTCGAAAGTCCTGAGGATGTAGCTGCTTAGTGGAACAGTACAGAAACTGGCTTCGTCGTCTTCTGGAATTACCTGATGTTTAGTTAGACAGTTTTCACAAGTTGTCTACATGCCGCTCCAGTATGTTGCTGCAATATTATAATTACATAAAGGAGAGTTTTATACTTGAGGTTTTCTCACAGACAAAGGATTTCTAATAGTAATACCTAATCAGGCACCAGTATACGTATGGGATTGCTTCTTCTAAAGAGCGGCTGAAAATCGATTTTGTATTTGCTTTATTACTTCCCTATTAAAACATTTCTGGTTATTTCAGAGGAGTGAGCAAAACTTTTTTTTTTAATACTGTCATTTACTTGACTAAATTATGGAGACTTAATTCTACCTAGTGCTGTGTTGTCTCCCTGAAGAACACTGAATTTGACTAGTGTTGATTCGTAGGTATTGCTTTCTACTCTGTACAGACGGCATCGAATACTACAGCCACCTTTCTCAGTCCATGGTCTCTTTATGGATTGTCTGCTGTGGTTAGCTATTTTCACAGTCAGCACTAGATCACATTAGAACCTGCTGCTGAATGCTTCAAATGCTTGTAACTACTCCAGAAGTTCTTCCTATCCCTCTTGCAGATCTGCTTCAGTACTCGGCATTAGCAGTGTAGTCGTCAGCCTGCTCATGAATTCCCCACGCACACTGTCGCTGCTTTGTATGTAAATCAGCCACTCTTCATCTCAGGAATATCATAAGAATTTGTTCTCCTATGACTCTTCCAAAATCCATTTCTCTCAGTCATCTTTTATTCTATATATGACAGTTCTGGGGGGGGGGGTACTTCATGTTGTCTCATAGGGAGCCTAGAATATTGCAGTTAGATAATGAATTGTCCTTCTCTTTCTTGGAATGAAAAAAATATCCATCACAACCATTGTTTCCTTACTTTTTAAATCAAATAATCAATTTCCCAGTTGATTTTCAGATTTCTTGATGTAATTGTTACACTCTGTTCTTACATCTGCAAGTAGCCAAACAAAAGAGACTTTGCAAGACTAGAAAACCGCTCACGCCCTGAGAAGGGAAAGTCATCCCTTCTCAGAGTACAAGATGTTTGCTTCTGTTGCTATCATCTCTGCAGAATGCCCTCTTTTCTTTTGAGTTACTCTACCAGCTCTGCTCAAATCTTGACCTAGGACAGATGCTGCAGACCCTGCACAATTACAAGAGCAGGAGTGTTTCTTTACATCTTCGGGTTATATCCATGTGCAGAGGTCAGTCATAGTCCTTGTGAGAAACCCAAGTACTGCTTAAGTTAAATGCCTTAACTAACATAGGACTGCTTGGAAAAAAGAGTGGAACAACGGGTTGTGGGGGTTTTTTGTTCTCCCTCTGTAGCAGCAAGTGGATTTGATTGAGCTTGAGCAGAAAATAATTAAGTAGTTACTGCCTTTTATTAAAGGGTATAGGGGTGTCAGCATCGCTGCTTTCCTCGTTCCGAGACATAAAGACTTTCGGATCCTTTTTTCAGTCCCGTTCCCCAGTTCATTGTCCCAACATTGTTTGCAGTGTTTAACCACATACTCCTAACTTCGGTTTTAAAAGAGACGAGATGCTTCTCGATGCTGTATCCTCAATTCTTCCCACAACAGCAAGCTGCTTCTCTTTTCTTCTACTGGACCATTATATATGTAATTTTTCCACACATATTTCTATTAAAATGCCAGAATCTTCCAACAGCATACTTGCAGTGAATGCAAGACCGGGGTGCTAAGTAACTTAACGTGAAGGTGAGACTGATTAACAGTGCTGTTTTCAACACTTTGCACACCTTACCAGCTTTCCTCATAAAGTCAGAGGACGCAGGTGTAGACCTCAAAAAACTACATGTGCGAGGAGGAGGACGGATTTGGCAGTTCATCTACAGAGAGTTGCCAGTTACAGCAGATGAACTGTATTCCAAAGAAGTGCTGTTGCAGTGGAGCAAGGGAACTGCTAGTTTGATGTTCAGTATTGCAGTTGTTGCCACAGAACACTTTAATGCTGTTGTGGAAAGTTTTGTGACCTGATCAATATTTTACACGTATATCTGTATTTTTGTTATAATATTGTAATGGAAAAGGGTCTAGGGTTTGAGAGTCGTCTTAAAATAAGAATGAAGGCCCTGATTCTCATTTATACTGCTGTCCTTTGCATCACATGAAAAGGATAAAGGGGCCTTAAGTGGATGTCGATTTAGCTTACATCTTTCGGAGTATCCCATTACACTGATAATGGTATAAAAGGTCAGTAGTATAAATCAAAACCGTTACCAAATGACTGATCTGTACAATCATCTGAAATCGATTTCGTGCTATCCCTATTGTGCACATACTGGCCAGTAACATCCAGATTGGTCTTAGTTTAAAAATGCAGGTTGAAAGGAAACCGGCTTGGTTTTTTTATCAGGTTTTAAGTATTGCCTTACATTGGCTGTCTTTTTCCCAGCGTTGTCTACGAAGAGAATGTGGTAAAAGATTTGTACCTCTAGGTAATGGCCTGGCCAGAAATCTCACAGAATTGTCAATAACACTATTTCTAAGCTTTGGTAGTTTCCCTGAAAATACTCGCTTCTCTTTAGTGTAACTTGATCCCTTTTACTTGATTTTATAGCAAATGGGGTTGTGACAATCTACTGAACTCCGTTCTTTTCTGACTTAAGACCTAACAGGGTGTGCAGTATTGTGTGGTGGTGTCACACCGGGATGGGTTTTGAGACCCAAAGCTAAAAGCCAACGTTTTCTCACTGCCCTAACTGTGTTGATACTTGATGGTGAAACTGTTGGCACCGCCCTGCGTGCTCAAGTCACGCGGAGCTTCCCTTGCTGCCAGTGGAAGCTTTATGTAAGTAAGCATCATGCCCCACTACATTGCAGTTATGAAATGCAATGCAATGCAAACTTCTCTTTCAAAAAAAGTTTGAGGAAAAGGAAATATATTTTCATTCCTAAATTTCTAAGCTGCAGTGATACTGCAGAGCCTAATGAGAACAGATTTCGTACTAACCTCGTGAATGCCGGTCTAATCCATGCAACTCAAAAAGCAGCGTCTGAACTTCATGAATCTCTTCTCCTCAAAATGAAAAAATAACTGTAGGCAAGAAAAACAAGTGTGATATCCCAATACCACTAAAAGAAAGCCAGTTCTAGCCAATACAAACATTCAGGCATTTTGTTCTCTTAACAGTTAATTCTACGATTATTTGTTCAGTTTGGAAGAGACAGCTCTTCGTAATGTGACAATATCATACCAGGGCATAAATACTGTTCAGAATTTGCTGTCGTAAGAAAGAACATTAATATGTAAGGACACACTGTACTGAAACGCTATGGCTAATGAATCTTACCTGCTTTGCAAAACTAAAACATGAACAGTATGCCAAAGCAAAAAAAAAAAAAAAAAAGGCATTTTCTTTCTTTCCTTCTCTCTTTCTTCTTCTCTCTCTTTCTCTTTCTTTCTTTCTTTGGGATGCATTTGATATTTATTTTTCAACTTTGAATTTGAGGTTTGGGATTATTTCCGGTTACCTACTGTATTTAGATCTGGAACATAACTTTCTTAAACAAAAGATGATGTACAGGGAGAAAAAAATCAGAAAGAAAAAGCACTTCATTATGTCACAGTATTTACAGGAAAAGTATAAAAATTACTTCTTTTCTCAAAAAACATTTGGGGCCTGATTCTTTCCTAGTATAACTGAGCATAGCTTCATGAGGCTGGTGGAGCTGTGACGAGTTACGCTAGCTGAGAAACCGAACCTTAGAATCTTCTTTGCAGACAAGGGAACCCTTACCAGCAGTACTTGAAGACTTGTGAGTTGTGACTGCATGTTACTTGAAAGATCTAATTAAGCTATGTTTTTTGGTGCAAGCAGTTGTTGTACATGATTTCATGTTTATGTAGCAAGATGCATTGAAATGTTGATACTAGTATTGAAACATACGTGTAAAAATTGTTGTTGTGGAAACTGTCTGTTCTGTTCTATTTTTCTTGTGTGTCTCATCTGTTTAGAACGTAAACTTTCTTTTTTTTTTATTGTCCTAACTGAATAAGGCTAAATGAATACTGTAATTGAAAATATATTTTAAATCTTGTCATGAGTTTTTAAAAAGACTATTACAAATTGTATCATTCCTGATTACACAGAACTTTGTGGGTGGTTTTAAATAAATTTTATACTTCTATTTTGCACTTAGTCGTCTAATTTTTCTTTCCTGCATTTTTCATGCATTTCTTCTTGTAAAATGCTTTGAGAAATAAAAGAAAGTTGCTTTCCCAATACAAACCAAAACAAAGTCATGCTGAAGTACGTAAAGACTGAAAATTGAGGCCAGGAGAGCCTCTACCATACAACTTACAGCAAAGTTAATGCCCTGCTTCATAATACAGCATATAATGCTACATATATGCCCCATTTAAAACCACTGCATGGCTTGAAATTTTAGAGAAGGAATTAAAAAATTACTGATTCTAAAGCTAGAAATAGTCTCGTCTTGCAGCGTGTCTGAGGGTGCCGAGAACCTCATCAAAGATGTTCTGACAATAGCAAGGAGTTACTCTGATAAAATACTAGTCTTTAGATTCTGTATGTTTACGTAATTTACCCCGTAGTCAGTAAAACATCTTTTTAAGGGAGGACTAAGAAAATAATTGCTAATGAAAGTATTTCCATTTCATGAGCCATTTCCCCTGCAGAAATTTTGCTCTTACCACTAATAACCATTGTTACATGTAGAAATATATTTATGCATTAACTCAGCCCTATAGGACTACAGTAGGTTCACCCAAGTCAGCGGGGTCGCTGCATTGGAAAGGGATGGGCATAAATAATCTGGCTACCTGGTCCCTGTTGTCGGTCTGCCTTTGCTTCGTGCAGGACTGACCTGTCCCAGGCAGAGCCGTACAGCAAGAGAAGCAGCCAGAAAGTTCTGAACTTCATCATCTTCTGACTAAAAAGGACAGAATGGTTTGTGAAGACATCTACACGGTGTCTCTTTTTCCTACCAGCCCTGTCTGGCAGAGCAAGGTTATAGGAATCATTTACTGTGGCTTTTAATTCCCATCCAGTGGAAACAGTCCAGGGTTTATTTGCTTCACATCAGAGGGTACTTTTTTTTTCTCAAGACAAAACAGACCTCAGCGCTAGTCCGCTTTACTATGTGACATTTTAGTGCAGAACAACGATTCTAGACAGAATTCCTGTTGTTTAGATCTGAAGAAAAGGAGGAATACAACTCTGAATGTTCATATTTGCTGCCTTTCCTTCTCCAGTAAGCACAGTAGCAAAAGCTGCTGTTAAATAATCTTCCAGGTAACTGGAATCTCCTAGAGGGCAGAACAATGCTGCTATCCTCAGGCTTCAATAATTCCCTAGTAATACACTACATTATACAATATGGTGCATCTAGTTCCTGGGAGCTGAATGCAGTAATCCAACAGGAAGGCCTTTACCCTCCTAGGTAATTTGCCGCTCTTTTAGAGGATAATCATTACTGAGTTTTTATAGCAACATCTCCCGACTTGCCCCAGGCCACCTCTAAACCGTACCATCAAATCTTTCAACAGAGCTACGCCTTCCACGGTTTGATATTAGAGTCTGTAACCTATAGCACTGGTGTCTAAGAAAGCACGCGGATTTTGAGTGGCACTTAAAGACTTGGGAGCAGAACATCGTTATTGAGGGAGAGACATTGATGAGAAGCAACGTTTTCCAGCTCCCTTTCAGGAACTGTCAGCCAACCGCATATCACCTCCCCTGGCATTCCCACTGCCTGGTGTGTTCCCAGTCAGAGCTACATTTCTTCATGCATTATGGAGCATATTACATACACAGATTTTAAAACACAGCTTCACCCGTAGCTTGCGGGAACAAAACCAACCCAAATTTACCTGCCTGCCCTGACATCCCTGAAAGGCTGCCAAACACGAGTTTATCTTGTAGAGCTCAACACCTACAGGTGGCTTCAGCGCTTTCTCATCTTTTAGATTTCTTATATAAATGATACAGGTAATAGAATATTGATGTAATACCGTTGGTTGCTCTTAAACTCTTAAGATGCTATAGCCTTAAATTACGATACCTATTAAAATGGTATTAATTGTTAACAATAGTTTAAACCACAAGACAAACTTTCTTGCTAGTGCTCCCGTTACACGTTTCTGCAGTACTCTAATACCTGATAAAGATCATAGAACAGCGGGGTTTGACTGCTGTTGGATAAGGCTAATGCTGATTGCTGTTGTCATATATTGTTATAGAACACTGGTTTACATCTTCCAAAGGGGTGTTCATTGAAATATAGGACTTCTGTGAATTTTCTACATCAAACCAAGCATCATATTCGAATGTAATTTAAACACAAGATAGTGCTTCAATTAATAGTGTTTTGGTTCAAGAAATGTCCTAGATAGTCTAAAAGAAAATAATTACCACCAATACCCATCTGTGTTTTCAATCTAAGACACACTGGAAAAATACTTAAAATGTGGAAATTTAAACCCAGCTATTTCAATAACCATTGGATGGAGCACGATTCCCAAGATGGGCCTCTTAATTCCCTGTCCAGTCTGCTTAATTGGGGATACCCTTGCTTTCATGATATACACCAGTTATACAAAATTCTTAGCAGCTGAATTCTTGAGAATGTCCAAGGCCAAAAATTGCTTAAAATCCCTACTGTATGACGTGTACATCTCCATTCATTCATAACATAACTGGGTAACGCTTCGCTGTTTGATTCTGAAGTAGTCCTGAACTGCTGCTGGAGGCATCATGACTTAGCCTTATTTTTCAGCTCAGAACAGTAAAACTTTTGCCTCCTGTGGCGTAACAAGTCGGCAGTTCAGTTTTTTGTGACCACTCTGTTTTACACGTAGACTTCTGGGTTTGCATGCTGATGACTGACTCCCTTCACTTGAGGAAACCCTTCAGGGAAATGAAGTACTAATCCTGTGCTTCATCAAGCTAACACTTCTATGATAGACTCTAACTCCCTTCCACAATAGCAGCAGAGAGCCTTCTCAGGATTCATCTGCGTTACAGCTGCTACAAATTTTAAGGGTGAGATTTGTTGGGCTGTTGCAAATTACCCTGTTCGATGAGGGTAAGAAGCTGTAAGTGGCTCAGGTGTGCCGCCACTGCTTAACAACCCACCTTAGGCTGTAGCTCTTGTGAGATCTGACTAGCTGTGTAGTCCAGAAAAAAAGAATGCTTTACTGTAGAGTGCTCACCAGCAAGCTTTTCAAGTACTACAGGCTCTGGATCACCGCAAAGAATACAAGTACTCCCTTTGTATGTAATTTCTATTGCATCTGAGCAAATACTAGAGTTGTACTCTTTCTCCTTTGCCCTCTCACACTGAAAGAGGCAGTACTTGGGGCCGTTATAGCACACAGAAGTTCTCAAGATGTTCCCTGCTCTTCCTGTAAATCGCAGCCTGCGTGGTCCACAGCAAGTTAAATCTCTGAATTTCTACACTCAGCTGTACTGCACTGGGAATTACGCCTGACTGCCCCTCAGATCAGAGGCCTATGCTCCACGATGCGAAGAGGCTAAACGTTGCAGGGAGTAGTGGAAGGGAAATCGGGTTTCAGCTCTCAATCTCCTGCTTTTCAAGCAATGGAGCTAAGACTTTAAAGGTGGTCAGGATTCTTCTGCCGATCTCTCTTCTTTATTGCCTGTCTACCGAAGTGCGTTAACTCTGTCTTTCATATAGCTTGGTTACCCCAAGATTATAAGGAGATAGATGAGAAATCCTTTCTCGTATACACGATCAAATCTGATATGCCTAAAAAACCACGGCCTTCCTAAAGGTACTGAGGACTTTCCTAAAGCACTCAAATACAAGTCAGCTTGGTTAAGAAGAAAGGAATCCTTAAAACCTGTGCCCTTATGCAGGGCAGCTATTCCTGTGCTCCCTGGTCAATGTGAATTACGCCTCTTTATCTTCCATGGGTCCTGAGGAATGATCCAAACATTACAGCTCTCCCTAGACAGGAAGCCTGACATTAAACTAACATTCATAATAGTATTTTCTCCTTTAACCAACATTAGGTAAAAGCTATCCTGTACTCCCCTAAGAACTGTAAGACTCGGGTAAGTACTTCTGATTAAAGTAAAATCTAAAAGGTTAAGCAAAACCAAAAGTCATATAATTTGAAACCAAATCTGTCTGATTTTAGTTCAGAAATTACTTTACTCTTAAAAGACACAGTTACATTTTCCAAAAGATTTCCCCCTTTTGCAAGAAATGTGTTTCTTTGAAATTTCACATTAACTATGATCATCCAAAACAATTTTCAAAAGGGTTTCCTTCTAATACATCTTTTCAATCATGAGGATATATTTTTTTCAAATTTTGAAGTGTCAAATGGGAGCATTGAGAAGAAAAAATGTATTTTGTACTTGGTTAGGAAAAGATGTTTAGTTGCTTATATAAAATTACTGTGCCCAAGCATCGGTTCAACTGAATGGAAGCCAAGCTTTCATGGGATTGGCAGAAGAATAGCTGTAAACAACGTAGACCCTGCAGGCCTCTGTGTAGGGATCTGAGTTCAGAACTGAAAGAGAGATGGTTTTAGTAGTTACCTCACTAGTGGTGAGTCGCCCCATTAACAGGGCACGGAGACAGTATTCAGGTTACATTTCATCTCAGCACCACTGACAATCTGTTCGCTCTTCTATTTACCTCAGAATATCCTCTAAGTTATTAGCAGAAACATGTTAAGAGTTTCTTATTTTTACAGAAATATGTCTCTTTCTTGAACCTAGTCTGCGTTCCAAATTTTTTAGCCGAAGATTTTTATGTATCACTTCAGCTTTTTTTTTTTTTTTTTTTTACATAACCACAGAGGCTGTGGAAGGCTTTATGCCATAACTGCCGCCAACAACTACAGTTCAGGTAACAGCAAGGCTACATTTAATAGCATGCATCTCTTCTGTACTGCCACTACCATTGACTGCACTCAAGCAATTCTGTAAGAAAAGACCTTCATCACCTCCATCTAAAAAGCCCTCTCCTTTCCAGTCCAGCTGTCACTGTGGGCAGCTCTATCCTATTAACAGACTAATTTTTCTACATAATTTTTTACCTCACTTCAAATATTTTTCTAAAAATGGTGGTTTCTCTAAATATTTTTATTTGTTCATAAATTAACTTCAACTTTGGACACGACTATATTAAGATGGGAGTTGCTTCAGTTCTCTGTCAGAACCTCTTTGGAACTAAGCCAGCCTTGCTGTATATCCCTTGTCATATCCCCCTTAGCCATCACAGTGACAATTAAAAACTTTTTTGTGAAATATATTGGGATATATTTCCAAATTGTATCACACACACTGCAGCTGTGGAGTATATGCATGGTATCATACACGATGCAGCTGTGGAGTACTGAGAAGTGCATTCTACCTTTTATATCATTTTGTAAACCTCTAAAGACCTTTAAAGCTTATCCAAGAGCTAATTCTTGGTACTTCTGATGGAGTTCACTGGGGTTTCTCAGGGAAAGTATGCCTTAGCCCCCCCTGCACTACCAGGAGTAGTGCCAGATACTCAACTAAGGCTAATTTATAGCTATGAACACCTACCAACCTTAGTAAGGAGGGGTTTTTTCTATGCCTGGGAAAGACATTCATTCCATTTACCTTCTAAATTCACTGTAAATAAACATTGTACCACTTACTGAGATCACGGTGGGATTAAATGCCGTATTCAATCTGTATAAACTACAGCAAAATGCAGAAACCCTTATTCTTGAGTTAGAGATGTGAGTGGCATGAATATGAGAGGTAGTAAAATGTGCTATATCAAGACCAATCCCCTAATAATTTCACTGGATCAAACCTCTGCATGTAATACCAGTGCAGAGAGCTGTGCGACGCTCTGTGACATATTCTAGGATTCAGCCCTCTAAGACATAGGGTCAAACTTGAATTTAGGAAGGACCAACCTCTTGTCAAATACGTGTATTTTTAATTGAAATTTAAGGAAATAGTTAAAAGTGCATCTGGTCTCACAAACATATATGACAGACTAGAGATGTGACAGAAATTCAGTATTTAGGGGATGTACAGACTTTACTGCCCTTTCTCTGTACTCTAAGACTGCAATTTTTTAACCCAGGTGGTAAATGTTCTGATTAAAATCTACAAACAACCCATTCAGTGAAAGTCCTTACATAAAAATTCTAGAAATGGGACCTTGTTCAGACTAAGATCTCCAACTACTTTTGCAACATCAGTAAATGCTAACAACTTTCACCAAGAGGTAAGGTTCTCTTCTCTGAGCTCTCTGAAAGTCTTCTGATCTGAAGTCATTTTACTGAATCACTACCAATTCCCTTAGACAGCGAACTTTACCAGTTAAATATATTGTACATGATGTTCATTGATCACAGAACACCCCAGGTTGGAGGGGACCTCAAAAGATCATCTGGTCCAACCTTTTGTGGAAAAGGCAGTCTAGATGAGATTACCTAGCACCCTGTCCAGTTGCGGCTGGAAAACCTCCAGTGATGAGGACTCCACCACATCCCCGGGGAGGTTCTTCCAGTGATTGATTGTTTTTACATTAAAAAAAAAAATGCTTTCTTATATCAAAATGAAAATTTTTCCCTGTGATCCTAGTGTGTATTAGCTTCAAAATTAATTAAAAATAATTTTATTTATGCTAGAGCATTGTCATAGTTTAACCCCAGCCAGCAACTAAGCAACACACAGCTGCTTGTTCACTCCCCCCTCAGTGGGATGGGGGAGAGAATCGGAA
>NW_008824986.1:1808891-1813416 GCF_000699105.1 Pygoscelis adeliae | reverse complement strand
AATTAATTTCCTTCTTTCCCTCGGCAGGCAGGTGTTCAGCCATCTCCAGGACAGCAGGGCTCCATCACGCGTAACGGTTACTTGGGAAGACGAACACCATCACTCCGAACATCCCCCCTTCCTCGTTCTTCCCCCAGCTTTATATGCTGAGCATGACGTCATATGGTGTGGAATATCCCTTTGGTCAGTTGGGGTCAGCTGTCCCGGCTGTGTCCCCTCCCAACTTCTTGTGCACCCCCAGCCTGCTCGCTGGTGGGATGGGGTGAGAAGCAGAAAAGGCCCTGACTCTGTGTCAGCACTGCTCAGCAATAACAAAAACATCCCTGTGTTATCAACACTGTTTTCAGCACAAATCCAAAACACAGCCCCATGCTAGCTACCATGAAGGAAATTCACTCTACCCCAGCCAAAACCAGCACAAGCATTTATACTAATTTAAACTTTGTCAAAAGTCCATTCTCAACGCATTTAAGTTTGTCCCAGCGTAATAGACCATAAAAGCCTTTCCCTCCTTACCCTGGGACTCTTAAAAACAAACAAACAAACAAACAAACAAAAAACAAACAAACAAACAAATAAATGTTATTTGCAATCTGCTAAGCCTGATCAGGTTGATTTAGCTCTATGATGTCCCTCCCATGTTCTTGAGGGGTCTGGCCAGTTCAGAAACACTTTTTTCAAATATTTTGTATAGCAGTATGTAATAAACTTACGGTACTGAATGTATCGTGTTTGGGAAAGTGTAAAGCTGCAGTACATATGACTACAGTCATAAAGACTACAACAGAACTTTTTGTGCAAGAAAAAAACTATGATAATTTGCTCAGAAGGTTATATGCTGCACTTGGCTCCTACAACTTAATTGTCAAAAAAGCCATTAACTGAACTGTTGTTATCATCAGGTACTCCTGGATATCTAGAAAGGTAAAAACGTGTTTGAATCTCTAAATGACCTCTTCTGACCTTCTGAAGAGAATACGTAAATAAACCCACCAACAGCTACAAAGAGCAGGTTCCAGTAGTAACATGTATAGATATGAAAGTTAATTCAGGAATTGAGCAGGATGCATAGAAACGTTATTTCCAACAAGAATATGAAAAAAACCAGAATACAATGATCTTTCCTTTCAAAGTTGTTACATCATCAAAACTGAGTGAAATAACCACCTCCCTGTAATTGGCAAAGGTCTTACATTTAGCTGGACAGATACAATATGACCAGTTACTGATCATTATTGGTTTTCTGTCCAGTGGCTCCGTGTTTGGTATGAAAGACTAATTTCTGTGTCTTCTCAATTGTTCAGATTGTCAAAACTTATGTTTATTAGAAGTTTATAATTTCTCCTCCAATTAATTCTCCTAAATACATAGTATGAATACAGTTAAATCTGTTTGTGGTTTGCTTCAACCAAAAATAAGCCTCTTTCACATTTTCTTCTACAATTTTTCTTTCACAGCACGCATGTAAGATCTCTCAAACTAGTTTTGTTCTAGCTGATGCAGGAAAATATCACAGTACCTCTGTTGCTGCTGTACAGTGACAACTGTTTGAGAAGTGCTTAATTTATGTATAAAGGACACTATATAACCGGTGTTCAGCCATAATGTGTTTATTATGGTGTCGAACTCTATATATAGTGTAAATAACGTATAGTGATTTATTAAAGAGTAATAGTGAAGCAATCTGTGCTAGTGTAGGTAGCAAGCAAGTGTAGAACTTGCCTCTGAAGCATACAGTTCTTACCATTTCCTTACAACCAACCTTACCCATGTTCTCATTTTCAAAAGAAGGATAAGCATTATAACAGTTCCTTGTTTCACTTTATTTCAAAAATAGGACTTCTGCTTTTCCAAGACTGTAAGGTAGAAATTATTTCTAAAGGCAATGACAAATATTATTTGCAGCTGATACCCAGTCATGCCTTTTAGATTGCAAAGGCCCTGCAGCACACACTTTTGTCTTCTGGTAAGCTGATGATACAATCACTGTTATGAGACACTTTAGGAGCACACTAAAGACAGTAAAGATCTGTTTAATGACAAATGTGATTATTTTTCTGCTTCTTCAATATCTTGGGGATCTGAAGTTGGAGCAATTAGTCAGCTTCACTAAGGGCAAATGTGTTTGTATCTATCATCTCTGAAATGAATTACAGGATTTTTTTTTTTTCTTTCTTGGCTGAAGGTGAGATACTGCACCGAACAACAAATATAATGTGGCAAATGATGATACATACCAACATCAGTGCACATCCAAAATTTATACCATACACAGAAACAGTACAATTTCATATTCCTTGAGCTGAGAAACTCCTTTATCTCAAAGCAAGCCATATGCTAGCTTTTTGAACACCCAGCACGCTCATTAGAGACCTGTGATAGCCACTTCTCAATCTGCACTCCACCTACACCCAGTATCAAATCAGCATGCTTCTACTTGCTACTTCAGTGTTTCTACTTTTTGGTGTACTAGCTGTTGCTTCTACAGTGCTGAATCAGTAACGCTGGGTGCTGCTGTGGTAGTGGAAAATGTATTTATTTCTATGATTGTGTGAAGTGGTATACAAAGAGGTGTTGTTTCTGAGAGCTCTTTTAGTCACAGATCCTTAAAAAACAAACCAGAAAGCTGTTACTTTTAAACCTTTTTAAATAACAGTATTTCATCAAGTACCAAATGAGCCTCTGTTCAAAGGGGATGTACATGTTTTCATTCCAGAAAAACTCTGTTTAGTAAAGAGCATGTACACCACTGTGGAAGGTGCCACAGATTAACTTCATGGCTTTCCTGAGCAAAGGTAGGCAGCTGAGTACTAAAGGCCAGAGGTCCAAAGTATTAACTATTTGCACTATGAGATTTTGCTACTATGTAGCATTTCCTGATACCAAAGTTCTTTTCTTTGCACTTTTCCATTCATCTTTGTTAAATGTACTGATTGTACCAAAATACATATGGCGTTCTTTGATTATAAGCTCTGAAAAGTATCATTTCTCTCCACAATATCCCCAGCTTGTTCTCAACTCCCATAACCACCAAGAAGGCTGGAAGCAAGATATGCTTTACGGTTTTTGCCTTCTAATTTTTATCTTATTCTCAACTTGCCTGATTACTTTAAGGTAACTTGTAGAAATGTCCTATCTTTCAGACTTCCGGCCCTTCATCAATTTTGGATGAAATTGCCCAATGTACTTAAAAGATACTTAGGATGCCTACAGTTATTTTAAGAAACAAGACTAGAAGTGCTCACATTTTTTCACTGCAATTTCCATTACAACTGTTCTTCACCACAACAGCATGGTTTATCTTAAAAAGAAGAGAGAGACTTAAAGAATTCAAAAGGAGTCATTAGTGTACTATAAATGGCAGTGGCAAAATTTGCCAGCTAATGGTAGCAATACGTATGTGGAAAGGAGAAAGGACACAAAGTAATGTTCTACTTGAGGTACAGGAAATCAGGCTTGTGGTTTCCTATGAGCTTCTAAGGCTTTCTTTGAGACCATCACTAAGAATTATGCATCCTCTGGTAAAAAGACTCTCGGCCAAAAGACTGAAGAATAGAGCAACTTCATAAAATTCTGACATTCGCTGACAATTATTTTCTCCTTTAATACAATTTTGCCACTGTCCTTTTCATTTATAGTGTGGGAGAGAGCCACGTTACCTTTTCAGCCTCTAATCTTATTTCCAGGTTAAAGAGTACAGATTCTGCTCTAGTCAACTGACTGAGTTAGATGGAGTTATGCCAGGAAGAGGCATGAGTAAGGTTTAAAATGTGTAGACTTAAAAATGAAGAACGATGCCACCAGTGCAAAACATCTAAACCCTCATGTCATTTGCAATACACTTTAAAGGGCTAAGGCAGATCTGCCTTTGTATATTGTTGAGTACCAAATTTGCCTTCACCTGGTGGTCTCCCGCTTCTCTAGTTGCCCTCCGACAACATAATCCAGCCCACTGCAAGTGAGAGTTTAATGTTGCTGCCCCTCAAGATTTTATTCCATCACTTTGTTTTTAATTACAACAAATAAAACACTTCAAAGTCCCACTTTCATTTACAAAGTGTGTCTTGTTGACTTTACTCTCAAATGTTAAGTAACATCCCATATGCATATTTCACCTCAAAGCAAACTTGTGTAAAAAACTATTTATGGGATGGAAGGCTCTTTATAACATCATCAAAAGAGGGAAGAGAAATTACTGTTGCCCATGAACTATTTACTTACTGCAATGATTCCTGGCTGCAATTTCTGTTTCAAAGCATCTTAAGCGCTTTGATGAGTCCCTCTGGTGAGTCTGCCCTCCCTTCACCTCAGATGATCCCGTTACCCCTCCCCCCCCCAACAGCCTGAATGGTCTCAGGGGTTCAAGGGCCTCATGTGTGGCTTTGCTTCAGGCTGAGGGCTGCGTATTTCCTACAGCAATAAGGTATCTATGAGGTGGCGTGAGAAGCGTCTTGACAACTGCCCAGACTGACGCCAGCTACGAGTCGTTTGTGGGGCGGGGGAGAGGGTCGAGCAGCGCGCCTGC
>NW_008824986.1:1785710-1808073 GCF_000699105.1 Pygoscelis adeliae | reverse complement strand
GGGAGGGAGGGAGAGAGAGGGAGGGAGGCGAGTCGCGGAGTTGGTGAGCGGCCCTGCCATCTTCGCGTGGTTAACTTGCCCTTGTTCGAGGAGAGGGAAACTGAACCATGGCTGAAAGCGTACGTTGTTCCTCTGCCGGCAGCGCTTCCAAACGGCGGCGTAGCAATAGCCCTACAAAAGAAATAATAATAAAAAATAAAAATCTTTCGTTCTGCAGAGTCACCTTTTCCTTAGTCTTCGTTGGAAACGTGAATAAATTTTTGTGTTTAAATAGCGTTAGTCCCATTGTTAAGAAGGGGATGGTGGAGATCGTGCCCTAGGACAATATAATAACTTGCAACTTTCTGTGTTTCCCACTTCTGATGCGTGTTGCCCACCAGGTTTAGGGGTGTAAAGATAATCTTTCAACACTTTTTTCTTTTTTTTTTGACCCAGAATTAAAATAGCCTGATGGTATATGTTTCAAAGATTGTAGCTGCGCTTTATTTTAATAGATTGCAGTTATAGAAGATAGACACCCAGGAGATTTTGCCTTTCGCCATGGCTCAGTTTGGAGGACAGAAGAATCCCCCTTGGGCTACTCAGTTTACAGCCACTGCAGTATCTCAGCCAGGTCAGTTTACATATCACTTAATATTTGAACCCTGACATCTAGTAGATTTGGAGATTCCGTAGTTGGGTATGCAGTTAAGAGTGGCACCACGCTAACTAACTTATTTAAATTCTATTTAAGTGGTTTAAGTTGGGAGGTTTTCACACAATAGAGACATTAAAGATCATTGCCTAATAGTAGCTGTTGGGTTGGCTTTTTTTTAAGGGGTGATAAGTAAAATCCCAGCTGAATTTTTATTGATTCTCTTGGTCAGTAAACAAGATATTGTTACTCATATCCAAAGATGTGTAAATCAAATTACCTTTCATCAAATTGCATTGCTCTAGATTAAATAATAACAGCACTAATAAGACATGACAGATTTTTTAAGTGCTGCCTGAGTTTCCTTTCCCGGGCAGCCTAAATCAATGTTTACAAAGTATTTTGCCTTTAGTAATATATTGGACATATTTCATGTAGTGAAGAGGTCTCTGAAATTTGCTGCTTGGATGGGGAGGGGGTATATTTTATTTTTTTTTAATGCCAAGTTAGAACTCAAGGATCCCTATAACCAAAGGTATCGCCCTGATAATGATAGAGGGTTTCCTTTGATTTAGCTAAGAAGCCTTATTTAACTGCAGGCTAGTGTATTTAAAAACCTAGCTGGCTAGATTTTCATGTTTCACATTGTTTTATAGCATAAAAGGTTTTGAGGCAAGAATATGAAGCTTGCTGCGTGGTGAATCTTGGTGCTTCCATTTCCAGTTCTGGGCTGCCTTTTTCTCTTGCTTGAATACAAAGTGTTTCCTAAATACTGTAGTTTCATTGTCTGATGTGAAAAGGCTTCAACAAAGCTGTGGTACTTTGAGGATTCAGGATGTCAAAATGTGAGCACAGGCAGTAACCTTGTTGAAGAGATGTCTTTCTGAAGAGTTGTATGATTTTTGCCGTTGTCCTTTGCATCTTGCTCTAGTTTGATACGAAGTTGAATGACATACCTCCTTTGTCAGAGGTTTTACATCTGGGAGCTTAGCAAAAGTTGGGAATGCCTGCCATTCTTCGGAGGTGTATGTCTGGGGGGGGGGGAAAGAACAAATTTTTCTCCTGACTCGGTTTTCTTTCCTGAAATTGCTCCTCTATCTCCAGTTTTTTTACTTTGGGCATTGGTCCAATCTGAGTGCATATCATCTAGGAACTGTCACCCACCCCCCCACGTGTTTCACAATACTTGGTCCCAGTGTACTTTTTCCTTTTCCTCCATGCCCATTCAGTCCCACTCTTTACCTAAAATGTTGCTGTACCTAACCAGTTGCCTACAAGCAGTTTTGCACTGTTTCTCTGAATAGCTATTCTGAAGCTCTGAATAGCTTCCCTTATCCAAATGGCACAACTCTCTAAGAAATTGCTTAACAGCTGGAAAGAGTCGGCATTGGGAACATGGGAGAGAGACAAACTTTGCTTTTAGTTTTTGTGTCTGACTGGGCGATACCTTGGAGCCATCAAAGGATGGCAGCATCTGGGCTGGAGTATTCTTGATAGGTTGGCTGATGTGGCAGCTAGTGCATCAAATGCAGTGGTGGGAGACTGAGGGCCAGCTCCATGTCCTGTTTCAGAAGGAAAGCTGCATAAAACCTGCTGAAAGGGAGGAGCTGGCAGCCATCTTAGACCTCGCTGAGCCAGGACCAGAAGGGGGCCCTGGAGAAGAGGTGGATGGAGCAAGGGCACTAGAAGCACACACCAACTTATCCATTTTCCTGTTCCTATGACTCTGCCTTTGGTTAGCCTACTTCTGAGCCTCCTTAAATTAAATGAAGTGCAAAATTTAATTGGGATAGGTCTAGTCAGCATCAGTTGCTGTGAGAGTTTTTTCACCTGCTCAATGAGGACAGTATCTCCAGGGATTTTTAGCTGTTCATCTCATCCAGCAGCAACTGACTCAAACATGACAGCCATTGAAGACTAACATTTGGTTGCACTTTTGCCTTCTTCCTGTGCTAGTTCCACCTTCCTTCATGTTCCTAGTGTCCCTCTTCACACTGTAGTATTTTCTCTCCAGTATCACTTGAAGGCATTTAGCTCCCTGTGTCCTTCTGTGCAGTCCTTTCCTATTCCTACTGCAATGCATAATCACTGTGTCTGTGTCGTCTTTCTTCCCTGCCTGTACTAATGAATCCAGTCCCCGGAATTCTGCTGCCCAGCTCCTGCTTTAGTACCCATATACATGTTGCTCTGCTTTTTTTATTGGCAATTCTGATTTATAATGATTTATAATAGAGAGCACAGGAAACTTCTTTTGAAAAGTATGCAGTGCTCTTTGGCCCTGCTGAGAGCTGAAGAACAGTGTTTACCGTTGAACTGCAGCCAAGTAGTCACCTTTCATGCACCTTTCAACATGAAGCTATGACTGTCTGGCTAGGTTGCTTGCCTGATGAAAAGAGATGCTGTCAGTGCTCAGGCATGCTGACTAGCATGTACTACTTCTCACCTGTGGCTGCGCTCAAGAAGTTGCGCAGATTGGCTTACGCTTGTGAAGCTCAATGTTCATAAACTGATTTAAAAGAACTACATTTACCAAACTCTTACGTATTTTCAGAAGATTTGCAAAACGTGTTATATATCTTTATGCATGCTGGTTGCTTTATCCAAGTGTCAGGTTCCTTCTCAAAAGCATCAAGGTGCTTGGATATGGGGGAAAGAGATCTTGATTTTTATAACACAAGCAATGTGATATATAGCTTTTTCTTAAGCCGTTGTCAAAATTGGTGAGTGATGGTATTATAAACCCAGTTTGATAATTGCAAAAAGGTAATTTCAGGGGTGGGGTGGGGTGATTTTTGTTTTGTTTTTTTTTTTTGGTGTTGCTGACTTGAATGCTGTCTTGGCCATCCCTGGTGAAGAAGTAACTATATGAGTTAAGGCTCAGGTTAAGGTGTGAGACTCTAAGGTAGTTGTAGATTGATATTCTGTGTAATGAAGGGTTCCTGGAATCCCTTTGGGATAGCTTACTAATTACTGTCTGTGTCTGTGGCTTTAGAAGAGAGAGAGGTAATTCCAGGTGCCAGCAAAGATCTGTGTGTGAAGAGAGACTCCTACTTGTAACACAGTGAAATTGTTTCTCTACTCCTTGTCTCATGGTTTTGTGCATCACATGACTAAAACCAGAATAAAGTCCCTGCTATGCTGGTTAAGCATTGTTAAAGCATAAATTAAATCATGCCTACTACAGAAAATTAAAGTTTAAAAAGTTAAAAATTATAAAATTCCTAGATAGCACAGATTGCTTTTTGCAAGTGCTCTTTATACTTCTAACTTGCATAATGATGTGCAAGTTCCTGAAATGCCTGCAAAGGAGAATCCCCTCCTATTCTCTCAGCTATTGATTTTTGGTATGTCTTTGGTTTGTATCGCAGCGCTTGGCATATGCTGTTTTCGGGGTTGTGATTTCTGGTTGCACAGTGATGCCTGTTTTTATAGAACTGTAGTCAAGGGGAAGTCCTAGCTATGCTGCGTTCTGACTGATTGGTATCGTCGTCTTTGCTATATCAAGATTTCATTGCATTAGAGTGAAGAACAGTGCACCTGATGAAAGCAAAAGTGCCTGAAGCTCAGTATCTTGTTATTGCTGGTGGCCCCTGTGAGGCGACTGAAGAAAAGTGTAAGAATAGGACAAGCATGTAGTGGGTCTCAGAGCCGCTAAGAAATAGTAGCTGATGCACAATTTGATGGCTTGCTGTAAACGGATGTCCTGTGATAAATATACACTGAGCCTATTTCTATTGTGTGCCTGTTAAAAGGAATTTTTTTGGAGTAGGTTGTATGGCATTTGTATTGCAAGTGTGTTAAGCTTGAAAAAACTTAAAAACCCAAGGCCCCAAACTCACAATTTCTGACAACTGTGAAAAGTGTCCAAAGCCCTGGGTAGGGTACTCCTTTACTGTAATCCTAATAAATCTACATCACTTGCCAAGGAGATATATGTAGCTACATACTTTGAAGATGTTTCCCTAATCTTAAAGGGTCTCTGGAATTCAGAAGCAGCAAGAGGGACTACTAAATAGTGTCTTTGTGATTGCTACAAGAGAAATTTCTGTTACCTAGAAAGATGCTTGAGCTGCAGCCTAGGACTCCAATTTCTATCCATGCCCTTTCAGATGGACATGCCATGCAGTATTTGGTGCGAATGGAAGTTGTTTAGACCGCATTTGAAGGAAGGCATCTCCATCGCTGTACTTACTGAGATAATTACAAATCCTAAGAAGCTATTTTTTGTCACTGCAGATGCTTGTTGCCAATAATAATAATATGGCAGTCGCATGTCAATTCTGCACTCAGTCTGCGATTTATTCCGTCTTGTTTTTCTGTGTGATTTTTCCTTTTTCTTTTCTTTTTTTTTTTTAACTAGTAATGCAAACATAGTCACCTATTTAATCGGAGCCTGTTTGACTGAGATGAGTACATAGATGAAAGGTAGTCAAATTAAACTCTGGGAATACTTTGGGGCAAATAGCTCTGAAAAACTTGTTACTATAGGTGTTTCCTTTTAGGGGATCTCATCAGTCTTTTGTCTTTGCCCTTTGTTAGTAAGTTCGTCTGCAGTGTTGTAGATGACATGATACCCAGTTAATATTAAATGCTCATGAAGTGACAGTAGCGGTGGCAAAAAAATCTTTCCCCTTCCCTCCCCCCCCTTAATGGACAAAACAGGATAAGAGTCTTAGGGTGGGCTTGGAATTGTTTGAGATAGTTAGGGGTTATGCTGGAAGGGAAGTTGACATAGTGGAAACTGAAGAGCGGAGTAACCCCAAGATCTCATTTTGGGAGCAAGCATGTTAATATTTTTGTTGGGATCCTTGGTACAAAAAGTAGGAGAGAACTTGTGAAACTTGCTTGATGACGCTTCCCAACTCCATCCCCTTTGCTGGTACAACATTAGAATAGAACATTGGACTGAATGACAATAGCTAACGTGGTCAAACAGATTCAAAGGTAATAGCATGAAGTGAATTTCTGCACTAATAGGAATTTCTGCTCAGCGTGTGGAAAAAGAGGAGAAAGATTTATGTGTTGGTTATTTGCCTTGAGTGGGCCAGCAAAGTAATGCAGCTAAGAAAATTGAAAGTTGTCCCAGGATGCAGCAGCAAAGCATTTTGATTAGATTTAAAGGTCTGTTTAAGGTGTGTTACGTGAGGCATTGGTGAGGTTTCAGATGAGAGTGTGCTTCTGGATGGTCAAAAATAAACATTCAAGTTGGAGCTGATAGACAAGCAGGAAGCAAGAGGATCAAGAGAATGGAGGGCCTGTCACGGGAGAAGCCTCAGATTTGGCTTGCTTGGCTTCTAAAGAAAGCCAAATGTTGGAATTTTCCAGGGAAAAAATTCATGTAATACTGGAAATACTGTCATTTTGCTGTACTATAGAATGCTTGATTTCACTATTAAAATAGTATTACTTCCTGGAATACTTATGTGACAATATTTGATACAGATCATAGTGATGGTGATTATTTTCACTGTTGCTTATGTATTTCTTCCATGTCTCATTCCAAAATTATAAGATTATCAGTACCATCAACTTGTTTTCCGAAGATTGTGCTCTGCTGGAAAGAACAGCATGGTAGAGAGGATTACCTTATTCAGGATCTGTTGAGTTGGTTACAGCATTTTTATGTATTCTATGGTGATGATCCCCAACTACAAGCAATCTCTTACTGCATCCCTGGGTCAGGAATGACAGCCTCATTTTGGATCAGTAAGAATAGTGTGGAGCACAAACTCTGCAGGAAGAATACTGTAAATCTGTTCTTCATTTCACTGTGCCTCTTTAATGGCTTTGGAAGAGAAAGGAACCCTGTTCAACTTGAATGTTCTTCAGTTCTGAAGGTGGCTGACCAACATGTTTTTGCTGGCAATTATGTTTCCCTGCTGAGTTTCTCTTTGGTTTTATTTAAACATGTGGACTAGACTGATAGCATGATGAAGTGATGGTTGATCATGAAGCTGTAGATAACTTTTTTTTAAAACTCCTGCCAAAGAGGGAGCAGGTTTCTAGATACGTTTGCAGTTCTTCACTCAGATTTGCCTTGTGCAGGGCTCTTTGTCCCTAAAAGTTCCATCCACAAGGCTTAAGTATACCTTGTTTGGCAGTATCGCATGTGTAAGCAGCACAGCATGTGGATAGTTGCTCCTCATGATTTGCTTAATCTTCTGCAGTGAATTAAAAGCTGATATGACAATAAAATAAACTAATCTTTCCTTCCAGGCAGTTTGAGTCTGGGCAGCACAAACCCTTCCTAGTAAGAGCTAGGGAGAGCTTGACTTGGTCCCTTTATATGTGGGGACCAGTTAAACTCCTTGTTGTTATAAGGCTGTTCCTTTTCCACCAGCCCCCAAATCCAGCTCACTCGGGAACAAAGACAGTACTGAGTGAAGCGAAGCCTTGTGTGTTTTCAGAGAACATGTTCCGTAAGCCTCCGTTTCATAGCTGCTATTACAGTAAAGATTTCTCTTGCCCTCGGATAGAATGAAATGTATTAATTAATTTACAGAACAGAGCAACAATCTTCATCTGGCTTATCCAAAACCTGAAATACGTTCAAGAAAGAATACAGTGTGTGTATGTGTTGGGGATGGGCGCAAATGGGGATGACAACTACTAGAGCTATAAAAGCATGAGCAACTTGAGAGAAGGAAATTAAGTGGTCTCTGTGCCTCTGCTGTGGTGTACTATTTGTAAATGAATTTAGAGGAGAAGCTAGTGAGGTGTGATCCTTTATCTTGAATTTTGGAATTGGATTTATCTACTTCATGGGCTTGACTCAGGAATGAAGCATCACATGCTGCGTCAAACTGTCAGAAGCCTCAACTGTTTAAAGTTGCTCTTAGTGCTTATTGTGTGTGTTCTCTTTTCAGCTGCTCTTGGTGTACAGCAGCCATCCCTGCTTGGAGCCTCTCCTACAATATACACCCAGCAGACGGCATTGGCAGCAGCAGGCCTAACTACACAAACACCAACGAACTATCAGCTAACTCAGACAGCTGCTTTACAGCAGCAAGCTGCAGCTGCAGCAGCTGCATTACAGCAGGTAAAGAAAAAGGAGCATTTGCTGTTGACTGTATGAATTTTAACAATATAAAACAGTGGCTTTGTAAAGCTAAAGTATCCAGGAGAAAAGCAGAATGGGAAATGGTGAACATTGCAGTATAAACCTGTTTAAAAAACAGTGGGATTTTAGGTTTACAGCTATCAGTAGTTGTATTTATCCGTGAAGGTGGGAATTTTGGCTATTGGAGGTGCTCTGACTTCTAGCTATGGAAAGCCTTTTGGGAAAAGGAGTTTTGCTGCACCTAAACTGAGAATCTCAAGTTCCAAGTATCTTCCATCACTATATATACCCTTAATAGCATTTTGCATGATTTCATGCTGTGCCCTAGATACTGTGTAAGTGTCAGGCTTAACAAAAATTGCCGGTTTTAGCTAGAAAGAGTACATTGGAGTCCACTCTAAGAATATTTGTTATGAAAGTAATATATGTTGATACTATTACTTATGTTTTGTATTAGAATTGTTAAATGTGGATAGTTTCTGTCTAAAACTTGCTTAGCAGATAACTTGTATTTGGTATTATTGGGGTAATAATACTTCCTGTTTATGAGATATTTTGCTTTTATCTGTTTCAGCAATATTCACAACCTCAGCAGACTCTCTATAGTGTACAGCAACAGGTTTGTCTGATTCTTACTGTGTACATCACAAATAACTTTAAAAATGATGTTGGTTGTGTGTCTTGTAGGATTTGTGTCCAAAATCATCCTCGTATGGGAAGTTGTTAAAGAAACTAAGTAATTTTTTTTTTGTAGTGAAAGAGAGCTTGAAGTTCATAAACTTGGAGAGACTTATCCAGAATGGAAGCCTGCCTACCTTCATGCAAAAAGGAAATTTAAAAATATATACTATTCCATGTGTACACGATTCCTGCTAAACTTTGCTCTAAACAGGGCCATGTATTTTAACTGCTGGAAAGATGCTGTCCAAAAAAAGTTCCCTTTCACTTTTTTTTTAAGGTCTTGGAACTTAACAGGATTTTGAAAAAGAATAAAAGGACATGGAAGTTACAGGCCTAAGCTTCTTCAGCTGCCAAAACTTTTTTTGGTATAGCTATTAACTTTCAGTTACAAAAAACCTACCATTTTTGCTTACTGAATAAACCTGGATTATACAATCTTAAAATTAACTACATGAGCACAATTTTATGCATATGCAAACTGCTGAAATGACCAAACCCCAAAGGACTATTAACTGACTCAGATTAAGCAAAAACTCTTACTTGTAAAGAGGAGGTAAAATTGTACAGTTTCCTTAAGCATATAAAATTAATTTATAACTTTATTTATTTTAAGTTGCAGCAACCTCAGCAGACCCTTTTAACTCAGGTTAGTTTGGTTTTATTGTTTGGTCTTCATCCCCAAACACAGATAATGTAAGAGTGCAAATTTGTGACATCTTGGGTAGTTTAATCTGTAAAATGAACTAATATGAATGGACATTTTATTGGTATAGGTTTATTTTGCCCAGATGTTAAAATATGCATAGCCTTGGTTTCAAAAATTAATGGCAACTGCTTTTCCTTAATCTCGAAGGCAATATGTGTGTTGATTACATGATAATTTTTTTTGGTTTGAACGTCAAGTGTTCAGTTGTTTTGCAGTAAGTAACAAACTGGGAAAATCTTTCTTTCTCTCCTTTGAGAAGGAATTTAACTTTCTGTGTTAACAGTATTGCAGTATGTGTATAGAGAGGTTTAAAAAGAATCCTGCTGAGCTTGATAGGTTTAAAACATGCAACCATTTAACACACTGTAAATTGCTCTAGTTCTGTTTTCGCTTAACCTTTTAAACATGCTTTAAAAAAAAAGTAGAAATAGGTTACTTAATTTCAT
Source organism: Pygoscelis adeliae (assembly GCF_000699105.1). NCBI lineage: Eukaryota > Metazoa > Chordata > Aves > Sphenisciformes > Spheniscidae > Pygoscelis > Pygoscelis adeliae. The sequence continues at coordinate 1,798,546 of NW_008824986.1, read as the reverse complement.
TATCTTACTGTGTTCTGCTTTTGTAAGAAGGCAAGCACGTGAATTGTTGAGTTAAGGAAGGGTTTGTGTTAGCCTCAACCTTTACTGACTTCCAACACTACATTTATATTCCAGCTACAGTTGGGATATAAATGGAGAATAATGTCTAAGCGTGTATTCCTAGGAAAGTTAGGAACTTATCTCCTCCTCAGGCACACTGTACGGGTTGCCTGTAAACAATAACGCAGTCTTCATTTTTTTTCCTAGACAATGTGTGTATTTTGGGGAAGTTGACTTTTTTAAAAGAAAAGCATAAACAAAGCCAGTCTTCATTCAAAGTAGGAAAAAAGTAATCTAAAAAAAACCCCAAGCAACTTCCATGTTCTGAATATCTCTATTCAGAATAATTGCTTTAGAGACATCTTAAGCTCCTGTCTACATGGGTAAAGGAACTGTTCCTTGTAGGTATGTCAGCTGGTTATAAGATTTATAGTTTGCTTTATTTTGCTTACAGCCAGCTGTTGCGCTACCTACCAGTCTTAGCCTGTCTACTCCTCAACCGGCAGCCCAGATAACTGTTTCTTATCCAGCACCCCGGTCAAGTCAACAGCAAACCCAACCACAAAAGCAGCGTGTCTTCACTGGGGTAGTTACTAAACTACATGATACATTTGGTTTTGTGGATGAAGATGTATTTTTTCAACTTAGGTAAGATGTAAATACTTGCCTGCAGATGTACTCTGTGATACCCTCACTAAATAAAAGGTTTAGATTATTGCGTTCTAATTCTGTCACTCCATTGATAGTGCCTGCAGTTAGTATGGTTTTTCTGTCAACACTGAAAGTCGGATGGTCAAATAGGTTAATAGACACTAGATGTGAGTTCCTTTATGTGAATTTTTGAGTTTTCTTAATGCAAAAACAAAGCTGGGAGACTCAGAAGGTATTAAGCTCCTTATAATACGAAATTGCAGAATTTGTGGGTCATGAAATGCATACAACTTGCTTTCTGCCTATCTTAACTCATTACTGTTTAGGGAACTTCTGCTTTTGGGCCAAAGACAGAAATTAAATACCTGTGCATACCCTGAACTGAAGCAGATAGTATTTTCACTGAATTTGGGGGTAGATGCTGTTCCTATAAGCTTTTTTTAGTGAACTCTTACCTACTTTCTCTCAACTTTAAATGTAACTTGTAAATGTAAAGCTAGCTAAATAAGGCTCTCACAACACATTTTCTGTAATGTTTGCAGTGCTGTTAAAGGAAAGACACCTCAGGTGGGTGACAGAGTTTTGGTAGAAGCTACTTACAATCCTAATATGCCATTCAAATGGAATGCACAAAGGATCCAGACGCTTCCAAATCAGGTATATGGGGTTACCCAGTGTAACTTGTACTGACTGCTTCTGGTTCAAGCTCACTTGCAACTCATTTTCTCTTCTGCTGTTAGAACCAGACGCAAGCTCAGCCGTTACTGAAGACACCTCCGGCAGTTCTTCAGCCCATTGCACAGCAGACTGCATTCAGTGTTCAGGCACAGCCGCAGCCACAGTCCTTGTTGCAGGCACAGATATCAGCAGCTTCAATCACACCTTTGCTTCAGACACAGCCTCAGCCATTACTGCAGCAGCCACAGCAGAAAGGTGCTCCTTCAGTGCACAAAGTTTGTTGTAGTCCTTCTGGTACTTACTGTGTGATGATTATTTTTTTGTTAGTCAGAAGACTGAAGTAATAGTTGAAATAATACGGAAAGGGCCCTACAGAATTTTCAGTTTGAATATGCATCTTCCTGCAGCTATATGCAAGGCACATTACGTTGCCTGAAATAGCTCAAGAATCGCCTGGTTAGTGAAATCCGCATGGACTCCTGTTCACATTAAGATTTCATAATCTGAAAGCAAATTCAATGTAGTTTTTATTCTGATGCTTTCACAGACAAGTTGGGGAGTTGAAAGTATTAATGGCAGTGTAGTTCTTCAGCATCTTCTGCAGTGTTCAACAAGATCAGGTTTCACACAGTTGTATTGTTAAAACAATATTTGTGTTTTATTTATTTCAGTTAGCCAAGTTGGCATTGGAGAGAAGAAACACTGCCGAACATGGCAAATCTAAAACAAAGGTTGTTGTGGGGTCACTTGAACTTTGAGTGGCTGAAGAATCAGTAATAGGATTGATAATAAGATAAAATTAAGACTTATCTTACCCACAGTAAAAACAAGAGAAGATCTGAAGCTATTACCTAAGCAGAGCTGTTTTGGATAAATGCTTATTACAGTCTAATTAGTCCTAGTTGTTCACTGGTGTTTAGTAATCTGCTCCATTTACAATCAGTTGGTTAAATGCCTTGAGACAGCAAAAGTATTTGCTGGGGGATTGATGTGGTAGTATAATAAATTGATTTAAGAATAATTTTTTGGGAAGCTAATTGTTTTTACCTATGAATAGCCTCAAAAATAAGTTAGATTTTCTTTAATTCAGTGAGTAGGTAGTATATCTATCTTAAAACAAATTACTTTTCTAAGAAAAGGCTTAGCTATTTACTGTGATAGCTTCTATGTGCTTAGACTATATTAGCTTCCGTCTTAAGAAGATGCTTTTTAAACCAATTTCACTTACTGGAGCCTCAGTTTGCATCAGTGAAGAAAAGCATAGGTCTCTTGGGTTTCTTAGGGTGGGTGTTGTTAATAAATAGATTTATTTGACTCTAGAGTTAGTTTAGAAAATGTACACAGGTGAAACAACTGTAAAGCAGCAATGTTTGTAAAGTGTAGATAGTTGCCCGCTATTATGTATTGATCTTGTAAATTTTTGTTTCAGGAGGTTTGTTACAGCCCCCTGTTCGTCTAGTTTCACAGCCTCAACCAGCTCGAAGATTAGACCCACCATCGAGATTTTCTGGGAGGAATGACAGAGGAGGAGACCCTATGCCAAACCGAAAAGATGACAGGAGGTATGTTGTAGAAGACTAGACTATAATCAAAACATTCCGTAAAGACCTGTCTTCAAACAGAGCTGAGCTGCTTGCTCCAGAGTGAGTCAGTGATACGCACAAGTGGCTTTACCGTTAGATATTAGTGAAGAGTTCTTGTCTATCTGAAATGAAGGAATTGCATAATCAGTCTCTTGTAAAGAGACAGTACTGAAACAAACTATGAGGAACTTCTCCTCTTCTTTTTGAGAGTCATTTCTGACAGGTTTAGCTTCTGTTGCGCTAGAAACCATTGTGTGTTACCAGCATGCAAAAATATTTGTATCTTGTATGCATTTTTTAAGTCGTGAAAGAGAACGAGAGAGACGTAGGTCCCGGGAAAGATCGCCCCAGAGAAAACGCTCCAGAGAGAGATCACCTAGACGAGAGAGGGAGAGGTCACCTCGAAGACCGCGACGTGTTGTTCCTCGTTACACGGTGCAGTTTTCCAAGTTTTCATTGGACTGGTATGTTTATAGTGCCAGATGTTTACCTACATCTCACTTTAATTGTGGGCACAGATTACTGAGAGTCGTATCAACACACGCGTGTGTAGCGAGTGTTAAATGATGATCTTAACTTTAAACAAAGATCAAATATGTAATGGCTGAGAACCTTGTATGATAAACTTCTAGGTTCTTCGTTATGTTTGAATGCTACTGCAAAATACTTTTATGACCCTGTTTAAATATTCCCTAATACGCAGACACTTTAATTGGAAGAGTGTTTAGTAGTTATTGTTTTTAAACTTCAATCCGTGACACTCTAACTTAAATATATTGCTCTTTAAATTTTTTTATCTATATATATATTTATCTATATGTTTTTATATATATTCTATATTTTTATATAGTATTAAATGTACAATTGTTGTATTTCCAATTAATATACCTCTTAATTATATGCTTTACTAATGGTTCTTTTATTGCTGTATCTTTCAAATAATGTTATTTCAGCCGTAGCTGTGATATGATGGAGCTGAGAAGGCGTTACCAGAACTTGTATATCCCAAGCGATTTCTTTGATGCTCAGTTTACATGGGTGGATGCTTTTCCTATGTCTAGACCATTTCAGCTGGGAAACTACTGTAATTTCTACGTAATGCATAGAGAAGTAGATCCTATAGATAAAAATGCTGCTGTCCTTGATCCACCTGATGCTGATCATCTATACAGTGCAAAGGTTTGTACGGGTTTCCGTTATTATGACTCTTCATTAGAAATTTTTTTTACCAATAGGGTGAAAAAGTGAGTATAACTGAACTGAAAATGTTCTACAGCGATTTGAGCAAAATACAGCATTTTAAACTTTTCAGTAAAGAGCTAGTATGTAGAGCTTGAAGAATCGTGACTGAAACTCAGTTTGTTTTTCTGTTACTAGAGCTGTCCTAAATCTTGTTTTTACTGAGGTCTCTTCCATTCTCTGCACCCAGTTGCACTGATCTGATTATAGGAAAGAAAGCCAGCTCCCACAAGATCTCTGAATGTATTTCTTAGGCAATTAATCTGAATAGTTAATTGAGCCCTTTTTTTTTTCTTTTCCTTCAAGGGTCCTTTCTGTGCAGTTTGCGCTTTTCTGTTTAGTGATATTTTCTTTCTTCCTTCAGATTCATCTCAATATTTATTATTTTGTTGAAAGTAGATTGAGCATATTGGGATTATGCGAATGTCAAAAAATGCTGCGTCAAGGGCTGTAATGATGTATAAAAGACCTCAGTGTCAAAACTTCCTAAAACCCATTCCATTTGAAAGCTCTTTCATTGACCTAGAATTCTCAGACCTATTTTAATCTGTTTTAGAAGTATTTCATGTTAAAGAGAGGTTTAGAAACAAAACTGCCTTTAACGCTTTTATTTCTGAAATACTTAACTTTACTTGCCTTCTGTGTATAAAAACTTTGAAGCCTTGGCTCAAGTATCAGACATACTGTTTTTTTTCAGTCTGTTGATGCAGAGCAAGAGCTCTCTTTCAGAAGGTTAAGCTTCAAAATATATTCAGTAACTGAGGAATAGCATCCTGTTTCATAATATTAATCGCTTTAGGATATAAAGCAATCTTGTTAGATTTGACTGGGCTAATGGGATGCTATGAGGATGCAGATGATTGTGTTGGTCAGTTCTCTTGCGATTGTGAGAAAATGGAAGGAGTCAGTTACTGAAACCAGTACACAAACTCAGTGTGCTTCTTGGTATAGGGTATTTGGTATATAGTGATAACACACGAAGCATGTTGCTTTTATATGCTTTCTGTTTATTTTTTTAATATGGTCACACATTGCATCTATATGGGACGGAGGGAAATTGGTCCTTGGCAGACATTTTAACACTCAGTTCTATAATATTATTTTACCTTTACTTGTTCTGATTTTTTGTGACATTAAGGAAAAAGTACCGCTATGTGTATGTTTGCAAGTTGTGGTCATTGTTTACCGGTCATAGTGGGAGACCTTCACAAGACTGATCTGACTTACACAACAGGTGATGTTGATGGCTAGTCCTAGTATGGAAGATCTCTATCACAAGTCATGTGCTCTGGCTGAAGATCCCCAAGAACTTCGTGATGGATTTCAGCATCCTGCTAGACTTGTAAAGGTAAATATGCTTCAATGCCAGACACTTCTGGCAATAAAGGTTGGTTACAGAGCTTTAAAATATTTGTTGATAAGGGAGGAGTTTGTAGGCAGCTAAATGATGGCTTCATTTTTCCTCTGAAGAGACCTAGTTTATATGTCAATTCTTTTTCCAGTTGATAGGAGCTCCATCTTCACTGCTTTCATATTTACTGTTTTCTTCAACTTAGTCAAACTCAAACAAAATAGATACTTGGAGAAACCTATATTAATTATATAATAATTAACTTTGTTAGCCTTTTTTTACAAGCACTTAGACTTTTTTTAAGGGCTCAGCTGTGAAGAGAATACAAATGAAGCAACAGTTAAGTAACCATTGTATTAAGTGAAATTTAACTATTGTTAAACTGAACAACCTGTAAGTGCTATGGTGTTTCAGGACAACACAGACTTGGTTTCCAATTAAACTTCCATCATCTTAAAGCAAATGGGAGTACTTGAATTTATAGATATAATGCTCTTGTGGTCTTATCTTTTGTAGCTTTGCTTTCTCACTTTTAAGCAGGAACGTCTATAAATGTATATCAGAATTAAGACACCATTTAAATTAGTATCTGTTTGTCTTTTGTGTTAGAAGGCTTTTAATTGCAAAGGAACAAGCCTATACCAATAAAGAAACTTGATGGAAAGTCTTGCAAACAAGAATGAGTGATGATGTTTTCAACCTATTCCATTTCTGAAATACTTTGTGGAAAAAAATAACTGAACTCTTTCTTGACTGACTTTCATTTTCAGATTTCAAAATAATGTGACAGTTTACTCACAGATTTCAGTGTATGGGCTATGAAATATTCGTTCATGTGCTTTGGGAAAATGACTCTTCACGCCCAGTAGGGGAACATTCAGAAGACTCTTTTTGTCTAGTTTTTAGTGGGTATGAAAGGCAAAGATGAAGCTATGGCTATTGGAGGACACTGGTCCCCATCACTGGATGGACCTGATCCAGAAAAGGACCCTTCCGTGCTGATAAAGACGGCTATTCGTTGTTGCAAGGCTCTTACAGGGATTGACTTAAGTGTGTGCACACAATGGTAAGTACTGTACTGCAAAGCAAAGTACACTGTAGAAATATTTGTCTGTTACCAGAAGTTTAAAAAAAAGATGGAAAAACCTCTTTTTCTTTGTCGGCTGCTCTTGGTAGTGCAGGTAAACTACTCAAAGGATGTTCTGTTTTGTAATAAGCTTGATTGGTGCCAACTGTGCTGAATACTGCATTAAGAACTAATTAAAAATTCTGGATTTATTTTGACATGTTATGCTGTAATTTTTTTAATGAATGTGTGTTGAAAATATTTTTCATTTTGTGCATAGCTGGAGAAGATCGTCAAGAGAACTTCATTTCATTGTTCTTTTGTTATAAATAAATAGCTGTTCGTTATATAGCCATATTTTCTCTTGATGAGTTTTCGTCCTGTGTTAACACTCATTGCGGTTTTACTAATACCAGGAAAGTCTACTGTGCTTCAACAACTCTCATTTGCGCATTAAACTTCTATGTGCTAAACAACAAGTTATATAGAAAAATAATTTTGTTGGTTTTCCTCCTTTTCAATTGTGATACCTTTTTACAAATGTGCCAAAAGAGAAAAGATGGCTTCCATAATTTTTTTCTTTAGATAAACTTCAAGGTCTTGCAGCAAAGTTTCTTTACTTGATGTGCTACAAGTGATCTAGGCTCTTTAAAATGTATTGTAGAATTTTTTTTCCAACATGCTTCTTCCCTTGCAACAGGTACCGTTTTGCAGAGATTCGCTACCATCGCCCTGAGGAGACCCACAAGGGGCGTACAGTTCCAGCTCATGTGGAGACAGTGGTTTTATTTTTCCCGGATGTTTGGCATTGCCTTCCCACCCGCTCAGAGTGGGAAACCCTCTCCCGAGGATACAAGCAGCAGCTGGTCGAGAAGCTTCAGGGTGAACGCAAGGAGGCTGATGGAGAACAGGCACTGAACGCTAATCCCTTTTTCTATTTCTGCTTCTCACAGGCACAGGAACACAGGCACAAAATGCACACCACATACTACACAACATACATACATAGGAGGAACATAACTGGTAACAATGACTGGTAAACCAGCTTTCAGCAGTGTAGTGAATGTTGTTTTTTATTTTTATTTCAGCTAGTTCACTAACTTTAAATGTGTGTGCTGATATCACAAATGGAATTAAATTGTGCTTATGATGCGCAGAAAATTTTTTATCATAGACGTAGTTGCTGGAATCTGGGACCAGTTGTTGAGTGAGATGCAGTTTATGAATAGCTGTCTTTAAACATTTTGCCATTTTCTAAAATTTCTAAATTCTCTCTTGTGGCCAGTTCTAATTGTGATATTTGAAATTGAACAAACACTACTCTGAAACATCTGAATTTCAGGCCATGTGGTTGATCAACATCTTGGAATAAGGGAAGGTCTGACTGAACAAAGAGTAATTTGGGGGATTTAAAATCTGGGGGAAGATCACACACTGTGTGGTTAATGGAGACCAGCAGTGTCTGTGTAACCCCGATATTCTTTGTGGTGTTGCTTATCACCCTTTTGTGTTCCACAGATCTGGCTTGTATTGGCTGAGTGGCACTGTGATCATTTATAAAGTGGTAGAATGTGTGTGTGAACTTGTCTAAATAATAACTTTAGGAGAAGACTATCTGAAACAGTTGTGACCTTGCACAGATCAGCAACAGAATTTAAAAAATAACTTAAATGCTTTCAAGCTTTCTGAATGATAATTTTTAAATTTTATTTGTCAGGATGAAGAGGAGAAGGATGATGGGGAAGCTAAAGAGATCTCTACACCTACGCACTGGTCTAAACTGGATCCAAAAACAATGAAGGTAACTAACACTTTTCTTAAAATTTGATTCTATTGTACATTTTCATTTTTAAGGCATGACCCGAAATATAGGTGTATATTCCCTTAACTGAGCAAAAAAATTTCAGTAGTGTTTTATCTTCCTTGCTGATTTTATAGGAATTAGATGTGATATCACAGTATGCAAGTGTGACTCCTGATTTTAATAAGTGAATACAGCAAATTGAAACTATTCTGAACTTTCGAACTTTGTACAATTAAAATGTATCACATATGATACATTAACTGGAAAATGAAAGTTATGCAGTAATATGGTCGTATCAACTTGCATTAAAAAATGTGGGGTCTAAAATACTTTAATGTTAGTTTAAAAAGGCAATAATTTTACAAAAATGTATGTCAGGAGACGTAATAAAAAGTTTCCTCGAAAGGATTAATAGTAATAAACTATTTTACTATAGTAAAATCCTTTCCCTGTCCCTGTGAAAAGTCCCCTAAAAAGGGGTACTTTGAGAACACAACTTTAAATGTAGTATGTTTTATGTCAGTAAATATTAGTGTTTTTCAGTACAGATTTAAAAAATACAGTTGACTCGTCAGTGCTCTTACTTAATTTTTCTTCACCTTTTCTGTTAATCACATGTTTTACAATGTCACTGGTTGGTACCACTTACAGAGCTTTTATTTACCAGGTAAATGACCTTCGCAAAGAATTAGAAAGTCGAACCCTTAGCTCTAAAGGACTGAAATCTCAGTTGATAGCTCGACTGACAAAGCAGCTGAAAGTAGAGGAACAAAAAGAAGAGCAAAAGGAGCTAGAGAAGTCTGAGAAAGAAGAGGAAGAGGAGGAGGATAGGAAATCTGAAGATGACAAAGAGGTTAGGCTTTGGACATACTTGGTTTAAGTATTATTAAATATACATAAATACATAAAATATATAAAATTTGTATAAATAAATATATAAGTATAAAAAGTACAGGAATATGCCTAGTTGTGTTGGGATTTTGTAGTTCTCGGATGACTGTACTGGGAACTCTTGCTGTAACTTGAGCTGCTGAACTGGAACGAAATCTTGGGAAGTTTGAATTTCTTTATATCAGCAGAGTCAGCTGAAATGTGCAACTGCACTAAGGGTGTCTGAGTTAATGTCAGACCTTAAATGTAAGGAAAAATAAATCCCAAACTCCTCAGAAAAACTATGCTCGAGAACAGGTGAACACACTTAACAAGATCTTTAACTTCTTTAACCTAGATGAAAAGCAGCTGTTTAGTTGGATTGGCTTTTAGTGGTATACAAGCCTTAGGGAATTATTGTGGAAATGCGGGGGAGGGCAGGTTCCAGTCTGTAGAAGGTTATAGTGTCTCAAACAGTCCAGTTTCTTCACATGGCTAGTGGTTTGCTTAGGTTTGTTTTCCCTTATTATGAAGCTTTAATTTTTGCTTTTGGATAAACTTCCTGCGTATTGAAGTTTCTCAGTTTTGCCATTGGTAGTGTCAGTACTACTTAGTCTGTCTTGCTATTTCACGAGGATAAACAAGATCTGTGCAATAAGGCCAAAGCTCAACCACAGAAAAGGGGCATAAATATCTGGAGAATGTGTTCTGTGTTAGTTGCTTTTAAACCTGCCTTTTTGTGTGTTACCTGCTAATCAATATGGGATGATTTGAAATTTTATTTATCTGTGTAAACTGTGTTGAGGGAGCAAAGGCCATGTGCTTGCTAATTCTGTCAGCTGCTGCCTTCTCCCACAGCTTGGATGGGCTTCAGCTATCTTGGGGTTTCTTGCCACAGCTTTCTTTAAGATTAGGGGAGGGAGCTTTGATTGTGCTTGCTTTTTTAAAAAGCGTAAGCTCTGCCATGACTTTTTTTTCCATACTCATAAGACTTTAATATTTCTCTCTTGGCAATCAGTAAGCTGCTTGGTATTTTACCTTTTTTACGCTTTTGTTTTGATTTGCATCAGTTGTATCTATAGAGATTGCTTTTCCCATAATAAGAAGAGCCAAGTAAATTGTCATCTGATAATTGTTAAAGCTGCGTTGGCTATCTTTGGGAAGATGATGTATGAAGCCTTTACTCTTCCTGTGTAAGGAATAAGACAGCTTACTGTACTATACAGCTCTAAAACCACCCCTAAACAAACAAAAGACCGCTCAGGAGCCTTGACTCCTTTGCTAGCTTGCACACCATTTCTTGAAGTGAACTACCTCGAGTCCTTCCAGTGTCGAGTAAACATGCTGCGGTTAGCACCATAAGATAGTTGGAAGGTGCTTGTTGCTCTGTGTGCTAAACAACTGTGCATGTCCTGCTTTGTGTTGCTTGAGTTTCCAGTCGTCGTAGGTGAGTGTGGGCATTGGACACAGTATGCATTCTGGAAATTCTAGTCTGTGACTTCTGTCTGTCTTCTGTGTTGCATGCAGTAGCTTAGGCTTTCCTTCACTTTCTTCAAAGCAGTGAGTCCTAAAAACTAATATATAGGCTGAAACTTCAGCTTTGGAATACGCTGTATGTTATTTTTTTTCCCCTCTTTGTAGGAAGAGGAGAGAAAACGTCAAGAAGAAATGGAACGTCAGCGGCGGGAGAGACGATATATCTTGCCTGATGAACCAGCAATCATTGTACATCCTAACTGGGCAGCAAAGAGTGGGAAGTTTGACTGCAGCATTATGTCTCTTAGTGTTCTTCTGGACTATAGATTAGAAGATAATAAAGAACATTCCTTTGAGGTAATTTAGCTATGTGACTTACGGTTAGCCATTCTTTTTTCTTTTGAATTCTGTGTGATAACAGTAGTATTCTTAAATTGTAAAAGTTTATGATAGCATGGCAAAATAAAACTTAAATAAGTTAGTTTCTTTTTGCAATACCTAGAAAAAATTGTCCAGTCTTTGGTGCATGGTTTACAATAGCAGTATAGTCACTGTATGATATCTAGAAGAAATGCGCGGGTTTTCAGATATGGAACTGAGTTTATAATTTATACAGCTAGTCTAGGTCCTAAACTACTGCAGTACAGGAAAGAAGCATTTTTATAAAGTTGTTTAAGGTTTCCATATTCAAAGCAGATAGTAAGAAATCTAACGCTACATAAAATTCTGACATCATAAAAGTTGGTAAGACAGCACCTCATAGCTATTTAATCATAAGTGTACAAATTTTTAATATATATATTGTAAAACTTTTTGTTAGTTCTCTTTTCATTCTTTTTTTATGTGCAGGTATCATTGTTTGCAGAACTCTTCAATGAAATGCTTCAGAGAGATTTTGGTGTCAGAATTTACAAAGCACTGATTTCTCTCCCAGAGAGGGAGGACAAAAAAGACAAAAAAAGCAAAAAAGATGAGAGAAAAGAAAAAAAAGAAGAAAAAGATGATGAAGCAGATGATCCAAAACCTAAGAGGAGAAAATCTGGAGATGATAAAGACAAAAAAGAAGACAGAGATGAAAAGAAGGTCTGCAGCTAGCTCATATGAAGTACTATCCTGTCTGGATCAATATTAAGCTCTTTCTATTTGAATTTTACTTCATTGCTTTCAAAAACTCAGGTCTTGTAGTGTTAGTTAATTGATTTGACTCGTTGATCTATTTAAATACGCTGCAATCATACTCAGTAATTTAAAAATTTTACAGGTGTATTGGGAGTATTATACACATAATACTTATATACATAATACATTATATAACATTCAGCTATATCACATAAATTGCATTTGGTTTTTTAAGTGACTAAATATAAACATGCAAATTTTGAATGAATGGTAGTGAGGTTTTTACTTTCCTGTTTTTTAGTTCTGACTAAATTTTTAGGAACTTTTGTTACAGAGGGAAGATAAGAGGAAAGATGATTCTAAAGATGAAGAAGAAACTGAAGATGATAATAATCAAGAAGAATATGATCCGATGGAGGCAGAAGATGCTGAAGACGAAGATGAAGGTATCTTGGATTATGAATTTTGTGGCTTTCAGAAAACTTTTTTATTGCTACTGAATATGTTCTTTCAAGCTGGAGAACGCACTGGAACTAGACAATTTAAAATTGCATTATTAGACTAATTTTATTTTAGTAATTCTGACCAGATCTACTTAAAATGTAAGTGCCTTTATGCTAGGCATTGTATGAACATAGTTAATATAAACTAGCTGTGGTACTCAAAGTAAGGCATGCATATAGAAGTGGTTTTATTTTTTTCAGAATGCAGACCACTCGCAACTCCCATTGAAGTCAGTAGGAGATGTGAGTATTCAGCACCTCTGAAAAACCAAGCCACTTTTAAGTGCCTAACTTCCTATTTCTCAGTTCTGAAATGTCATCCTGTTTTTATTAGGCCAGAATGTAGTGTGGGGTGCTCTTTACATGATGTTATGAGGAGTTGATTTCTGTTTGGGTGGAGTTGTGTTTGCCTGAAGAAATGGGGAAAGGGGCTGGGGAACTTTCCTGTCTCCAGGTA
>NW_008824986.1:1781241-1785682 GCF_000699105.1 Pygoscelis adeliae | reverse complement strand
GAAAGGCGTAAGATGTGGTGTATATTTTTTGGTTTGTATTTCTTTGGGGTTTTTGTGCTTTTATGGAGAGTTTTTGCTAGAGATGTGGGTTTGACCTGCTTAGATATTGCAGTCCCACCATTTTCTAACCAGTGTTTTCAGTTGTATTTTTGGCAGAGAACTGCACCAGCCTTAAAAAATCGGTGCTAATCTGTGGTTTCCAAAATAACTCTTATTTGCGTATAATCTGGCTGTGAGAGTGCCCTGGGCTTGTCTGTTCTGTACAAGTGCTGCTACTTCCCATAATCTGTCCTTGTGCCATTCCCAGTCAGAGTTGCTGAGAACAATCCAAGCCATGGAGGTGCAGGAGAAAGCTATTGGTTCTCAGAAACGTGTTGGCAAAATTAGACAAGAGTTGTGATACATAGTTTTTTCCAAAGTTTTCCTCACAAGAAAGGTGAGCTTAAAGCTGAACATGGCACGTGATTCTCTGACCAAAGGCTTGCACATAAGGTACAGAGCTGCATGCCGTAATCCGTCCCTGCAGTTGTCATATTCCTCTTTCTCTCTTGATTTTAGATTTAGTTTTACTGTACTGTCTACCTTTAAACAAAAGACCTGCAGTTTGTAAGTCACATCTAATAAGCGATGTGATCTGTAACTTCTTGGAGAATCTGAATCATAGGATCAGTAATACCTCACTCAGACATGAGTATAAAGACATGCTTTTAATTGTATAGTTGATACGGTTTTTATGATATAAGATATTTGAGAGTAAATAGTACTGATTTTTGTCCTGATAGGAGTAACCATAGCTGAATGCAGACTCTGCCAAGCCTCATTAGGGAGAATTGTGGTAATTTTCTGCACACCACTTAAATAGATGGTGATGTTGGCGGAACTCATTTTGGCCTGGTTGGGATTTGTTTCAGCTCTTCTAACCTGTATGTGTGAGACAGACACGGGGGGAAAAAAACATGACAAATGGCTTATGTTAAAATAAGACCAGAGAAAAATCAAAATATAACAGGACTCACTTAAATGCCTCTTTTTTTTTTTTGGGGGGGGGGGGGGGGAAAATTAATTTCAGATATTTGGGGGTTTATGTGAACTTTTTCAATGAACATAGTATTTTGAGATAATGGTTATAGAATCGTTTGCTGTGGGTATGTTGAATTCTTTCTGTTTTACAGACCGGGATGAAGAGGAAATGAACAAACGGGAGGACAGAAGAGAGGGAAATAGGCATTGTAAAGAGAGGTCATCTAAAGATAAAGTAATTAACACCTTTCTTAACAACTACATATAACCTTGTTAGAGGTGTCCTAATTAGAGCTTAACTTTATTATAAGACCTATTTGCACTCCTTGATTCCTTCAGCACTTCTGGACTGAAACATTAAGTGTATGTAGAAGTTAGGGAACGTGTGACAGCTTTGGGTAAGGTGCTTACAGCCTACTTTCACTTACATTTTAAAGTTCACTGGGTGAAAGCTGTTGGAAAACTTTCTTATATGAGATACTGATCTGTCTGAAAGATGTGAGGACTAATGCTGTATGTGCACATAAGAGGCAGCAGATGTGATTATTTTATCCATGATTTTCAACTGCTGTATTCTTACGTAAGAAAAGCAGCAGCTTAGCTTGATTCATAAACTGGCTTTTCAGTTGTGAAGCTTGGAATTATTTTGTGATGTTTTTACATCTCTCTGCAGGAAAATGGATGCTTTTCGTGTCATGAGGCTAATAGCTTGCCTCCACAGTTCAGATTAAGGAACAGCAAAGTTTGATTTGTTACGATTAAACTTTCTTTATAAATGCAAGAATAAAATAAGTTTCTGATTCTCTTTATTTTTTTCTTCAAGGAAAAATAGGAGATGTAGGAATAGGAATAATGGGAAAACACAGTCTGCAGAACTGCTGTAGCTGTGAGTGCTGGATGCTTATCCATTACATGTTCATGGGGATTTCACTTTGAAAACAGCTGTTCAGTAAAATATATGATTGGGAGGAGAAGGGATGTTTACTTTTTTAATTAGGTTAATTCTTCAAATTTTTTGACATATTAGCATGAACAAAAGGAAAGTGTCTACCAGATGTTACTGTCCATTGTGCTGTAATTGTTTTAAATACTTGAAAGATTACTTGTCCTAAATAGCTTGCTTATATTATATTTGAGCTCAGTAGGTAAATGCTAGTTATATTAATCATTCGACTGAAAGTAACAATAAAATGAACAGAGGAAAACTTCTGTTAACTGAAAAGTTTACTTGTTTTTAGTAGATGGTGGGAAAATGATATTTCAACTTCCTAATGATCCCATAATGAATTTTCTGTAGGAGAAAGACAAGACGCAGATGGTAACTCTTAATAGGGATCTTCTGATGGCTTTCGTTTATTTTGATCAAAGTCATTGTGGATATCTTCTGGAGAAGGACATGGAGGAGATACTGTACACTCTTGGACTACACCTGTCACGTGCTCAGGTTTTGTGTAGTAATAGAAATCTTTTCGAAAAGGTTACAGGAATGCTCTAAGTGGGAGGAATATAGTTTGGCTTCTAAAGGCTGTTGCTTACATACTTGATCCCTGATTTTTATGTAGCCACTTCATGTCTACAGTGAAATACTAGTTTAATCTTTTGTAAATTGTCTTGGAATGAAAAGGTGAAATTTGCAGCTCTTAATATGCCCATATATGTAGCTTTTGTCTCAAAATTGTATCTTCTTTTTTTCCCTAGCTGGTTTTCATTTTAAGCCCCAGTATGTTAAAGTTCAAAAGGCTGTGCAATTTCTCTTAAGTTTTCCAAGCTAAAACATTCTTGTTTAGGTAATATAATGTCTGTGTATTAAGTAACATTTCTTTCCATGGCTGTGTTTTAGGTGAAGAAGCTACTTAATAAAGTAGTGCTTAGAGAATCTTGCTTTTACAGAAGACTAACAGATACTTCTAAAGATGAAGAAAATCAAGAGGAGTCTGAAGAGCTACAAGAAGATATGTTAGGTGGTATTATTTTTTTATGCCACAGACTTCTAGAGAATTGTTTCTGTCCGAATGATAACGAGAGTTCTGAGATACTTACTCTCTTGCAGAAACTAATTCAGGTCCACAGGGAACCTGTCAGTTTGGAAAAGTAAATCTTGGGCAGTTCATAAATTACTGTAGTAATGTAGTAATTACTGGCAGTTCATAAAGCCAGTATTTCTGGCTTCCAGCACATCTTGTTGCATCTATAGGATAAATCTTAATATCCTGGAACAGGAAGGAGGACGGAAGTTAATGCTGAATATTGATGAACAGCATAGAATCATAGAATCATTAAGGTTGGAAGAGACCTCCAAGATCGAGTCCAACCGTCAACCCAACACCACCATGCCCACTAAACCATGTCCCTAAGCGCCTCATCTACCTGTTTTTTAAATGCTTCCAGGGATGGTGACTCAACCACTTCCCTGGGCAGCCTGTTCCAATGTTTAACCACTCTTTCAGTAAAGAAATTTTTCCTTACATCCAATCTAAACCTCCCCTGGCGCAACTTGAGGCCATTTCCTCTCGTCCTTTCGCCAGTTACTTGGGAGAAGTATTTCTCATTCACTGCAGTTTTGCAGTCAGGAGGATTGGTGCTGTAGGTAGTAGAACAGAGCCTGATTTTTGAAGACAAATTACTGCAGAAAGGAGGCATAGAAGAATGTCATGAAAGAGCATGCTCCTTTTTGGGGGGGGTGGGGGATTGGAGTAAGGAGGGAGGAGAGAAATGTGAGCGATAGACCAGCAAACTTGAATCTGTATTTATTCTTTTAGGAATTTATTATTTTAAGAAGTTTTTGAGGTTGGTCACTAGAACTGAAAAATGGCAGAATTATTTCCTAATGCTACTTAATCTAATACAGGAAACAGATTACTGTTACCATCGCCTACTATAAAGCAAGAATCAAAAGCCATAGAAGAAAACGTCGGCCTCATTGTGTACAATGGAGCTATGGTGGATGTTGGAAGCCTTTTACAGAAGCTGGAGAAGAGTGAAAGAGTGCGGGCAGAGATAGAACAAAAGCTTCAGTTACTAGAAGAAAAAACAGGTGGGACATTACTTTGAAGGTGGTACTTACATGGATGCAAGACGCTAAGACTTTTTAAGTAGATAAACCAATTTGAGTACTATTTGTGATCTACATTTCTTAGCTATTTGCTTACCATAAACTTATATTTTTCTATTTCCCAAATCCTTTGAACTTGCACACCAACTATTATTGGGTACCATTGTCACCATGCTGAAATGCTTTTATCTTTTTTATTCAAGTTGAATATAAGACTTCCAAATGTAGTCAGAATTTAGTATTATCAAATGGTAATGCAGTGCAGTTTTTAATATTCTTTAAAAATTAGTAGTTATGGTGTTGATATGTAAATGCAATTTTAAGATGTGAAGTACACAGCATTGGAAGTGACTGACTTTTCTTCCCCTC
>NW_008824986.1:1767904-1781216 GCF_000699105.1 Pygoscelis adeliae | reverse complement strand
ATGAGGATGAAAAGACCATACTACAACTGGAGAATTCGAACAAAAGTCTATCTACGGAGCTCAAAGAAGTGAAAAAAGACCTTGGCCAGCTGCAAGAAAATTTGAAGATCTCAGATGATAAAAATTTGCAATTTGAGGGCCAGCTGAATAAGACAATCAAAAATTTAGCTACTGTTATGGATGAAATACAGAGTGTTCTTAAACAGGTTAGAATTGTTTAATTCCATTTTTTATTATTGTATGCAAGCTTCCTGTAGACTAAATTATCAGAACAAAAACTTCAGAATAAAAAAGAATTTTCACATGAATCCAGGGCAGTAGTATCTTCACACACACACACACATATATACACACACAAGATGCTCAATGCGATACTGATTATTTAAAGATAACAAATAAAATATATTTTTCCTAAGCTTGAAACATGTGTTTTTGACTTAAATGTTTTTAAAAATGTATAATTATTAACATAAATCTCAAACCATCTTAATGTTTTCCTGTCCTGATCTTGTTCATCCCCAACAGTTCAAATCTGCTCTTACGTTTGATCAGTTAGGAGTAATTTTTCAAGGCAGAGCTTAAGTATTTAAATTTATGTGGGGGTATTTCAGTATAATGAGTTTTAAGCAAACCACATAATGCTCCAAAGCATTTGTATCCCTGTACAGAAAGATACTTGCATATTCCCGAAGAATGCTGTGAGGGCCCATTAAGTAAGGCTGAATAGAAGTAGGTTATGAAGGCTACTGAGTGGCAAACTGGTACTATGAGGGAACCTTGCTTGTACTTCTGTCTACATTTATTTTGGAAAGACAATATAGCATCTACAAAAGCTCTAAAAAGAAAACCACACACACACACACAAAAAAAAAAACCTGGAAAACTTGACAAATGTTAACTTTTTCCCCCCTTGTAGGATACAAGCGATACATCATATAAGTCACTGTAGCTTATTAAACTGGCAGTACCTTGCAGCCATCTGTCATCAGTATTGTTATGCAGTCCTGTGCTTTACTATGTGTTGTAGACCTGCTACTCTATCAGAACCGTCAGCTGAAGGCACTGCATAATGCTCTTGTCATGCTCTTAGTGCAGTTAAATAGCCTTGCTCATTCTGTCTGGTATTTTTGAGATGAAAATGTCTTCTAAGCCTTTGGCCAATACAAGTATCTTATGTTAGAACTGTTATGGTAAATTATTATCCTGATTTAATGGATTTTGCAAAAACTGTTTTCGCTTGCTCTTTAAAAAAAAAAAAAAAAGCCAACAACCAACTAACAGGGAAAAAAAAAGCCCGACAACCCCCAAACCTTTAGACTATAAAGTGAGGCTTCTGGGGCTGCCTTTTGTGCTTCTCTCCAGAAGTGCTTAGGTCACATTTAATTTCCGCCCCTCAATTTTTCAGGAAGATACTGGAAATATGAATTGGTTATAACTAAACTGAGTAAGATACCAGTTCACATAGTATTTAAAGTTAACACCAAACAATATCTTTGTCTCTGCTGCTTTACAGTTCACATGAGAAATGCCACTTCTAGAATTCATGTTATCCTCTCCTTTTTTCTTTTAAAGGATATTGTGAAGAACGAAGATAAAGATCAGAAATCCAAAGAAAATGGAGCAAACGTATGATAAAACTGCTGCTGTTTAGAAGAATGGTGTTACATAATGTAATATAAATCATGATACCAGAATGTATGGGAAGTGATGCATGTTTGATTTTAGTAGTATAAATATCTTAGTTCCAAAAGATGTATAAAGTTTTATGAATGTGAGTGTCTGCTTCTGAAGACTGCTTGTAATTCTTAGCATTCAATTTGAGACACTCCTCGAGTGAAAATAATTTTGCATTGCAAAATGTTTTAGGATGAACTTTGTTATAGTTTTAACCCTAATAAAGTTCATCAACGTAATGAACAGTAGCAAGTATTTAATTACCAAATGTTTTTCATTAAAGTCTAGTGAAATCAACTTTCATTATTTATAGAATTGCCATTTTTAGGTTTTTATTTTTATTTCAGTCTAATTAGTCTTTTTAAATTCAAATATAAATCACAAAATAGCATGCTGCTTAATTTTGCAAGTAAAGATTTTTTTTTTTAAAAAGCTTCTTGGATTTTTTTTTTACTTGTCACAACTTTCTTTTCCCTTCCAAATGTAACTTTCTTCCCCAAAGCTGCTTGTATTAAAGCCTCATAATATACAGTAGTTCAGATGAGTTAAGAAAGCAATAGAAACCTACCAAAATACTGGTAGGGTTGTGAGATTTATATGAAAATACATGGGCCTGTTTTAAATGTATGTCATTTGTGTTCCTTTAATTGTTCTTATCTTTGGATTAATATATATATGCTCCTTTTTAATAACAAATGCAGTGTATTAAAATGTATGGTTGGATACCAGGCCAGTAGATGTCAGAATAATGCCTTACATGGAGAAAAAGCTACCATTGTAAGCCGCCTTTAATTAAATTTGGACTTCTTTCTTAACATGTGTAATTACTTCAAAGACTTTAGTCCAACAAAAGAATGGATACACAAGTATCAATACTCCATGTTACAATTACTAAGGAGCAGGACACAACTTGGTTTGTTGAAAGTGGGTAAGATTGCCTTCTTTTGTGTTCACAAATCACTAGAGATCTAAACTTAAAAGTTAATGTGACATCATTGTCAAAGGCAACTTATTCAAATAATGTGAAGTATGAACAATTGTATTTTGGCGTAACTTCCAGGAAAATTAAGGGTTTTGGAGGTTGGGACAGAAGTGTTTTCTTACAGAAATGGTTAATTTTAGCAGACCTTTTTTCTTTTTTAGCCTAGATGTCCTGGGTAACTAAATACCTGTTGGGAGAGTCCAAGTGCCATAATATGTATGAATAACCTACATGGAAACTCATGTAGCTTTACTGAGATACACATTAAAATGCCTGAATTTATGTTCAAAAGAGTCTAAGCTGGTGCTTTTATCACTTACCTTTCTTGGCTCTTTTGGAGCTAGACAAGTAAAATATCTTTTCATTAAAATAACATGCATAAGCTTCCCCCTCATTCATCTCAGTCGAGTCACTGTATAATATCGTAACTGTTCACACTAAAGTAGGAAGTACTATACAAACACTAATTATTGCATATAAGTACACAGAAAATGCATGCTTTATGAATTAAGAGATAACATCTCATTACAATGATTGAATGAGGATGGTGATAAATTAATCTTATGAAAAGCGTTATCTGTGGTGCACAGATGGTATTAAATTCTTTTGTAATCAAATTATATTTTTCACCTTTACCTTTGTACAAATTGTTGACAGCATGTTTCATTTTTGACGTTAAGCACCGTTTATTTAAATAGACTTGCAAGGATTGCGTTTGAAATACTTCGTTCATTAATTTTCAGCAGTACATGTGAACATACAAGAAAATAATTCTAGAATTCAAGATAACATCTTTTTAGGCACAGTGAAACATCTGTTGAAATATTTTGCTGGGGTGTTTTTACCTTAAACTGCTGAGCTGAAAGCAGTTGTCGCAACAAGCGGGCCTCATCTTTCAGTGAGTTGGCCTGTGAGATAGTTGCTAGAGTGATACAGATTTTTACAGTATTTAAGAAAAAAAGTATTTGTTAGAATGAGTGTAATCTTTCTCTATATTGCTTTGATGTAATAGTGTTTCAGATACTATGTACAGTCTGCATTTATGTTGGAAAGAAAATTAAAAAGGTAAAGAATAAAGGAAAAAAAGACACGTTTTACAACTACACAGAGCTTGACCAGTCTCCTGAAGCACAACTAATCTGAGGAAGAACAGACACCTCTACAGACTGTTTAAGTCGCTTTACCAAACAGCACAAGGTTCTGTATATATACGGCATCAATGCTGGTCGTTAGCTAATGCTTCTTGGTGATATTCCCAGAACTATAACTCATTAAGAAAATTGAATAGAGTATCAGTAATGGAGGTTTGGAGAAGCAATCTTCTTCCAGTTTTAATTTTTGAACAATATTTTTCCATTTCATGTCCATGCTTCCTACCTCATGGGCTTTCCACTTCTAAGTCTTTCATTACGTATCAGTTGCTGGCGAAAGGCTGGTAAAAGTGAGCCTAAGCCAGGTCTTAACTCTGATGCCTCAACGTCCAATTTGTCTGTAGTTTTAAAATCATCGTAGGTGCTCTATGGAAAGTAGTAAGTCTCAGACTGCCGTGTTATGTAGAGAAAGCACTGCTACAGCAGGCCAGTAAATGAAATCTGATCTCGGTTTATAGATTATTTCCCTCCCCTTTTGTATTTTGTCCAGTATGGGGGAATTAATGAGTTAAACCCTTATAAAGTGATATTCAGACTAGTGGATGTCTGTCAATAAGGCTAGGAAGAAAGTTCCATGCGATACATCTGCATGCAAAATGGTCTAGAATAAAGTAGACTCTTGAGCCCCCTTTGCTTTTGCTCTGGTAATAATGAAAAGGTAGAAGTACATAGTTTCAGTGCTACATAGCAATAGTGGCAAATAGACCAATAGTGAATTTTTGCCAGTTTTCTGAAGCGTTCAGGATTGCATGTGGGATAATGGAGCTGCTTCCAGCACTGCTGCATGTTCTACCATGATGAAGACACATCATGTTTTCTTGACTCACCCAGTGCTTCACGCTTGTGCCTGTAGCGCCTGGGCACTGCTGCAAAATCATTTCCCAGTTCTTAGTTTATCTGGTGTCCTCTGGCTCAGCCTGAGGCACCCTGAAGTGTATAATGGAGGGGTTGGAATTCTCTGGTGCCTGTGGGTTTCCACAGATCTAGCATTTACAGTTGAATTGTTTCAGAATCTAACGTTATGAAGCCTAGTCCTTTAACATAACATTTTTTCAATGTTTAATTGCTTTGAGAGAGACGAATAGCTTTCAGTCCATCTTTCTGCTGAGTAATGTACTGTGTGAGTATCTGTTTGGACTTATGTAACAGTTAACTTTCACTGATAATTTTATCAGGAATGTGCACAAAACGTGTTTTTTCTCTTGCTTCTCTGTAATCTTTGTGTACCCAGGTCAGGTTCTTACCTTTAATGCATTTGTTCGGTGCAGTTTATATTTAAAATTATAAAATATAAAATAATTCATTTTGAGTGACTGAGTCTTATGGCTAGCAATTGATTGCAAAACATGTAGGTAGCACAGTCTGTACACTTAACGCTAATACTTTCCAGAAAGCAGAAATGGTTGAAGTAGAAATTCAACTGGGACTTGTATATTGCAATGTAGTGCAACAATAAAAATGGCATAAATAATGAATACCTCCACTCAGCTATCAAAACTGCCAGTGTTTTCCCACCAAACTTTTATGTTTCTGCATACTGGTTTTGTGCAAGATGTATTGCACAAAATTAGTTACAGTAAAAAGCTCTAACAACAAAATGCATTACTTCCAAGCAAAAATCATTTTCCTTTTTTATTCATCCACTATATAATCTACGGCGTCATGATACAGAGTATAAATTTAGAGCTTTGGAACACACCAAATATTGCCTGGAGTCATGTTTTGTAGTGTTTTAACTGGTTAGGAACATTGCTTTTGAATTTCTAGATATCCGATACCTGAATTTGTATTGAAAACATGTGACACTGCAGTTGTATGCTGCTTTTGATTTCTTGTGTCCTGCTGGTTTTTAAATTGTTCTCTTTAACGAGTGGATTCTAACTTGTTTGAGGATTCAGGTCGAGTACCCTACAGTACATGTAAGAACTAGTGTCTTTTCAGGTGTGATTCAGTAATCCTGCAAGCTGTTGTATCTAGCCCAATATTAGTTCAGTTCTCTCTATTCTCTCTAAAATGACAGCAGAATAGTGGTGCTGAGTAGATTTGTTTGTTGCATGCTGCAGTTTGGTTTTTTGGTGCTGGGTTATGGGGTTAAACTACTAGTTTTTCTGTAGTTCCTGCAGTACTTCACTATGCTCGGACCATTTACAGAGCATGTTAAGCCACAGGTGCACGCTGAAATACTTTGCTGATTGAAATTGTTGAAATTGTTCAGTGATGTCCTTCTCTTTAGAACTAACAGTCTTCCCTTCTGTATCTCCCCTAGGCTGAGGAAGGAGCTAGCTTTTATTTTTGCTAATAACTTGGTCTGCAGCGTCAAGGCACGTTCATGTGAACTTCCCGTAGGCAAGCAATCTCCCGGTGGTGAGGTCTGACCATTTCTTTGTGGGAGGCAAGTGATATGGTGCCTCTAAAAGCCCCTTCTCTCATATGCTCTAGTGAGGGGGCTCTGAATATTTGGAGAAAGTACTTGAGCTGGATTTCAGCCACGACGACAGATTCCCAAAGCCACATGTTTTGATGGGAAATTGATTCCTAGATTATTTTCCCTTAGTCTAGCGAGGGGCACAAGTGAAAGGATCCTGTTGACTGAATTATTCTTCACATTTCATTGTGGACAAACAGCTGGGTAGAGGGGAAGAGTGGAGGAGGAACACTGCAGAGAATCCCAGCCTGAACTCTCCCTACTCTGCTTTTTAGCAAATGTTTTGAGAGTACTTGTTTGCTTTATTATTTGCTTGCAACCTTTTTAGTGGTATACAGAAGGATTTGTTTGAGTGTGAGGGTTTTTTTTCCCCCGTGTGTTGCTTAATTCTTTTTGGTCTTCCTGACACAGGGTCATCTGGTTACATTCCTGTTTTGTCATGCAAGGGGCAGAAACAGCTGGAGAACAGCAGCCTTCATTTTTGGTTCCTTTTTAGCAGGGCTGGATGGTAGAAAGCAGATTTGCATATAAAAAAGCAGAAATTGCTGTCATATGTCACATCATAGAAATGAACAGTTGGAGATAAAAGTACCTTGCAATGCTGGTCTCAAAAAACACTGTTGTCTCTCAGACCAGCTGGATTTGCTGTAAAACAGTCCATTGCATGTGTGCAGAGGAAAAGTTAAAGAAGTAGGCAATTTTCACTGTAAGTATAATGTGCGCGCGGGTTGGGAAGATGGGTTGTTACGCTTTCAGCTTGGCTCTAATAAGAAATGAGAGTTTTGGAAGTTCTCTTAAACATCTGGAAAGATTCCTGTCTGTTTCACAAGAGTTAGTCTGGCTGTCCCATA
Source organism: Pygoscelis adeliae (assembly GCF_000699105.1). NCBI lineage: Eukaryota > Metazoa > Chordata > Aves > Sphenisciformes > Spheniscidae > Pygoscelis > Pygoscelis adeliae. Next base: position 1,774,133 of record NW_008824986.1, on the reverse strand, counting down.
AGACTTTCCTTTTCAGCTTGTCTCCTGATGCCTTGTTTTATCAAAGTACTATTCAAACAAATGAAGTACTTCTGTTAAGTACCTTACATTAAACGTAACTATTAGAACATTCATGTTACAACTTGTAAAATCTTGGGAAGGGTTTACAAATGCAACTTGAGAGTATTCTTAAAATGTTTGTTTATAGAGAAAAGCTTATACTTGTCAAGTATCTCCTCCGATATAAGGAAGCCGTGTATAGTATGACTAAACAGATGAAAATAAGGATTAGCTGCTTACCAGTATTGGACCTGATTTTCTGCCTTAGTGTCTTTCCTGAAATCAAGCTAATAACCTCTTTTTTTTTGGGGGGGTGGGGGTGGGTGGTGTCTTCATCATACTGAGGAGAGGAAAAACAGATGAAAAACGTGTATGGGTGGCAGCACATCTATAAATCCTCTGATTATCCACGGGATCCAGTAATATGCTTGCAAGGAATGTGCAGTCAGCATTTTCAGTCTTTTGATTTGCGCATGTAATGATGGACAGCACAAAAGGGGACTTGTGGGGGTAATACAATTACAATAATTGTGATCCATGGACAAAAGCAGAAGTTGTATAGCGTGACCTTTGGGTAGCAGGGGCTCAGAATAGGCAGGATTGATAAGAGATGGCTGTGCAGATATCAGAATGAATTCACTGCTCAGAATATCTAGTTCATGCTTAAAGTTTAAAGAAAAGGAAAATGAATCCACTTTAGGTCTTTTTTTTCAATGAAGACAACGAATCTTTGAAAAAAGATTCAAATGCCACCTGCAATTTAAGAACCTATGCAAATTCCCTAAAGAACATACTAAATTGGACATAAAATCGCTCTGTGAGCTCCAGGTTCCAAAGCGAGCAGTGCCCTTACCTTGTCTGACAAGGATGTTCCACAGTGAATGAGAAGATGCACTCTAGCTTTGCATAACAGGGACAAACTGCACGAGTAACATGTAAAAATCATGCGGAGCAGTGCTGAGGCACGGCCTGCGCGCCTTTGCACCGGTGCCGCCTCCGCCTGCGCCGTCCGGGCCTCACTTCATGAAAGCGTAATCTGAGACAGCTTGCCCTGATCCTGGGGGAATACGGGGGTGGGGTGGGGAGGGAGTCTTCTCTCTCTCTGAAATTCTAGTGCAAAACAGAGGCAGGTTCCTCCAGCCCAGAGTGGGATTTTCTGGAGGGAGAGTGCCCCATCCTGGAGCAGCAGGGACAGGAGGGGAGAGCTGGGGCTGGGCTGACCGCGGTGGCTGCAGCACACAACTGGTGCTGGAGCCCTCCAGTGTCGCTGAATTTATTTGCTTTCATCTTGACTATTTCTTAGCTCCTTCGCTGCCTGCCTGTGTGATCCTGATGGTGAGATCCTCTCTGTTTCGCAGAGCTGCTGGTTGATTCAAGCAGGGTAGCCTGAGCTGCTATCAGAGACTTTTATCAGCTGGAAGTACCAAACCACTCTCCGGCAGCAGGTAACTTCTGCCTGTGGCATTTTGTGATTAGCAGTATCAGTGTAAATCTTGGCAGGCACAAGTCCTGCAGCCAGGCTGGCAGAAAAGCGAGGAGCAAGCAGGGCATCACCACCACAGCTTTCTCCAGAGGCACAGCCCCCCCATCAATATGGACACTGGGACAAACTGGGTTTCAGCTGCTGGTAGTCTGGTTTGAAGTCAAGTCAGTGGTGAGTCATTGCAATGTAGACACTCAATATTTAGGAAAAACGTTATAGGAAGCAGGTGTGCTGGTTGGTTTTGGTGTTTTGTTGCGGGTAATATTTCCTGGAGGAGGTGACTGGATATAACGTGTCCAGAGACTGGTACTGCAATGAACTGGAAGGTGCATTCATAACCAGGGAAAGACTAAGTTTCATTCGTCGTGAGCGTTTTTAGACAAAGGATAACGCGTAGAAAGAAACGCTGGGGCTGGATGTTATGGATTGACTCAGCACAAAGATTTCTCTGAGAAAGAGCTACAGAACGTGCTGCCGTCGGAGAAGGTAAAGGTGGAGGGCACACAGCACCATGGGTGGGGTGACGGCTGCCCGGGAGGGAAGGCACTTTGCTACCTAATGCAGACACAATGCTCTGAAGTCAGCAGCTGCTTTTAGTCTTAATTCTTCTAGGAACGTTGACCAAAAAAAAAAACTCAGCCTACAAAGGGATCTGTTAAATCTTTCCTAAAAATGCATAAAAGTGAAATTGATGGAAGATCTAAGAAGGAATCAGGCTCAGACACATTCAGGTTGCTACCTTAAATATGGAATTATTTACATTAAAAATTTAGAAGATGAGAATTTTGCAGAAGATGACATATTGCAGGACTGTCTTGTTTCCCCCCTTCATTTAAATTGAATTTATTAACTTTAAGGGGATACAGAGAGAACATGCTATCAGATCTGGCAGTAATAATGACGACAAAACAACCTCGAGGGAAATTCATGAGTATTTTTAACTAGATTGCACTGGTGGGTATTTAGTCATCATTCCTGTTTGCTACCTGCAATTAGTTCATATTCAATTAATTGTGCTAGTGACCTCTGCAGTCTAATGAGGCCAGCCTGCAATCAAGAGCTTAGTCTATACATAAAAGTACAGCTGCTGGATTATCGAGGGCTCTTAATGCAAGGCTGACACAAAAAGTCCTCTGAAATGTTAGTGGTTGACAGACTACACCAGCCAGCGTGACAATTGTGGTTCATGAGCAGAGCAGGTTAAATTTTTGCTCCTGGTATTGACTGCTGCCTCACAGCTCTTCAGTTTTTACTCGAGGCATTGGTTTTGGTCAGTAAATCCCTTTACTGTTTGCAATTCCTGGAGGGGGGGCAGACCGGTATGCTGGAGTCATTAATCCTTGAGTTTGTTTTACCCTTGATCCTGTGGGGCTTGTGTTGGTTCGTCCTGTGGAGCATCCTGGAAGGCTGCCCTTTTCTGACCGACCTTTAGCTGGAGGAGACGCTACCGCGGCACTTCTGTAGTTCTTGCAATTTTCTGTGTGGTTTTGACATGGTTAATTAGGATTGCTCTCTGTTGAAGGTGATTATAGGAGATACCAAGTTCTGATTACCGAGCATAATGCAGGTAAGTGATAAGTGAGCAGTGTAGTCCTTGCTTCTTGTCAGCTCGGATGTCTGCTTTAACATGTTGATGTGAACCACTTGTGCTTTAACTTTCCCTAAACTAAAGGATTGGAAGCATTAGCAGCCAAACCGGGAATGCTGCTAACGAAGACCAAGTAGAAGATGCTGAAGTGAAGCTTTACAGCTGTTCAGCCCCGTAGTAACTACTAGGTACTTGGTGAAATGCAAACAAATACCTTTTCAGTTGAATTTCCAAAGGTTAGTAGGGATTTTCATAGCTGTCGTTATTTGAGAGGTTTACTGTTATTTTTCCCTGAGTGTAGCTCTGTAATTCTCTCTGTCCAGGGATGAATTACATTTTAAGTTAGAAGTAAGTTTTACCTCAGGCAGGTAATAATATTAAGATCACTAATAATAATAATAATAATTAATTAGATCACAAATAAATAATTAGATCACAAAAGCTTTTTGTTGAAGCTAACTAGCAGTTCTTTGAGTAAAAGTGCAGTTTTGAATTCTTTCTTGAAGTAAGAAATTTGTCAACTTTTGGAAGACTTGAGGAATTCTTAATGTTCTGTTTCAAAATTTTTAACATTAAAATTTCTGATGTCTAGCCTGTGTTGTCCTTGGCCAGCTCAACATCTTTATGCTTCTCTTAACTCTGGCTTTAGCTTAAATAATATAGATGTATTTTTTTTTCCTGGTATTTACCCTTCTTTCCCAATAATTTGTAGAGAATAGCCACTCCCTGTCACAGACTCGTTTTCTGACTAGAAAATTGATCTGTTCATGCAGTTTCATTTCTCGGGCACTCTGGTAACTTTACTAATCTCTGGTAGCATCTGATCCAGTGTGAGTTCATCTTCCCTGATCACAAGTAGTAGCCTGCTGACCTCTTAACTATTTATTTATCCAGGTGCGGTGTTATAAGGAAGAACAGTGTTTTACTTACTCATGTCCAACTAAAAAGCAGTAATACCTCTAGGTATGTTGGGAATGGTTCTCTCTTACTATAGTTAAGTTTTATATCACTGGTGAATATTGATACGTTACTTGCCAGTCTCCTGGGGATGATTTAGAGAGAGTCCTTGACTCCTTTGTTTTTTACCTCCTTGCTTCCCAGTAACCTCTTTTCTGATGCATAGCATGGCTGGTTGAATCTAAATGTAAATTACTTTGGTAAATGAATTAGATGATTTCCCCTATCATCTTGTCTCTTGCTGCAGTAACACCTAAAGGGGTTTCTAACAAGTTAGAGTTCTCTCACAGTTTCTTTAATTGAATGCCTTTGAAGAAGCTTTTCTTTGTGAATTTCACTTTTTCAGACAATTGATGTTGAAGCGACATTTTCATGGTTTTACTTCCATTTCTGGAAGGTTAACTGAAACAAATTTGCAATTTGAGTGTCTGAATTTAGGTAATTTTCTGGTTAAAACTGATGTATTTTGTGCCTCCTCTTCCATCAGTCATCATAATGACCATTTTCTGCTCTGGAAGACTTTTCTCCTGTTCCTTAGATATATTTTGCTCTAGAAAAGCAAGTGACAAGTTAGACAACTAAAATGCAAGGGACGAAGGTTTCTTGGGTTTTGTTTTTTAAAGGAATTGACAATATTTAAAAATTAATCTCTTGGTATCACATTTGCTGTCTTTATTTTACATAGAGAGAGATTTGACTGCTTTTTTAAATCTACCTGCTCTCGTGTTATTGTTTGCAATAATGTGGAATTCAAGCTACTTGGGTTTCTCATGCTTCATGACTAAAGACTGGGATGTTGGGAACCAAGCAATGTCCTAAGTGGTTCTTAGGAAACATTTCCTGCAGCACGTAGCAATAGCAGTGTCTGCAAACTCCAGCAGTGTTTGGTGAATTTTCACAGATATCAGGGGGCACCAGGTGTCAGTGATGGGAATCACTTGGCCTGCAGTATCTTTATCCTTGGCCATGGTACATGAAAAGTGTCGAGACTGAGTTTTCAGACTCATGAGAAAAATCAGCTAACCATTTTGAGTTTTTTCCTTTTTAATCCACAACCACTTGTTTGCTGACAGTAAGTGAGAAGCAGTGGGCATGCAGCACTGCAGCGCTAATTTTGCCAAGTTGCATTTCAGTGAAGAATTATACTAGGGTCTTGGCATGCTCCAGTCCCTGTTGCATGCTGGTTTTAAAGCCCTCAGCACTCAGAAGTCCTCCTCCCTGCTGTATCTCAAGGAGCTTTCCTGGCTATTGCTCATCATCAGAAGACACTGTGGTCCCACAGATCTTTGCGTTACTCTTTATCCCAGCAGTTCAAATTAGGTTTGTTCTAGAGAAACATACTGGGGAGTTGGACATCCTGATTTTACGGAATGGACTACACCTTGACTGATGTCGGCCACTGGAAGATTAATCAAATAAAGGGAAAATCCAGTCCCAAAAGCTTATGAAGAATCACAAACTGTCCTGCTGTATTTATTGCCAGGTAAAATCCAAAATGTCTTTCTCTTCCCTTCTGATGGGGATCCCAGCTCTGGTTTGCATGGTACACCCAGGACTGAGTAGAAGCTGTTATATTCTCCTCCCTGGGGGACGGAGGGGAAGAAGGGGGGGAAATCATGGTAATTAAAATCTCCCTGAGAGGGTGAAGTAGGGGCTAGTTTAAAAAAGACTTTTGATCGGATAACTGAGCAGCCTCTGTCGAAATGCTAACATCTCTCTGTCGGACCATTTCCTGTGCTTAGCTCAGTTGTTCGGTCAATTGTTCACCAAACAAGGGGCAAACTGCTCCCTCCCACCTTTCCTGTACAGCCATGGGGGATGCACGCAGGGCAGGTTGCTGGGAGAGGAGAAGGGGACTCTCAACTGAGATTCGATACAATTGGAAATACTCAATTTGAGGGCACTGACTTCCAGAGCCTTTGATGAGAGAAACTGGGGTGATAGTCGAGGAGAATGCATCTCAGTAGCTGCTTGCTTGTTGTCCTTGGTCATAACCAGCTCGTTTCTGTCATCCCAGCCTGCCTTCTCTCTTGACAGCAGCATTTTCCACGTGCCTGAACTGCCTGACTCCCTTTTTGTGGTTCCTATCGGGTAGAAGTGAACAATAGTAAATGGAAACATTTTTGCTTAGCCTTTATAGGCTGAATTTGCTGCCGGTTCAG
>NW_008824986.1:1750052-1767884 GCF_000699105.1 Pygoscelis adeliae | reverse complement strand
TACAAATTATTCACAAGGAAAGCTAAGAAAGCCCTGCACTTTCCGGTTAGACTGAGGCTGGGATTGGCATGCAGACTGTGACTTTTCTGTGGTCACGTAATGTGTTGATCACCTCTCTTAATGAGAGGTCTGTTTGTGCTCTGCTGAGCCTTTAAGTCCCTACTGCAGGCTGCAAATTTATCTCACTTGGAAAATATCCTATTGAAGAGTGACATTGAAAGGACAGTACGCTTTCCGTGAAGTATTAAGTTTTATCCGTTTTTGCTGGAGGTATTGACCGAACTGGAATGAGATCAGACAAGGAATTGTTTTGTGTTCCTGTTGTTTGTGCATTTGGTGGAGTAATCTGATAGGTCTAGCTCCTCACTTTTCTTTCCCTTGTGTGAGTCTCTCCCAGAACTTAGGGAGAAGAGAAGCACTCAGAAAAGGAGCTAAAAAATGGGCAGAGATGGTCTCTGAAGCTCCTCGATTTGGGGGTGTGTGTGTGTGTTAATGCTAATTTGATGTTCAGACAGAATCCCTGTAATAAAAGAGGGGTGGAATTGAATCTCCTGAAAAAGGTTCAGCAACAGCTTGAGGAGTAAGGAGTAAAACTTCCATTGTATTTATGGGCTGTAATTACCTTCCAAAGGCAGGCTGGGCAGTTTTGGGGAACTATATTTGTTCCTGTGTGATGACTCCCAAGTGTAACTTATTTAGTGACCTCTGCAGTGCTGACACGTGGCTCTGCAAGCACTGGCTGCCTCGCTGCAGAGGTCCTCACATGCTGAGCTTCTCTTGATGTTTGTGCCAGCTTTCAGGAACAGTTTTGAAGTGCCGCCTGCAGAACTAGTATACCTGGAGTCCATCTATAACTGCGTACTTGAGTATTCTCTACTTCTTAGCAATTCTCAACCTTGCTTACAATGAGAGACAAATTATTTTCCAAGATGGACCTGGCAAGCTTTTAGGACAGATTTATTTTCATTTGAATAATTTAAATTTGTTCACAGCAATTAATGTCAGTATCAGCATCATTTTGCTGCGTGTCTAATGAAGCTACAGATGAAATTATGGCCTTGTGAGTAGCTGATTCCTGTTTTGCCTACAAAAGGTCATGACTCTGAAGTGGATGTTGTTCGTCAGGCACTCTGTAGTTACACACAGGAACACACAATCTTAATGATGGCAGCTCAGCAAGAGGCTGGGGATGTGCTTCGTGGGATTCCTTTCTTTTGGAGTCCCTTCATTCCAGTGTCTTTCATCCTGCCTCACAAACAGGGAAGTAGGTTTGCAAGTCAAAGGAAAACAATTTTGTACTTCAATGGTGCTGGCTTCTGTGAAGTGTAACTCACAGTATGTGGTCATACTTCGTGTTGGATTGTTTAGGATTATTTAGAGTTCTGTTCCTTTTTATTTTATTCAGGCCCGAAAAGAGTGGATGACCTAAAATGGTGCTTTATTTTGCACTGCTGTGTATAGGCTGCCAGAACAGAAGAACAATTTAATTGAGTTTTTAACTGTTTTATTCTCAAACATCACTTCTAAAGTTATTTTCAGTAAGGTATCTGATTCAGAACTTACTAACTTGCATATTCTGTTGTAATTGGGTTTTCCTGGTTGTCACAGTTGTTCCAGTGGTGACTCTGTTGATATATTTTCAGGAGGAAAAAAGAAAGAAAACATTTGTACTCCTTGAAGGACAACTTTTTATCTACCTTGCTATTATTTGCTTACGAATTTAATTCTTTCTGTGTAATGGCTATGCAAATCTAACATTATTTCATAACGTTTAGCACCTAATTTTAGCTGGCATTCAGCCCTTACCACTGACTTCAGATGAGATGATACCCCTGCGTGTTTCATGCATTTCCATATCAAATTCTTACTAAGGTATTAATCCTGTATTATAAAAGCCTTTTCTCAGTTGAATATGTATTGCACTAAACCCACATGCTATATTCAAGCTACTGATTGAACTCACAGCAGCAAGGTACAAGGTACTGTAACATTCTTCAAAATCCTGATGCATTTACCAGATCTGTTCAGCTTGAATTACCTGAAAGGTGTAATCCGCAAAAGCGTTTGTGCATGCAAATTTTTTCACTGTCTCAGCAAGTAGTCTCTAGTCACACTGTTTAACAAATACCACTGAAAAGGAGTGTATAATTTTTTTATAATAAGCTCCATTCAGTTTAATTTACTCTGAATTTTTCTAAAAATAACCTCTAACAAGATTAGTTGCGAAGAACTTGATACGTATTGTGTATTTCTCAGTGCTAAAGATTTTCAGCAGAAGCACCTCTTGCTTCTGTCTTGTGAGTGCGAAAAAAACTCAAGAAAACAGGCTGAGCTGTGCTATCCTCAGTCTTTTGAGTTCTTGCACCTTGAATCCTGAACGGCAGATTTTAACTGCCTTAATGCTCTTTTAGGATGAGGGTAATTTGAACAATGCTAATTTTTTCACTGTCTCAGTCAGAAAAGACAGCAGTTTGTGTTAATATCATGTAGTTAATGGAATAAATTGCATTAATTAGTAGTGCTTCTGCTATGATCATTGATATGGTTTCAAAATCAGAGACTTCATTTCAAGGCTAGTTTTAGCTTTTCTGTACTTGCTTTACATCTTACTTTAGGACATGTCCACTCCGTCACTGTGGAGAGCACCAGCTCTAACAACAGGCTGGTACAGATGGAGTTCAGTTATGAAAAAAATGTTATGAAAACAGTAGCTATTTATTTGAAGGTTGAAGAGAAAACCAATAGTTTTACCATACGGACATTGTTTTGCATGGCCTCATTAATAGCATGATGTAAGTGTAACCTTTTTTCTTTAACTTGGTGTAACCCAAGAAAACTTCACAGCTAGTGGAGGTCAAAAGTGCTGTTGCATTGGGTTACGGAAAGCAGAGGGTGGTCGAAGTGTGTGTGGGGTGAGAGTGGCTGTGGGAGGCACAGGTACCGGTGTCCAACTAAACCAGATGACTGGACTACTGTTTTATTCCTGGGAGTCTGTCCTACCTCCTACTCAAAGCAGGGTCAGCTGTGGGGTCAGACCAGGTTCCTCAGGGCTTTATCCAGTCACCCGTTGGAAACTCCCCAGGACTGGAGACTACACAACCTCTCTGGGCAACCTGCTCCACTGCTGTGCTGTCCTTAAAGGTAAAAAGGTTTTCCTTATAGCCAGTCTGAACCTTTCCTGTTCCAACTGATGCCTGTTGTCTTTCATCCTCCCCCCGCACACTGCTGTGCAGAGCCTGGCTCTACCTTCTCAAGGGGTTGCTGTCAGGTCCCCCCAAAGCTATTTCTTTTCCAGGTTCAACAAGACCCGTTCCCTGAGCCTTGGCTTACAGGGCAAGTGTTTCAGCCCTGACCATCTTGGTGGCTCTCTGCTGAATTTGCCCCTATTTATAGATGTCTTTTCTATATTGGGGGCCCAAAACTAGACTTAGTATGCCAGATGTGGTTTAACAAGCACCAAGTAGAGGCATGATCTACTGGCTCTGCTCTTGTTAATACAGCCCAGGATGCTCTTGGCCTTTGTTGCTGTGTGAGTAATATGAGCCCCCTCAATACTGAGGAGCCTTGTTAAAAGGCTTGCTTTCATTCATTGCCAAATAAAAATTGATTACAGGTATCAGCAGCAAGAGGTGAGTGGCTTTATTCAGACAAGTTCGCTTCTTGTTTCATACTTAGAGAGCTTTAGTGATCTTTTGATTCTACAGTCCGTGAGCTAAAAAATTGCAGAATGAAGCACGACGTGCACAGGGAAGCTGAGGTTGATGGCAGCATGGTTTTCTTTAACCTGATAAAATTGCTGTGGTACTTGCATGAGATTTTTCTTGCTATCTGTTCTGGGTTTTTTTAAACATCAGGTTAGAGAAATGTAGGTATCTGCGTTTCTAAAACAACATACATCCGGAGTCACTCTGCCAATTCCTTACTATGTTTTATAAAAACACTCCTGAGAGAACTGAAGTAAAAAGTTGCTAGTAGCGTGTATGATTAATGTGACTCACACAGTGCTATCAAACTGCTAACAAACAGAAAGCTCAATATGCAAAACCCAACAAACTGCCCTCATTGGTGAGAATACAGTGAAGCCCTTGGGAATAATTAATATATGATGTGAAACAATTTTCTTGCTAGTATGCTCTATCTTACACTGATGCATCAGCAGCAACCCATGTTCCATTCACTTGGCGGTGCACAGCTTCTCCATAAGCAGCCTGATTTGTACTGAAGCAGAAAGATTTCTGGGCAATGAAACAACTGAAACTGCAACTGCTGTTTGTTTAGCAAACTCAGTCTGTTTCGAAAGCTGAAACAATGTTTATCTGAAAAACTGAAATAAACTGAACCTCTGTGAACTTCATTCTGCTTTTCTAAAAAAAAAAAAAAAAGAGCAAGCTTTATTTTTTGTCTTGTAGCAATACTTTTTTCTGGATACTGAATTTCTCTTTTGTGGGCTATGGCCACGTATATGCTTTGTTTCCAAGGCTGAAAACTCCATTGAAATTATGAAATATTTTGCTAGTTCCCAAGAAAATATTGCAGCAAAGCTAGCCTGTCATTCAGATCACTTGCTTAGGTACTTCATGGACTGCATCATTTACTTTTTCCCCTGAAATTGTTCTCCTACGTTTTCAACATCCTGCAGGCACCTGCACTTCTCTGTAATTTCCACTGAGGCTTCACCTCAGTCTGTGAGATCCAACAACCCGGTATTTTTACAGTAAGGGTTCTGCTGAACTAGCTTTTGAAAAGATATTTATTGAGTCTTCTGTAATACAGTGGAGGTGCTCAGTTGCTCTGTTTGTCTTCTATCACTTCCTTTTGGCTGAAATTTAGATGAACTGAAACATGGAAAGGGTGTTTAATAGTGCCAAAGCCATGGAGAAAGGTTTGGGAACTGCGGGCTAGGGTCCTCAAGTCCAAACTAGTGTTGTTTAATCTGCAGTGTCTGAATAACTCCTCTGAGACCTCTTGTGGTGGTAAAGATGCTGCTCTTCATTTCTAAACTGTTCTTTGGTTTGGGTTTTTTTTTTTTTCTGTGGGACATAAATTCCAGCCCAATGAAAGGGTGCAGAAACTTATTTTATAGCATAGGGAACATCTTTAAAGTTGGATATCCATTTAGGGTGAGTGGAAGGTAAAGTGGCTGTGCACATCCATCAACACCACTAGCTGCTCAGGCAGGTGTGAAGTTGCCCATATACCATCAAAGCTTTGTTCTCAGCTGAATTAAAAAAACTCCCTGCAGTAGGATATGTCCTGAAACAAGTTCTGAGGCCTGCTTCATTCCACTTCAGTGTGTGATGGTGGCTCCTGTCCTCACTGCAAGCCAGGGGCCTGGGTCTGAGGGAAGCTACAACTGCACTAAGCTTTCTAACAGCTTCTTCTGCGGTGGGTAGGATTTGGCCAAGTGTTGCCTGGGAGTGAGTTGGACATAATAGCTGTCATGTGTCCCCTGATTCATGGTTTGCTGGAAACCCTCTGCAGGGGACTATGTTCTCTTTTGAATAGCTCTGTGGGTGCTGTTCCTCTGAAAGACTAGTGTGTGACTTTCCTTGGCTGGGGTAAATGTGAGCTGAGGCCAGGGAGTGTGCAAAGAAGTGAATTTTGGTCCATTTGGGAGGGGAGACATGACCGTAGGTGTATCTTACTCCCATGACTGTAGCTTTATGTTACATACTTTTTGTGACTGCCTTTTGTGTGACAGCACATTTCCAGGCAAAGGAGTGAGCCCTGGGAATATTGCAGCAGTTGGAGTTGACCTTTAGCTGAACGGGCACAGGAATGCACAACTGCATGATGATGTTTTTGTAGTAAGTCTTTCACTGTATAGGTAAGTACCTAACCAACACCCAGTAATGCTTTCTGCTTAGAACAAAGGTTTTGACATTAAAGAGCTATTTGGATGGTCTGAGATTTATTGCAGAAGAGAGGACAGGGTTGGGAGCAAGGAGAAGGCAGAACTGTTTTAGTGGAGAAATGCCAGGGTTGCGAAGGGGCTTTTTTGGACCAGGCCAAGTGGAAAAGATGTGCTTGCGTCAAACTCCTGTAGCAGTGGATGGCAGCACCTGCAGACAGTTAAAGGAGCCAGAGACATTGCCAGTGACTTGTTTATTCCTGTTCTATTGTTTGGCTCCATGGGCTAGTCATTGCCGGTTTTGCAACTTACCTGGGACTGTTTCATTTTGTATTATTTTTATCTCCCTGCAATGAAGCTTTTGAATCAACGTGTCTTTTATGATCGAGCCTGACACTGAATGCTGAAATGGTTAAAGATGATCTTCCTTGCTATCAGCTGTGCTGTTACATTCAATGCCATATGTGAATTGACTTAAAAGCTATTGGCATGCTAAAGTATATGAAAAATAATTATCTTGAGTTGCTCATTGTCAATTTCTTTGCCAGTTATGCAGTGAACAGCCGGAGTGCCCCAAAGGCAGACGTATTTATATGGTTTTGCTTGTTTGCTATTGTGCCAGCTGTTGCAGGTGAAACACAGATCTCCACTGGACAACTTGCCTGCTAGTCTTCAAGCAAGCAGAAGTGCTGTTTTCTTTTAAACAGTCTGAAGCTGCATGCTTGCTCATGTGTTTGGTCAGTACCTTTGGAGCTTGAAACCTCATGAAATGCTCTCAAGAGGTTCTTGGAGCATTTAAGTGGACATGTCAGTGGCCTCGGTAAGTGTTGAAGGGGTTGATCTCTCTGAAGATCAGAGATACACATTTCAAAGGCAAAAACTTTCCCACTGTGCTTGGCTTAAGGAAAGCTGTACCACACTGAACATGTTGGTGTCTGCTGTGTAACTTGTTCCTATCTGGGGGCTTGAAACGAGATCGCAGGAGAGAGCTCTTGTCTGTCTTCTTGAATCCTGCTTTGTTTTCACCATACCTGCCTGTGGTTTTTTTTTTTTTTAATTGCTGATGAAAGAAAAGATGGCTGTGGGTTGCCATTAGCCCTGAGATTAGAGTAAGGATTTCATGGCTCTTGGCTAGGAACCTCAGAAAGGTTATAGGTCATATTTTAGGTGTGACCATTTATAGGTCATATTTTTAAAAGTTCATAACACTTGCAGTTGGGACTAGACTTTTGGGTGCTGTTGGGAAGGCAGAAAAAGTGGTTAGTTTTTGGTTTGGTTTTTTTTTTTTTTTTTCCAAGTTGCATGGCATCATCCTCTGTTTGTAAAAATCAGCAATTGAGTCCAAATGGAGGACATTGCCTAATTGTCTTGATTTGGGAGTGTCTGTTCTTGCAGGAATCAGTAGATATGGAAATCCAACATTTTGATGTGTTTGTAGCTTCTTCTTTAGCATCAACTGATGAAGTGTCAGTGATCTTAACTGACACTTAACCATTTTGCTTCTCTCTTTGAGAGTTGTATGAAATAATCAGCAGAAAGATATTGTCTGCTGTTCCTGAGAGCTTTTGTTTGTTTCAGTAACAGATTAAACATGTTACAAGATTTGACAGTTTTAATGCAATTGAACTATTTACTCTTTGCTTCCATAAAGAATGTTTCTGAAAACAGGATCTAGTACACAATAATTATGCCAAAATAGAGTTTCCCTGTTATATACTTAAAATTGAAAATGTTTTACTGATCTTAACTCTGTCTTTATAATCTATATAGAATTTTTATTCTTTAATAAGGAAACATCTTAAAATGTAAAATCTCCATTAATGTTCAAAAAGTGTTTTGCTACAGTTCCCAACTTTCTATGACGTTCTTATTAACTTGTTGTTCCTTAAAATTCTTTGTCTTTAATTGTAAAATGTAATTTTTGCTATAAAATGTGACCACGATGCGCTCTAGTCTATAGAAAAGCAGAAGCCTTGCAGTTCTAGCAGAACCATACTAGCTTATGGCTTTCCTGGTGCATTTCTGCAAAAAGTGAAGTGCATCAAACATACCAGGGCTCTCATGCAAAGAGGCACAGCCTCTGTGGGATCCTTTTGTATGTTCAACTTAATAGAGCATACAGAGAAATTCCGAGATAGATCTTTCCAGCTACAAAACAGAAAAGTCAATCTCCTATTTCCACCTGCTGTGTCTTCTCTGTCTCAACAGATGTAAGTGGAATCATATAAGGGAGTTTATTCTTCATTTGCATTTGGGTGTTTTTTATGGAATTAATTTACTGTTAACCCTTTATTGTTATATAAATTGTTTACCCAAACTTTGAAGAAGTAAATTGAGTACTATTGTAATAAAATGCCTCTCTGTTCACTTCCCCAGAACTAGCCTGGTTTTTACCCAGATAAAACTTGTCTTGTATGTAATTTTTCTTAGAGCCGGAAGATGCAAAAATTCTGCAGTTGTTAAACAACTCAGTGAAAAATGGTAAAGCTCACATTACAGAGATGGAACAAAAAATCATTTTGTGCTAGTCAAGAATACCCAGAGGCTTTTCTGTGTGCTGAGTTTTGTTATCCGATGCTCGTATTACAGATGACTTCCCCACATTGTGACCGATACGTGCATGCTCCAAAAGGGTATTCTTGGGTTTCAGGTGTCCAGGTAATGAGCAGAGTTTGAATAGACAGGTAAACCAAACTGAAGGATAGTAATACATGACTACTGGCAAGCTGCCTAGATTAGCGCTGGTAAACATGATTTTGTAAGAGCTGTGGAGCATGAAAAGGGAACTATGCTGTATTTAAACTATCAAGAGGATTAGCCTGAGTTCTTTTGACTGCTGACAGGTACCTTGCACATAGGCATAAGCAAGTCCTTCGTAAAAACTATGAAGAAACAGGAAGATGATTCTCATCAGATGATTTATGTAGAGTAGGGAAGGGGGCAGGGGATTCTGCAGTCTTTTTTGAGCTGTAAAGGGACAGATACTGAAGAGCTTTAACGATCATGGCATTTTGGTGATTTTGCATCAGGCCTACGAGACATAGCTTGCACAAATTGTTAAGACTGCTCTCTGTGCAAATCTAAGGGATGCAGCTTTTATGTATTTCCATCAAACTTGGGAGAACATCTGAAGTGCAGCCGCTACAGTTACTTAGCTATGGAAAGTAAATCAACAAAGTTTTTAATAAGAAATTGATAGACACTTGTAGGGTGTTGCCTGGGCCTTTTCCCACATTGCTTATCAATGTTGCCAATGATCTTGCTTTCACTATTTCAGATTTTATTTCAAAGTCAGTAGGGAACGATATCTAATATTGATGTTGTTAGCATGTGTGTACTCTGGCACTATTGGTCTGCAACAGTAATTTTAAATAGACTTGTGTTTGATCATGATTTTAGGAAGAGGGTTTTTTTCCCCTTCAGTATCAAGCTGGCTTTTACTTAATGCTTTGTTTTAAATATTCTGAAAGGGCCTTCCCTGAATGGAGACATGGGATTTGAGGCTGTGAGACAGATGCAGACAATGATAGCAAGATAATAATAATAATAAAGATAACAAATAAATTTTGGTGGTTTACTCCTTAGCAGTTGGTGCTCTGCAAGAACAAATGGTAAAACTGGCAGCAGTGTGGTGTGCCTACAGCAGAGACTTGAGACAGCAAACTATTCACAGGGGTTATTACTGAATGCTGATGGTCTTTTTGCACACAAAAAGAAAGCTTGCAATGGTTTCTGCACCTGCAAGGAGTATCCTAGCAACATCACTGAGGAAACTGTATGCCAGAACTTTTTTCTGAGTGCTTTTTGTTGAACATAGCAGCAGTTCTAAAACAAAGGTCAAGAGCAATTTAAGTTCTTCAAAGTTGCTGTTGCTTAATTCATTTACTCAGAGAAATGTTTGTGTTGTAGTTTTCTGCCTAAAGGATAAATATCGGGTTACAGAGTCATCCAACAGACTATTCCATTGCAATGTAGTTAAACTTGAATATCACTTAATCTAAAATGTCACTTCTTACTTGCGGGAAAATTACTATTAGCATTCATAATTTTTGCCTTGTGAAGTAACCAGGAGTCCCTGCTGCCTTCTGCCTGTTCTGGCAGCTGCGGATACCCAGGGGCTTTCTGTGCAACACAGAACAGCGAAGTACAGAACACGACCAGGTAGTCAGAACAGACCATCGGTCTATTTAAAAAAAAGAAGAAAGCTTTTTTTTTTGTCTGAGGAGGTGTATGTGGTCGTCTTGCTGTATGCACAGACCTCAGGTGAGTCCCTGCTTCGTGCTTTGTCATCAGCTTTCAAGGAAAATACTTATTTCAGGTTTTCCTACATCATTCACTGGTACCGTGTCAGAAGTACTTGCTGGGTTTGCTCTTACTGGCCTTGCCATCTTGCGAAGGGGAGAGGGCAGTGTTTATCTTTGTGTTTTATGGATGGGGGAGTTGAGCCGAAGGACTAAGACCCTTTTCAGCCCCCTGGGCTGGGGCTGCAGTTACTGGGGGAGCTGGGCCATGCTCTCATCCCCTCCGAGCTTCTGCTTTCGTCATGCAGAACAGGGACAATGTTACTGTCTCTCACAAGGAGAGTTGGTGATGTAGCGTAAAAAATGCATGCAGTTGTAACAAGAGTTTTTGCCCTCTGCCCAGTCTCGTAGATAATCTCTAGTTCTAGAGCCCGGTCTAAAAATGGAATTTTTACCATTTCTATTCAAATTTGTGTGCTAGACAAGGGTCAAAGCCTGTTGCTGGTCTTTTTTTCCCTGCATTCTGACTTGGTGAAAAGATTTTGTACTTAGATTATTGGATGTTGACCTTTTTTATTAGCTACTTAGAGAAATACAGGTTCTGCGTGGTTTCATATGTAAACAGTCATCTAAAGTCAGCAGCCATCAGACGTTATTCTCTCTCGGCTCCCTGTTTATTAAGCTAAATGATGGTTTAAGCTGGAATTTAATATCAAACAAACTAACGTGCTAAAGGTAACCTTCTGTTTCCTTCATTACAAAGGCACTTGAAAAGTGCTAGATTCATTTCCTTCTCTAAGAAATATTTCCGAATAATTTGCCAAAGAAAATTAGCTGAGGATAAGGTGGTTGTTCTGAGGCAACACAAGAGATTTTCAGTGAAAATCTGTCACAGCTAATAGAAAAAATGAAACATTATTCCATTCAAACAATCTTTTTTTTTTTCCCCCCTCCTTCTGGACTTCAGGTGATGTGACCCCTGTTCTCATGAATCCTCTCTCGCAGTCACACTCCATTCCTCTGGCAGAAGGAATATGCCGTACCGTATCAGACATGAATGCAGATCGTGTGATGGTCACGCAGGAAACTTTAATGGAGCAGTTAGTGAAAAATTATCCAGGTAATGTGTTTGTTTCTCCCTCTGTTTAAAAGTGACTGTATCATCAAGCTTCAGTTTCTGATATTGGACAAGTGATCACTGAATGTTTACAAGCAAAGCTGGCAATATGAAAGAATACAAATTAACAGGCAACTGGTAGAATACATGAGGCATACTATCCTCATCAATCTGTGAGTGTCACTAACATTGTTTTGAATGTAATCCTTTTTACAGATTTTAATAAATCTTCTTTGAGAATAAGAGGGAACTGAGTGCAGCAGCGTGTTGAGAGTATGCCCTTTCTAAAGGGTGCAAAAGCATAGATGAGGTATTTAGGTGCCAGCTATGGAACAGCATAAAATAGACTGTGTGTCAGATCACAAAGACTTTAAGTCCTCCTTTAAGAGACAGGAACATAGCTGACTTTGATGGCAAAGGGGCTGGGTAAGAGCCTACATCTGGTGTTTGCTATCAAAAAATACAACCGGCCTCAAATTCAGGTTCGTTGGTCAAATTCCAGCCCCTTCCTTCCTGAAAGCAAATTACTTACACTAAATGAGCTTTAATGCCACATTTTCTTTTCAATCTGAAAAATGTTCAATTTCCCTTAGATCTGCAATATTGGGGGGGGGGGAGAGAGTTTTTTTTCTCCAGACTTTTAAAGGCTCATTATGGCCCTCTGCAGGAGGTTGCTTTGTTTGATACCGAGCTTCCTCTTTTGACTCTTCTTAACCTTATAGCTCTGCAAACGTTACAAGTTGATCTGGTAGGCATTTTCACGAGTGGAAAAAATTTTAATGCAACCCCATAAACTGGCCCAGAACCCTGCCAGGAACATGCTCTAGTCCATATGTGCACTGAGACAACCACAAGGTAGCATTTTTAGGTCAGCCAGAAGTAGCACTCTCAAAGTTTGTAGGGAGAGAGCGTATTTCTTGATATGTTTTCACCTTGCTGGAAGTTTTCAGAAGCCTGGGGCAGTAGATCAGATGTCACTAGACTAATGACTCTGGGACTGTGACACCTGAGGGAAAACCAGTAGCTGAGACCAGTCTCAGTGAGGTAAGCAATTGTCATCTGACAAAATTATACCAGAAGCTTCAGAGGGAGCAATAAAAGCCACTGTTAAATAACCTGCGAAGAGGGAAATGCTTTGAACACCACGTTGTTTGGTTTGTACCTGGCAGGTGGTCTCTCTCATGAATATCATATCCTGACAGACACAAAGAGAACATCCTTGCTTATTCGAAGAACATCCTAAGCTCCATCACAGCAGTGCTGCAGTGACAGCTAGAAATGGAGCTGGCCTTTACCTCCTTCCTCAGGGGTCACCTTGCCTCATCAGTGAGGAATGGCCTTGGTAGAGTTAAGAAGGGTTTTACTGATCTGTAAGACACGGGCAGGACTGCACCTACCAGAGCCCTCGGCTGGATGATGTTTCTGTGCTGCCCTCACCTGGCTGGCCCAGAAGGGCTCTCCCTAACTCAGGGCTGCAGCCTGTGCTGGCCCCAAGATTTGGGGCAGCCTTCGCTGCCCTGCACGTGTGGGCACTGCTGCAGAGTGGGGCTGTCCCTGTTCTGCAGGGAGTCTGGAGCTGTGGATGGGGACAGCTGGGTGCAACAAGAGTTGCTGGCTCTGGAAGCTCGGCAGAGTGGTGATGTATTAAAAAAAAACCCTGCCTTTTGTCTGGTGATACTGGACACTTTCATGTTGAAATTGAGTATGCCCTACTCAAACTTCAGTTGCCAGGTCAGTTTTGAACTTCTTTTGGAATCCTGTAAACTAAACACATTGGGTATTTCATGTTCAGTGGCTTCCAGGTCTGTTGTATGTAAGTTATTTTTTGGCCAGCTCCCATTTTATTTGAAAACTTATTTCTGATTTATCTGTATCTTTGTTGTAGGCATTGCAGTTCCCTCCCACAATATCTTATATAATATCCTTGGCACTCTAATTAAAGAAAGGAAAATCTATCATACGGGAGAAGGATACTTCATTGTGACTCCCAACACATACTTTATCACAAATGATGCCACAGAAGACAATAGAAGGGTCTCGTTGGAGGACAGTTGTTGCTGTTCATCGCCTTCCATCACTTACCTGGTAAACACTGAGTGCTGTGCAGACCTGGTGAAAGAAAACAGTCCTACGGTATCCCGTTACAGATCCTGCCATTGTTTCCCTGACCAGAATATGCTCTGTGAACAAAGACAGCAGCAGCTAATGAATCATGAACCTAATGGAGGAGGTAATAAAGGCTGCAGTGAATCGAAGCCTTCAATTCAAACTCAAGGGATCTCCACATCTGCTGAAAACCATTCCTGGGACACCATCAAATCCCTGACATCTGTGAAAGAGAAACTGAAAAGCAAAAGGTTTGTCTTTGGCCTTTTCTGGAGAAGTGCTTCTAAAAAAGAAAAATGTAAGAAGTACTCCACTTTTTCAGCCCAGTTTCCTCCCAAGGAATGGCCAGTCAGGGATGAAGATGACTTAGATAATATTCCACGAGATATTGAACATGAAATCATCAAGCGTATTAACCCTACTCTTACAGTTGATAATTTGATTAAACACACAATATTAATGCAGAAGTTTGAGGAGCAGAAAAAATATATCAGTAAGGGTACCTTGGCTGAAGTGTCAATAGTCAGACAAAACCATCTTTCAAAGGATTGTATTCAAAAGACACAAAGTAAAACAGCAAAACACACCAGGAAAACCAAATCAAAAGAAGAGCAGCAGATTAGCAGAAGCAACAGGAAATCTCACGTACATGAGCTAACATCCCAAAATGAGAAACTGGAAGAGAACCTTTCACTGACTATCAGAAACCAACAGCCATCTGATGTAGCTGTGGAATCCCATGTCATATATAAAAAACAAATTAAGAACCCTTTTCAGGGTCTGTCATGGAGACGCAACTTTTATGCAAAAGGGTACAAAGGTACTATTAACAGTCAGCTGAAGTCCAGGACTCGAAAGCAAGAAAGGGCTGTACAAAGGCCATGGTCCTTGGACTCCTCAAAAACCTTTGACTATGAAACTGAACAGCTGGCTACTGAAACGCAGGCCGACAAAACTAAGCAAAACAAACTATTCCACGATAATAGGTCTTCCCTCCAACTAAAGAAAGACAGTTTAAGTGAAAACTTCAGTTATCTGCAAGGTAGTACTTTGCAAATAGATAATAAAAGTAAGTACTTTCTGGAGAGTAATATTTCTGAAGAAAACATCTACAGAAGAACAGTCAAAAAAAATCCTGCAGATATTAAAAAATCCCTTCACTCCTACACTGAAAATAATGGTGTGTGCAAAGAAGATGCAAAATTTTCATTACATCTGAAAGATGAGCATTGCAGGTACAAAGCTGACACTGTACGTGAGTTATTAGATCAAACAGCAAATGAATTTCAAAATGTTCGCCTTTCAAATTGTACAGCCAATATTAACCTGGTAAAAAAAAATGGGGTGAAATACAGGCAAAAGACTGATAAAAAGAGTGAACTTATATTTAAATATGACTATACCAGCCATCCTGGCTCAATGAAGCTGGAAAGTGAAGGATTTACTGATAACTGCCATCTTCTGTATCAAGAAGCACATGATGGTGACACCTGTAACTCGTTACATCTGGATGATAATTTTGAAGGCAATGAACCATGTCACCTGCCTCCTGGCCATGCTTTTTCAGATACAAGAGACTGGAGTAAAGCTGTGCAAAAGCTGGGGACACCTATGTCCCTAAAAAACTGTAAGGTTAATACTTATCCTGCCCAGTACAACACAACTGTAAACAAACATGACTCTGGAGAGCATGGATATAAGGAAAGTGCTAGTTTTGTAGAATCAATAAATGGCTCAAAAGAGCATGCAAAAACAGATTTCACAGAAGAAAGTTGTTTGTGCAGTCAGATTCCTCCGATAGGTGACAGAAAGCAAGAAGAAACTGGCCTTACTGAATGTGTGAAGGCTTCAGCTGTAGCAGATTTCTGCCACACTAATGAGGCTGACTCAGATGCTGACACTTTGCAGAACTTCACCTATGAGATGGGCGAAGTAGTGGCATGCTGTGCTTTGGACTCACAGACCAAAGAAACAAGAAACCCTCTGGGGAAAAAAAATCTGTTTTTTAAGAATGCATGTACTGTGATACCAGGACAGAAATACTCGGAAGGAACAGAAAACCACAGCATTACAGGAGACAGTGGAATTGACTCCCCGAGGTAAGAAAACACATGTAACTATGTTAGACGTTTTATCTTCAAATTAACAATCAGATTTAGGCAGAAATGTTGCTGTAAATCATAAATCCCCTTCCCCAGCAATAAAATTCTTATTATCTTTAAAAACTTCAGTCTTATGTCCCGGAAATACTCAAATTGTATAGTTCTACCATGTCTTTTTACATGAACGTTCCCCCTAAATCAGCTATACAGATGCTGCTGTTTGTATTTTGCATTTGTTTTCATGAGGCAAGAAAATAGTATGAGCTCTGCCTTGCAGATGGAGGAGGCCACGTGCAGAAATGTTAAGAAACATGATGATTGATAAACTCCTGTTAGCAGGCAGGTTCAGCTCATATTGATCTTGCTATATGACATTATGGATATTGTCATAGTTTCCCCAGTTGTAGACGAAGAATAAAAAGTGCTTTACAGAGGTGTTCAATCAAAACTTAAACTTGCTCACAATAGACAGGAGAATGTGTACATCACTTGAGCTAGAAGCTTTTGCTTCCTTTCATAGGGTACATTTTGCCTGTAGCTATACTTGAAAAATCCCTTAATGGAAAACAAATTGGTAGGAAACAATTTTTCACACAGTTGCACATGGAGAAGACCTGCAGAACTGTTAACTAAACTGGCAAGAACATAAGTTAAAATGTGTGAGGGAAAAATCATACCCATTTTTTTAATAGCATCACATATTCTTAAGATCTTAAATGACTGGTATTTAAGTGTAATTAAACCATTTAAGTTCTCATTAGATATGTACTGTCACCTTGAGGAGATAGTATATGAAGGAACAAAGCACATACTACAGTTTTTAAGGAAATTCTGCTGATTTCCCACCACCACCACCTTTAGCAGCCTTTGGCTGTGCACTCTTTCAAGCACACTGCTAGTGTATTACTTGGACACGAACACTTGAAATCTGTTGGATGCTCTTTAGCAAAATATATTTCAAAGGGTCATTTTGATTGTTCGTATTGATGTCATCTGTGGTACCAGAAGCTAAGCCAACTCAGTTTATTTTTAGAATGTGAAGTCTGATGTCTAATAATTCTGTTATTTTAGATGGACTGAAAAGAAGATGAAGCTTCCTGCCAAATTCTGAAAGCATAAATACTAATGCAAGGAGGAGGACAAAGTGGAAGGACAATCGCAACAAAATTCCTCGCTTCAGCTAACTCTGGTCATGAATATTTGATTATTTTTTTAATGAGCTTTCTAACTTTCCCTTTGTGACAACATAACCATACTGTAAATGTGATCAGTCACGTCTATGAAGCTGTCTCTAAATCAAAGCTGTTAGTTAAAACTTTTGACTGTAGTATTTGGAGAGCTAATGTGTATTTCTGTTGCTCTCATCTTTAATTAGTTTCTGCATCCCTGTGATAATAAAAATGAGAACTGATATACTTCATTCAGATCACACCATCAACCTGGAAAGCATGTGTCACTCTAATAGGAACTGTATCAGTTGGACAGGACTGTTTTACACTGTAATTCTTAAAAGTGTTTCTTACTTGTGCCACAGAAATAACAGCACATTCTATCTCCCCTGTCAGAAAACAAAGCAAACGAACTAGATTGGCACACACCTTGTTACTACAAAAATTCCTTCAATCCCAAGGTTCTCCCACTGTGTCCTGAAGAATTCTTAGCTGTCCTCCTGAATCTACTTGGTGTGTTTGTATCTGGCAAGCAGGATTTAGTCTTTGCAAATGAAAATGTGTTGGTGCAGGAGACAACAGGTAAGGTCAGTGGCATCGCTTTGAGAGAAACCCTGCTGCAGGCCTGCACCCTCCCGCTCTGCTCCTGACCACCCCTTTCCTTCTCTTAAGGAATCAACATCCTGGCAGCCGTCAGGATCACTTTACAGCTTTTAGTTCAGAAGACTAATTTTGACTTCTTAATCCCCATTTCTTCCTGTAGCTAAAAGCAGACCGAGCTGGTTTCATGCTGCTAATCACCAAAGGCTTGCGGTCCTTTTAAATCTTACAGAGGCACCTGGTCGTACTGTTACTGACTACATTAGGCTCTTTCACTACTGAAAACTTGTCTCCAGTAGTTATGGAGACAGAAGGCTAAAGTTGTAGTTACCAGCCTTTAAAGCTGTCGGAGATTTCTTTTAGGGGCGGTGTCTCTGGCCGTGAAGAAGAGGAAGAAACTGCATTTGTGCTGGCTGGGCCTGAGCAGAGCCCTGCAGCGCTCTCTCCCGTTCGCCTCGGCCCACGGCCGGTTTCAGTCACGCCGGTACAGGGATTTCCCCCCTCGGGCTTCTCCAGCAGCTCTCTGCCCTCAGCGCCTCACGCTGCCACTGCCTGCCAGCAGCTTTTCCGCCTCCTTAAAAAATTCCTCTCAGGGGCTTACACGCGCAATGGGGGTACGGCTATAACGCAAGCCCTGCTGGAAAGC
>NW_008824986.1:1743036-1747929 GCF_000699105.1 Pygoscelis adeliae | reverse complement strand
TCGGGTGCACGCTGGGGGGGGAAGAGTCCCGAAAATGAAGGCCCGGGTGTCTCGTGGTCAGGAAAATGCCTCCTGGCGGCACCTGCGCCGCGGCAGGGAAGGATCTGTTGCTTTATACGAGCCCCCCCGTCCATAACTAGAACGTAAACTTTTAGTTTTAGCTGTTCTGCAAGGTCTTCTCTGTTTCGTGTCGCTTGGATCATGTGCGTGTATTTTCATTTACCGCTGTGTTGCTCTGTGCCTTACCAGAAGGAGAAAAAAGAGAAGAAATCTAAACGCCATGACAAATCTCGGAGGAGAAAGACTCAGACGGATGAAAGTGAGCAGTCGGAGGATGACGTTGATTCCCCAAAACTCAAGAAATCAAAGAGTGGAGTTAAACAAAACGGTGATGTGAGAGAAGAAACCTCGGAGACCACGAGATTATCTTCTTTAAACGTTAAATCCACCCACAAAAAACGACACAGTAATTCTAGTGAAACGTCAAGTGGTGATGGTGACAGTGAGCAAGAGCAGGTAAAACTAATGATTGATTTCGTTGTAGTGATGTGTTTAGCTTTCAATTCCTGCATTGCAACAAGGTTAAATTTAGAAAAGGTTATCTTTCCTTTTTTTTCTCCCCATCAGTGGAAAGACTGCTGTAAATTTTCAGGTTTTAAAGCTACTTGAACTGTCCCTTCTGTCGATTATTTGCAAAAATTTTAAATTATGAAAGTCTTGAAGTTCTAAATCAGCACACCATGGTTTCCTTACTTCAACTGTCCAGTACTGTGGTGGCTGTTGGCAGATGGACATGCTACAGTGAGATGGTACTTTAATATGATTGAGCATCATTACATATGATTGTAATTGCCACAAATATAGTTTAATTGACTTCTTTTTGGTATTATGAGTACTTCTCTAGTGAATTAAGAATTATTTGGTTTTAGCTAGTGGAAACAGAAAAGTTATGTATTAATATGTTTTTATGTATCATCTTATTAAATAGTAGTTGTTAATGTGATAAGATCACCCTTAACGTAATAAAATACCATGTTGTAACAGTTTTGTAAGTCTTTTTAAGCCTTTCTGTAAGAATGATTTTATTTTGTCTGGCTATTCTATCTGATTTAGGTTCCTTTAAAATTGCTTGACATGAACCACATTTTTTTAAAGGGAAACACACCTTGTTGTACCTAGGATTTGTTTTGAAAAGTCTCTATACCTGTATGTTCTGCTGTTGCTTGGTTTTGTTTCTTGTTCCAATTGATGCTTCACAAAGCATCCAGGGTTTCCATGGTTTCCAGGCTTAGCATTCTTTCCTCGCACTTAACATTTTAATCACTGTGCTGTTAAAACCTATATGGAAGCGATGCATTACTAAGTAGGTGCGTTTGATGCTCTACCTCGTAATGTTATTCTCTTGGGGGTTGATTTCTGTATCTCTAAATCACTGTGCTGTATTAATTGGGAAGTAGAAATAGGCTCGATATGAAGCCTGATTCTTGCATATTACAACATAATCTGTTAGGCCATTGGTATTATTTAAAATAGAATGTTAAAATTTAGTTAAGAGTTTTCAGACTTTTGAGTGTTTTGCATTTACATGGTTATGCCGTTAGATATGAAACAGTCTCAATTTAAATTACAGATCACTTTTGTCTAAGTTTTGAAATACGATAGTGAGTAAAACAAAGAAGGCTCTTTAGCTGCAGCTGTGATATTGTCACTGAAAATTTGACCCTTGAGTATGATACCAGTGCCTATGCCATTACTTTGAATTTTCTGATGGTCGTATGATATTCAAATGGAATGTTATCTGTTTACCTAACAGGAGATGACTGAAGAACAGAAAGAGGGTGCTTTCTCCAATTTTTCTATATCCAAAGGGACTGTTGAGCTTCTTCAAGGTAAATTTCTTGGCATGATGTGATCACAGAACGTAAATTCTCTCTCTCGTGTTTTTATGCTCAACATATTCAATCAATGAGCTTTGAGATGTGCTCTGCTTGTGTGTATGCAAGCAATCAATATCCCTTCTGTATGCTATATAGAAGGGATATTGATTGTTTACTCTAAACATATCTTTGAACGTGGACTTTTCTGTTTGCAGTATTGCCCAGTTCAGCCTTTACAGTAGAATTTTAAATGACATAAGCTAAAAAAAAAAAGTCTTCTGTGTGAATTTTTCAATTAAAAGTTATTTCAGTGTGAGTAAAGGAAAACCAGTTATATTTAGTGTCTTTGACATTAGGTTGTGCCTGACGTAGTATGAATTAAGAGAAGAATAGAAGTGGTTTTGACATATGTTTTATTTGAAAGGAAGAGATTTTCATAGATAGGTGGGGAGTATTATATAAATAAAGAGACAGTACTTAAAGGCTTTCGTTAAAGGCTAGTAGCTTCACCTGTACCAGCTAGTGCTATGTCTGGTGGTATGAAGTGGGAGAATAAAATGGATAGTCCCAGGGCACTCTTTACAGATGACCTCTGTGATTAAATAAATCACTGGAGGTGATAATATAGTCCTGACTTACTTAAAAGTTGATGGAAGTTCTGCTTGGGATAACTTCCTCTGAAGAGTATGCAAGAACACTTGTAAAATGATCGTATTAAGGAAGTCTGTTGAAATTGTCACAGCTCGAGGAGTGACGTACCTGTTTCCCGTGCAAGTGAAGACCTTCGACCCAGTATATTCTGGCAAAGATGTAATTGCTCAAGCACGAACTGGAACAGGGAAAACATTCTCTTTTGCTATTCCTTTAATTGAAAAGCTTCAGGGAGACTCACAGGAAAGAAGAAGAGGCCGTTCACCAAAGGTAACCATGCTTAGTTAGAATGCTGATTTTGCTTTGTCTTATGTCAGAATGATTCAGAGTTTTAACCCACTGGAAAAGTTCTTCAAGTTTGTGCAGGGATAAGCTAACCCTCATTAAAGATTCTTTGAAAGTTGTGTTTGTTGGGCTTTGCATCCTGTGCTGCCTCATACCCTCTGATCAAGAGTAAAGAGCAAAATAGCTCTATCCACTTGTCAATTCCTTTTTCTGCTTACAGGGAGACCGAAACTACACGTGTTCAACGTGTTCCTATTTAATTTTGTTCAGTCACCTTACCTGTTCAGTTCCATTGGTTACTGGATGCTTGTTTTTCTCCCAAATTAGTAACACATTAGTGACTTTTTCTGATTGATAAAAGCTGTCTACTTAAACATGTCTAAACATGAAAATAGTGGGAGGTTTTAAAAATAGACTTAGTTTTCACTAGGACCACCACCACCAGATATTGAAGCTTCTGCTCCAGAGAACGCAGATTCGTTATGAGCTGTCTCCATTCTGCTAGGGAATACCACTTATGTTTTTTTTACCAAATTCTTATGATGTCCTCCAAAACTAGATAGGCCAAAGCTTACCGTGTCCCCATTAATAGTGGAATTTTTTTTTGTCAGATTATTTCATCTTGTCACCCATCTCATAGATTACCTGAAACTCATTCCAAAACTAGTACTAGCTGTTTTATTTGCATCTGCCCATCATGCTGGCTGGCTGACTGAGAATGCTGACTCTAGATTTGGCACAGTCTTGCGGAGAAGGGAAAGCTTTCTTTGAGGGAGTCACAAGTCTTAAAATAAAAAAGATTTCAGGCCTCACTCTACCATAGTACACTACTACTATCTTTTTTTGTAACGTGTTTCAGTGTTGAAAGAAGTAACAGGATAAGGATTTTAAGGTTCCTTTTGTCAAGCCACTGATGCCAGGTTTGAGACCAGTACTGCAATCACACATTGAATTAAATTAGTTAAAACTCCTAGCTAGTAGCTTGTCCATCACCTGCTGTGAAGGCTGTATATTGGAAGAGAGGATGGTTCCTTGGTCGCTTCTGCGGGGGTATCAGCACAGGCTCCAGAACCATGCTAACACCAGCTTTGCAGACTGAACCTATGTTTCCCTGAGTCACAGGGAAGCTGAGAGACAGTTGATAGCTCTTTCTTACACCTCGCAGGACTGTGAAGCATTACCGAGCATGTGTAAAAACCTTTTATTCCCCAAATCCTTCAGTCTTGTACTGAAACAGCATATGCGCACGTAGAAGAAAACTTGTAGCTGATCTGTTCAAGAGTGAAAGTTAAATAAGATTTAAGTACCTCCTGTAAGAAGTTAGCCTGTCCTGTGCTGAAGGAGATTAATGATGTTACAAGAGACTTAAGCAGTGTGTTTCTCTAATCTTTACTTAAATAACTGTTTAAACCAGATTTTTTTTTTTAAATTATGTAAACGGTTAGACCTAAACTAATGATTAAAAGTCTAGTGGTTTCTTGGCAGAAGCCATGCTAAGGGAACATCTGTTTGTCTTTCTTCTGTCTAGGTACTAGTTCTTTGTCCAACGAGAGAGCTGGCAAACCAGGTTGCCAAAGATTTCAAGGACATCACAAGAAAGCTAACAGTAGCTTGTTTTTATGGAGGAACTCCATATAATGGACAAAGTAAGTGACACTTATCACTAATAATTGAAATGTCGATTGACTGACATATTTGAGAAATGCAGTTGGGTCCTTCCAAACACACCCTTTTAACTCAAGAACTCGAGTGTATTCATGGGGAATTCAGTAGCTCAGAATATATCTTCTCATGGTGAGAAATAACTGTAGGTCTCAGTTATATTCTTGGTGTTCCTGGTCTACTCATGTACTTTAAAGTGAAAGAGATTATACTGCGTCTATACAGAGTATTTGGGTTTAGGTTCTTGTAAACATTTTTATTTTCTTTAAAAAATGTTTAGTCTTAGAGCTGTGAGTGGGTGTGGGGTTTTTTGTGTGATATGGGATATCTAGAGGGTTTGAAAAGTGTAGAAGAACTTTATTGTGACAGCATAATTTACCGCCTTGATGGTTGTAAACAAGGCATATGAGAGCAGGAA